>NC_141990.1:39518891-39840975 GCF_049901715.1 Pseudonaja textilis | reverse complement strand
CTATAGCTTATTATTAAGTATAAACCAGATCTTTGAGAATTCCCTAATATGTCAACCACACTGTATTTTTATACTCAAGGAAAATATAATATAAGAACGTTTTTAGAGAAATATCAGTTTGTACCTTCTTAGAATTGTGGGATTTAAAAAAAACCTCAAAAGTTAATTATACAAAGTCATAGTTCTTACTCAAAGCCTTAAGCAAAAGAATAATCTTCAGTGAAAACATATCTCTACATAGATTTTTGTTTTGTAATTCATAAAAATGTTGTTCTCCATTGAATTTGGGAGACGCTTCTGTATTTACAGTATGTCCTAAAAGGAAACAATTCTGTCTGAAGATGTATGTGTTTTTTAAAAAAACTAAATATTTATTGTGGAACTTATCTCTCTGTTGTTGTTCCTTTAACTTAGAAGAAATGCTAGTTTTCAAAGCCAAGAATACTTTGATCGTTTAAGCCACAACATTGTGGAGTGCATGGAACTGAAAACAATAACAAGGGAGTCCCTAAGATTTAGCATAGAGAGAAATTTAATGGGAATAACTTTTTTCTCCCTTAAGAAAAAATAAAATTTGTTCACAATATTGTCATTCAGTAGTAAGAACTTTAATGGAAAATTATTGTGCAATTTACAATACATGACAAAACTGATTTTAGACTGGGAACTATGCATTGTAGAATCTAAGATACCACAGAATGAAAAAAAAAAGAACAGCTTTTACTTTTGGTTTTATACTGCAACTTCTTTTTGACTGAAAGCACATCAAACTAATTTAAGCATTGTTTTGATAAGTCCTAAAAAATAAGAATCAATATACAATGTTTTTCTTTTGATCCACTGAAAGCAAAGATACAAATTTGGCTATGTATGGTTTATAGATGAGTCAGAGAAAGAACACTAAATGTTGCCTAAATAATTTACAAGTAAACCAATAAACACTATTTATTTAAAGAAGAGAAGAATATCTTTTATGACATTACACTTTTTTCTCCAGCAAGCCAAACCCAGGGAGCTTGGAATGTTGCAAATACAGCAGACAGTTGAAGGATAGAAAAAAGAGTATTGGAAGAATATCTGAAGGACAGTGAAGAAGATGCATTGAAGTTAGTACACCATGAAGAAATACTGAATACCGGAGAGACCATCAGGCTTACAAAAAGACCCAATGAAGAATAGAAAAGAGACATCAACATTACACACACACACAAATTAGCAAGCAGAGTAGATGGCAACAAGACCTGGCAATGGCTAAGAGCAGAAAAATTAAAGAGATAGAGGGGCCAATTTTGGCTACACAAGACCAAGCCTTAAGAACAAACGCATATAAAAGCCAGAATTGAGAAGGAGACAACTGGTAGCAAATGCCTCTGCAACAAAGTTGAAGAAAAAGTAGATTACCTAGTTAGATGCTACAAAAAGATCATACAAACTGATTACAACAAGGACATGAGAAAGTAGCAACAAAGATGCACTGGAATAGAATTCTTTATTGGCCAAGTGAGATTGGACACTCTCCAGTGCATGAGATCTCAGTATCCATATAAGTAACAAGTGATAAATCATGATCATAATCATAAAATAAAATCATCCTCATCATAAATTGTAAGGTAAGATACCTGAAAGAAATACTATTTTACTGAAAGCAAAAACTGATAGGACCACAAAATAGATAATAGGAAATGAAGAAGCTAAATTGCTCTAGGACAGGGTTGTCAAACCCATGGGCCAGATGGATCACCTGCTGGCCACGCCCAGTTTAGCAAAGAGGGAAAGTCCCAATATGTCACATGATGCCACCATGACAAAGTGAGTTTGATATCCCTGCTCTAGGATAAACACAGAAGCATCTGCCAAACAACAGCCCAGACTTGGCAATTGTTGAAAGACAAAATAGTATGGATTGCAACATTGCAATACCTGAAAAGAGTAGAATAAAAGAAAGAACTGCAGAAAATTACAAAATATGAAGACCTGCAAATAGAAGTAGGATGACCACAGCAAAAGAAACAAAGACTATAATAACAAACATTTTGTGTGCAATTCCAAAATATCTGGAGCTTCCCATGAACAGCACCAGCATTGACAAAATTACTATCAGTCAGTTGCAAAAGGCAGTTTTACTTGGAACAGCTTATATCCTGTAATAATACCTTTAATACCTCAAACAACACCTGCCTATTCCAGCTCCTTGGGAAGGATAGGTGGACAAAAGGCCAAATCCAGCCTAAATATCTGGCAGATTGTGCAACCAACCTTTTTTTTTGTAAAAGAGGAGAGGATTAGGCTTTCCTCAACATATAATATAGTCAGTCTTTGTTCAAAACTTCATAGGACTTCTTTAGCAATTAGTATAGCTCCTTCTTCATTAGATAACTAATTCAAAACACATTGATATCAATACTTTCATATAATAACATATAGTGTCATGTTTAATTATAATTATGTTGAAAAGTACATGAACTTTTAACTTCATCAATATTGTCTTATCAGCTATTGTCAAGATTCCTTCCTGAATTCAACTTCAGTGTCTATTATTGTTGTCGAAATTATAGACTTTATAGTTATAGAAAATTATAAACAGCTCTATCACAGCATATAAAGTAGATATAAGCATAGATTGTTTAAAAGTAAAGACCTATTTCCTAATTTTATTTACTTGTATTTTAGTAAAAATCTACACTATAATCAAAATGAAGGCCAAATCTCCAATACAATTGACACAGAGTTGACCATTCATTCATTCCATTCAGTCTAAAAGACCTCCAGTAAGCTGTGTCTTTGAATTTATTTCTTATTAAATAAATATACATTTATTATAACAATGTTGCAGAACAAAGTGCAATATGCCAAACAGACTAGGCACATTAGGATTGAGGTTTGCCTACACCATGCTACAGATATTGCATCCAGTGAAGAGGTAGCACAAAGGCTGCTTTCACAATTTAACAGCTACCTTACTTCAAAGGTTTCTGCCATTCCATCCAGCATGCCCACATTGTTGCCCTATAATTTAAACTAATCATACCAGGTTCATTTTCATGCATTTCTTGCCTTCTTTCATGGGTTATTCTTGTACTTACTTGCCCTTGGCATCTCTTTTGAGGAACAGCTTGATATTTAAGTACTTAAGAAATGTCATGTGTTCAGCTCCATGGTGCATTATCGGTATTTGCTGGAAATATAAATACTAAGACCTAAAGCATGGAGACACTAATTAGCACTTTCCTATACAAATGTTCTGCATGCTTGATGGATGAAAATCACTCTTCAGGGAGACTTGTTCCATAGGCCACATGCATTTAATTAGTTTCAGACATGCTGTAGATGATCTCCTCTACTCAATAAAGTCAGCAGTTTAATCCACCAGATCCCTGGATTTTATTTAGTTTCCACTGTGGTCTATGACACAATAGGACAAAGTTTCACAAACCTTCTGATTCCAATCTGTTTTAATGTTTTCTGCACAAATTAAACATTATTCTTTTAACATACACTGTTGTCTATTATCTATCTTCGTCATATTTTAAAATAGTTTTCTTAAATAATCTGAAATCAAATATTTGTATTGCTCACTTGATAGTCACATAACTTTTATCAAACATGTTTCATATAGAGAGAACATTTTTTTAAAGTGCAATATATTTCCTCAATCAAAACAGCTGCAAGAGGATACTGAACTTCATCTAATTCTCTGAATTAAGAAGTGGGTTGGTGTAATCATAACAGTTTATGATTCCCTGCAGTTTAGCAATGTATTTGGAATAATATTCCAAAGGAAATTGAGTACTAGATATGACAGGCAAGGAAGAAACATAATGTTATAAAAGTTGCAGTTCTAAACTGAGACACTGTAAAATAAATAATAATAATTTCTGAAGGGATAAAGAATATTTCTAAATCCAGAACTTCTCTGGTACAGTAATTTAATGTGCAAAATAAGGCAAACAAACTCTTAATATTGTTAATGTTTTATCCTCCAAGGAGCAATAAAATTTCATAATAAATGTGCAATTTCTGTTAAAAACTTGCACTGTTGGTATACTTGTCAAAATGTTGAATTCTAGTAATCAAGATTATTTTTAATTTGAAATAATAGTGCAAAATAGCAGTTGTATTTAATGTTTAATATTCTCTTCAAGTGTTATGTTATAATATAACTGATTTCAATATGAAATATATACTCATTAGATACAGTGGAAGAAATTGTGAAATTTAAAGAAATATTGATATTTTTCTGTGAAGATTTTTGTCATGTGTTATATTTAAACTTTTAAGATTTTTCATCAGTGGGTGATTTGGCATTCAGGAAGAATTTGCCTTAATAAATGAATAAATAAATACATCTGAAAGCAAATAGAACTGTTTTGTGAATTGAAAAGAAAGGCATTTTGAGGGAAATAGTTCAGACCCATGTTCTGGAAAACTCTGACTTGAGTTTTCATATTTGTTCAAGTATGGTGTATGGAATTAACTACAGTTAGGACCAAATGTTGTAAACCATAAAATGATAAATCATTACAAACTATAACAGCCAGCTTCTCACTCCATGCTGTGCCCAAGTCAAACTACTACCTCATTGAACATCCTGACCCAGAACATTTTTATAATCTTAAATTTTCCGGTGTTGGTTTTAAATTATTGATGTGAATACAAATTATTTATTTTGTTTACTAATGTATACTTTTTTATTTGCTTCTGAAATTAAACAAATATTTAAATCTTGGGTTTAATCTGTAATTGATATTTGTGAGAAAAGCAAATTCTGCTTCCTTGCATTGAATTGATAAATTTATTTTTAAAAAATCAGCTAACATCTAATTAATTTCAAAAATACATTAGTGATTATTAGGATTTTAGAGTGATATTCATGATATTCTCTAACATGTGAAGCAACTCTCAGTTAAGATTATCATGTCTAAGATCAAAACTGCTGCGAGGCCTTCCTTGGATTCTTAATATCAAGAAATTGCATAGAGCAAAGGCAATTCAGATATATAACATGCCAGCTACTAATCTGGCATGATACACCATGTCTATGTGAATAACATATTCAGAGATTTCACTCATATTCAAATTCACAATCTTCTATCAAAACTAGATCACAAATCTGCCAATAATTTCTTCATGTATGTATGTATGTATGTATGGCTAACCCAATATAATTTAACAAACATTTTGGCACTTCTAATTAATCAATGGGAGTTATGACAGGAAAGGTGACTTTAAACCTCTCCATGGGTTTAAACAACATTAGCCAAATTTCTCAGCCAGGATAGTCTGATTCCACCATATATGGAACTATGTTAATTTACATTCCAGGATATAGTCTGAAACTCAGCACCTATCATTAAGGTTTAAATTAGATTGAAAGTTGTCACAACTGCTTTAGAAGCTTACTTTTATTTTGTTAATGGCAGTGGTTCAGAAAACTTAGGCAAAAGTTCAGAATCCTGACAACTCTTACTAAGGAAAATTTTCTTAGTAAAAAAAATCAATATTGTTTAGAAAACTCAATATGAAAGAGCACATGTAGGATTGTCCAGTAATGACTACTGCTTTATTTAATCTTGCAGTTATTTCTCAGGACCATTCAGAATCACGGCAGCTGAGAGATTCATTATCGGAATCAAGAATGGAATTTTAAAATTTCTCTGAAGACGCCGATGGAGCAAATAAAGGCACTTGGATGCATTTCCCGCCCCCCCCAATCTATTCCTCCAGTCACTCCTTTCTCGCCCTCCTTGGAGCAGTTTCAAACCAGCACGTTAGTGAGCCAGAAGAAATGTTGCCTGCCAGCTTGAGAAAGATCCCGCTGTTCAGTCTGAATGGCACCGAGCAATTGCTGGGCCTGGTCTAATGAAACAGGGGAGGAGAAAGGGGAGACGCTGTTGTGGCAGCGGAGGCAATCGATGGAAAGAAATCCCCTTACGGACGCCGAGGGGCTTGATTGGGTCTTGGCACCAAATGGCTGCGGGGAGAGAGAGCGGGAAAGAGACACCGACTCTCGGCATCCACTTCCCAGCTCCCTCCAACATCTCCCGCGGACACAAAGGAACCCCTTGAAAGGGGGTGGTTAGTCGTAATCGTGCTGAGGCGTTTTTTTAACACACACACACACACACACACACACTCCTCCCCCAGCAGCAGAGCTGCTACTTTCTAACACAGCCCCAAACAGCCACACAAGCTCCCTCGCGCCACGCCGGACTGGGGGTCCACGAGCGCCTTTCAGCGCCTCGAAGAAAGCGCATCCACGCCGGCTCAAGAAGCAGGGCGAGGACCGACTTTTTTTTTTTCCCCGCTCTCTCCCAAACATTCCTCGCTCCCCCAGGCCGCCTCCGGACGGAGGCATAAAATGGGGGCTCCCCCCGTTCTCTCCAGCGCAAGCAAACTAGAAGGGAAAGAACCCCCGCGCGGGACGCCCGATTCGCGAGGCAGACCGGCGGGAGGGCGGGCGCGCACAAGAACAAGCGGCGAGGAGTCAGGGTTATGGGTCTTTTTTTCTTTTTCGTTCTAGCACTCACCAAGAAGCAGCAGCAGGAGGACTCCCCTCGCCATCTCCGCGGTCAACGCTGCACCGGTTTGCTTTTCGGTTGCGCCCGGCCAACTCCGGCCTTGGCACCAATTTTCACTCCATGCTGTTCAGAAAAAGCTCCAGAAACCTCTTAGCCCAGGCCAGCCCAGCCACCAAAGCCAGCCCCGCCCCACCCCTCGCCTCGCACACCCGGGACAAGGTGGAGCTTCCGGGCAGGAGGATCCCGCTCCGGCAAAAGGCAGGCCGGAACCTAATTGCCGACCACCAGCCCCGACTTAGTTCTCCTCGCCTCTCCGATTACCTGTCCGGTTGGCGGGCGACCTCTACTGACTGGATTTGGTGGGCTCTTAAAATGGGAGAGCCGATGCGACGGGTTTTTTTTTCTTCAATTATTATTTCAAAAGAAAGGTTCTCCGGGATGTCCTACCTAGACACCCCAGAAAATAATGGTAGATGCTTCACCTTAGTTAATACTAGGTAACTAAATGTTTCAATCCGATAGTTTTACTTAAGAGTTATTTTAGTATATTTAATCTTGGTCTATATTTTCTTTTGTTCATTTCGCCCTAATCTTACTATTTCTAGCAGCTGTAACGTCCCACCACCCCATTTAATTATTGCTTGATTTACAGAGATTTGAAGGATAGAAAGAGTATTGACGCTTTTGAACTTTGGTGTTGGAGAAGATTCTGAGAATTCCTGGAGAGTCAAGGGGGGGGGGGGTGCTGCCTGCAGATACAAGGGACTAGGTTCTTGTTTTGGATACATTAAGCAAAAACCCAGGTCTGTGGAGAAGGCTCTAATGCTGGAAAAAATTAGCAAGAATGACCAGCAGCCAAAGGAACAATGAACTCACTCACAGTGACAATGGGAGCACCATGGAAAAGCCTGAAAGACCATATTGGGGACAGATCCCCATGGTGAAAATCTATATATGGTTACTAAGAGTTGATATGATGGTACATCATCAAAGAACTCCAACAAATTCTGGGCACATAATAGATATATACCTATATGAATATAGGTATACACACACACACTTCCATCTTTCAAGATTCTACTCCGTGCAGTTGATGAATGGGACTGTACCTGCAAACATTTGTACCTTAATAAATGAGTTAGCTTTTAAACTGCCATAAAATTATTTGCTACCTTTTCCAGATAATTTGTTCCCCATGAAACAAGATGCATAAGGCTGGCTTCTAAATGTCATCCTCTATCTCTTCCATTAATTTATTCATGAAACAGCCTTATTTCTGTTCATTTCAAGTTTAACAGTCTCAATGGATCATACATCAAGCTAAAACATAATGTGGTTTATCTGGTTTGGGGCAAACATGTGACCCAGTCTTTTGCAGTTTATTCAAAATCCATGATTAAATTGGGTTAGTATATGTGACTACATACTCTGTATATCTGTCAGTTAGAAAATTATGTGTTTCAATACTACAAGACTTAATTTTTAATAAGCCACAAGTACCTGAAAATATAATGGACGCTGAAAATTTAGTAATGGATGTTAAGTGTGAGGTGATGCAAATATATGACTCACAAGTGTAGATAGATTTTATGTGACTAAATAAAACTGTAGATTTGTTCTTATTTGATTAAATTACAACTTAGTGTTTCAGCTCTTTTTCTTAGTGATACCATTATTACTTTCAGAAATGCAGGGCAGTCTTTTCAAATGTTGTAAATAAACAGTTTAATTTCAAGGATACAGTAGTACATAAATGTTGCAGGGAAATAGTTTTTTGAGGGGACTCCTAGTGATAAAGCTAATGAGTTTCACCTTTTGGCAACTCTAGTTTGGGCTTATTACAAATCAGTTTATTGAGGCAAGATTTAAAAATGTACATTTATGTAGCTTTAACCTACACAATTGCTCTTGATGAGTAGTTGCAGCTCAAGGAATGTAAATAAATGTAAGAATTGCTGTGCACCAAAGTAATGCAAACAAGTTATATCATAATTGTTTATTCAGTGGTTTAAATAATATTAACATGCTTAGGAATAATGCTGTGAAAAACATAATTGTATATGTGTTTGTGTATCCTAGATTAAGCTTCCATTATGGAATCATGCCACTTATTAATTTTACAGAGGGTCCAAACACAACCAGTTTTAACTTTCTTATACTTTTCATATTTGTGTTTTTTTTATTTCAAGGAAAAAAGAATGAAAATTACAATGACTTCGTATTGGTACTAAGAACTATTTACATAGAACTAGCTACTTTAAAAAAAAAAGAACTGCCCACATGTAATCACTATTTGAAAGAAAAACAGACTTTAGGTCTAGTTTTTATATCAGGGATAAAAGGAAAGCAGGTCCTTTGGAGAAGGAAACTACAAACCCTTGAGGAAGTAATAAAAACATTTTAATTTCCTCTCAATCATCTGATAAGTAATGCTATTAGCACTATTAACATTTTTTCTAGTTCATAGTCTTATTCTTCTATAACAAGAATTCCAAATATTGACAAGCTAAACATTCAACATTAGTAACATATAACTGTTGGTGGGCTAATTTATAGTGTTCTTATGACATGTTATGCTAGAATATGCAGTTAATTAATTTGTACCATACTACCGAACAGAGTTGGTTTATTATTTGTTCAAATGTAGAATAATGGCCATTAGTTTTATTTAAAAAAACTACAATTTAATAAAAGTATCTGGTTATTGTCAAAAAATCAATGTTTAAAACTCTGTATTACAACATTCATGTCACACCTGTATGGTGAATTGTTTAGCCTGTTACATGACATTGCAGTCTCCTTCTCTGAGGACACTTAGCAAGAGACTGCTAACTCATGAAAGGAACTAGCCTCCAGGCCCCCAAAGGTTTTCCCTCTGATCACTTGGCTAGGAACATCAAAAGTTTCTGTGTCCTATTTCATTTCTTTATTATCTCAAGCTGAGAACAGCACGGCTGGTGACAACCCTATTTCCTTTCCAGGCTTGCAACTAGGGAAGAGGCAATAAAGATTATAACCCTTGTTCATGTTTTCACAAAATACTTACCATGCAGTAAATGGCCTTTGTTACTTAGGGAATTCACATGCTGCTTTGGAAAACTGTAGAATAAAGGGTCATTTGCTTACAAATTTGTAATATTTCTTTTTCTGTTATAAAGTGCAGAGGAACAGTGTTTTACTTATTCATTTATTAAATTAAATATATATTCCATGGTAATACGTAGTTAACAACAACTAGGATATAGCTTTTATTTTAATGTTCATCTAAGGATTATCATTCCCTGTTGGAAAGAAGCAATTAGTACCATGTGTCATAATTTTAGATTTGCTATACTATAAACAAAATCATATAATCAATATGATTATGCAATAAATTAGTGGCTGTTTGTTTAATCTTTTTTTTCTTTGTCAAACTGGAAAAGTTGGATTCATTGCTTGTGGGGAAAAATCCTCCAGTGGAATGGATTCTGTTAGTGGAGGGGAAGTAGTGGAATATCATCCTCGATTGTTACTAGCTAATATTTTAAAAAGTCACATATTCAGCAAAGAAGCATTTTGAATCCTATGTGAAAAGGAGAAATGGGCTTTTGATCTCAGAGCAATTGATGTAAAGGCCTTTCTTGCAAAGGTATATAAAAGGAAGGGTGGCCTAAAGCAGTTTTCATTTTTTTTCTGCCCATGGAATCTGTTAAAGGAAAACCATTCCTAGAAACCCTCATCAAGAGACAAAAGCTGTACTGACCAAAAATTGGCTATGTGAAACTGTACTTTCCCTTGTCCTTAGCGCTATTGGAAATTCTCAATCTTTCAGGTCATGGTTGTCCCAAAGGTGCTTTTTCTAAAAGGCAACTGGACTTTCTTAGTTTTTTTATTGAAAAGGTTTCCCTCCTCATCCAAGAAACTTCTTCAATTTCTTTAAGTTTCTTCAAGAACTGAAGAAGCTTCTTGGATGAAAAACAAAATGTTTTCAAATAAAAACCCAAGAAACTTCAGTTGCCTTTTGGAAAAAGCACCTTTGGGTTTTCCCCTTAGCCTTTCACTCAACTGCATCAAGTTCTTACAGAATCTTGTGGTTCCTTGGAACACAGTTTGAAGAACTCTGGTCTAAGGCAGCTTCTGCTGTTCAAATTGTTCAGGTGGACTGTATTGCAGCAACCTTTAGCCATAGTCATCCTGCCCATTCTATTATATTTGATAATAATGGGAAGTAAAATCTCTATGTTTAAAGAACTTTAGAGTTTCAAAGGCATTTTGGTCAACTCTGTGTTTCTTAAGGTCTATTAATTTTTACTCATATTAGTTTTGTCTTCAGGTATGTCTGTCATGGACTGGAATACACTAAGTAGCTTGACTATAATTCTATATAAGGATTCTGTTCTCTAGGCCAGGTAATTTAATGCAATTTGCTGCTAACAATGGTTTAATTTGTCTCAAGAGCCAAATCATTCACTCTGAAAGTAAAAATTTCTTGCAAAATATGATTTTCATTCCAATATTTTAATACAATGGGTCATCTTTATTTGTTCTATTAGGATATTTCTATCTTCCATAGTAATGCTGTGTTGAAATAGGATGCAATGAAAGGGTGAAGTAAAGTCAATGGTTCACAAGCCTTGATTCCTCTTCCTTCCAGAACACTACAGTTTAGAATTTCACACTAATATGTTAACAACTTGAAAATTACTGTTGAATCCCTTTACTTCTCTTTCATATAACAAAGAACAAATTTACAATATCCTTAATTGCATCCTATAAAATGTAAATAGAAAATAAGGGCATTTTGTAAGCTGAAGCTTCTTTTTCTTGAATCTTTTTCTAAATGGATATATGAAGACATTGAGTTTTATAAAGGTAGGAACCTGTTAAATCAAGTATATAAGGGTCATAGTGGGTTAAATGCCTAATATACAGTAGTATATCATTCTATTTCCAAGATTTGCTGCTCTTTGCTATGATTAGCAAACCATCAATAATTGTGGAAATCTATACCTCCAATTAAAATAGATACACATCTCAAACATTTAAAAAGGACTTCCAGTTAATGGGCTTTAGACAGATACAAACCATTTCTTCCCTCGTCAAGAAAACTACAGGGATTTGTCTAGTCAGTCTCCAAGAATTTAGAATTTCAGCCAGTGAGAAGAGACAGACAAATAACCTAGAGCCAGAGGACTGTTCACTAATTCAGAGTAATCAGACACATCTTGGACTGGTTTGTTATAGCATGAGGTGGATTTATTTCAAATATTTTAATCCTGCTCTATACAGTGTTACTCCAGCTGCCATTGAATATGTAGTTATGCTTAACTGCATTTTTTACTCCTAATTGCTTACCTCAAAATGGTGACACGAACTTGGTTTTTTTGCAAACATATATGCTGTTTGCATGAAACAATTAACCCTAAATCAGTCAGCTACACTTTAGCCTAGTACATTTTGCAAACTAAATCCTTGTAATTAGCTTATAGTTTAGGGCAGTAATGGCAATTCTTTGGAGCATGGCAGTTTGGAAAATGCTTAACTTGATTCGGCTGGCATATCAACTTCCTGCCAAACAAGAGAAACAATTTTCTATCTTGTCCCAAACGTGCTTTTTCAAGAGGCAACTGGACTTTCTGGTTTTTCTTTGAAGACTTTCAGTTGGCTCTGGAAAAGTCCAGTTGGCTCCGGAAAAAAGCATCTTTGGGACAGCCATGACCTGGATGACTGAGAATCTCCCTAGACAATTTTCTATTTCTCTGCTGTCTAGGCCAGTGGCACTCAGTGAGACTGGGCCTGAAGTTGAGAACCAGGCCTTGATTTCAGCCCAAATGCCTCTACCAGGTACGCAAGCCTTGGGAATGGTGCAAATGCCCCCATGGCCCCGTGATCCGCAGGTTATGCCGTGCGCCACTTATCTTCAGGCAGTGTGTTCTTGAAGTGTGGAAAGCCTGCTCTATTCCCATGTGATTTTCAGAGGGTTCAGAGAACAAGACCCTCTCACACAACTTCTGGAGGCTGCATAAGAGTATACCCCATTCTTGTGCAGCCTCCAAAAAGGGCATGAAAAAAGGGCATGCTATCAAGAATAGTTGTTGGGTGTCGGTGAATGCTGGTATATCACCCAAAATGTTGTAGCTTGTGACCTTTGACACGCATGTCATAGATTTGCCATCACTGGTTTAGTGTATCATATGAACCAAAATAATTCCTCCATTAATATTTATCTAAAACCATAGACCTAAAAATCTTGAAGTAATCCATATATTTTACTCACCTAAAACAGATAATTCTTGGATTATTTCATTGTTTCTACTAAGTATCTCTGGTATTTGCTAATATAGCAAAATAATTTATTTTCTGCATTCTGTATGCATTGTTGCTTTCAGTATAATCCCAACGTATCTTCTACTCCCTTCTGTATTTGCAAAATGCATGTTTTTACTGTCTCCTTTTCTGTTCCTGTTAGATCTCTGATTAATCATCATTTAAACAAATGCATTTTATCTGAAATTTCAGTTTCTGAAAGGCTCCTGAGCATTTTTAAATATTGCACTTCTAAAAGTTTTTAAAACCAGTTTAAAAATAAACTACTTTGCTGTTTTGCTATACTTGGCAAAATGATCAAAGGGTTTATTAAATCTATGTTATACCATTTCCAGATAAGCACAGGATACTTTATCACCAAAAAATTATAGATATTGCTGATTTATAGCTGCACAGTTATTAAATCTGATTGAATGAAAGTGATAGAACACATACTAATTTCTACAACTGTGAATATCCATATAATACAACTAAAATCAAAGTTATAGTTTCTAAAAATATAAAACATGCTCATTTACAACTGAGGGAAGTACTATAAATTGAATTTGAGGGCTTATGGCGTCGGAAGTTACACAGATCAGTAACTACTATATATGGATTCTGTCATATACTGTAGATGAATAGAACATACAGTATATTTTATCACCCTTGATGACAGAAAGCGTTCCACTATATCTAATTAGACCTCATCTGATTTCCACTAGGAATATATAAGAAATCAAGATACATTCCAAAGTAGTTTTCAGGAATATAGCCATTTAAGAAGAATAGACAGTCACAATGTAAAATTCCTGTTTCAAACATTATCATTTGTTCTTTATGTAACAACTATTTCTGGAGTTTAAAAAAAAATTAAGCTGTCATCAAAATCAGAGCGTTTGGTGCAGTAGTTAAAGAGACCATGAAGTCTTAGTCCCGTCTTAGGTATAAAGGCTGTGTCTTGCCCCTGTCGGTATCTGATTCCGAGGGGGAGGCCGAGCAGCTGACAGGGAGTGCAAGTGTGGCTCTGTTGGCTGTGGAAGAAACTGGGAAAGGGCCCAGTCCAGCTGGCCAGAGCAGGGAAAAAGTAGAGCAAGGCAGAGGGAATTCAGAGGAAGATCCAGGCCCACCCCCTCTTCATCCTAGGGCACACAGGGAGGAACGGAGAAGGGAGCAACGTGAGTGGTGTGGCAGAAAGGGCCCTGATTCCCTTCATTAGCTGCAGCTGGGAACACAGTGTTTAAAAAAGGAGTCTGCACACAACAACTTGTTGGAAGCAAATAGTGTATTATCTTGTTTTGTTGAGGCTTATCTGGGTTCCTGGCGTCTTCCCAACGGTGTGTGTTTTGTTGGCCTTTTAAATCTGCAATTCCTTATTCTGCCCTGTCCAGTTAATTGCTGCAGCATGGTTTGTGTGGATTTTTATTTACAGTTTATATGTACTTTGTTATCGAACTGAATTTCCTCCACTTAAAGACTGTTCTTGGGAGAGTTTTTTCTCCAGCCAAAGGTAACTGGACATTGTGGGCAAAGTTGGAGTTATTAAAGGGACTTTTCTTGCTTATGTAACTGTGTTGCCTTTGTGCCATGCCCTGGGTCATCACAGGCTGTTTCGGTGACTCAGCCTGTCATGTCTCTTAGAGCAACCCACCTTATAGGGTTGTTGTAGTGGAGGAAAGAGGAGGAAGAAGGAATATTATGTATGTTCACTGTCTTTAGTTATTTATAAAGGTGAAATAAAAATCTAATAAACCAGATGCCATGTAACTCAATAACAAGCATCAGAGAGGTTTGAGCTAGATTTTATTTCACAATTGCTCTGTGCTATTATCCTCCTTCAGAGAAAACAGCTTCCTTCTTGGCCATGAAATCAACCAATCAGAATATAACGTAGTGCAATGTAACAATGCATACAATTATAACTTCCAGTAAATACATGGCTTAGTCAATGGGTATCTTGCAAAATGACGGGATGCTTTTCAATATGGCCTTTATTTTACAATTACCTTGTTCATTAAAAGAATAAAAAGAAGTCCAGGATCCATATAATCACGTTTTTCATTGATAAGTGTCCTATATTTTTTCACTGTAGCTTCCATTTACTTTTATTAATAGAAAAATGTCTATGGAGGAGACAAAAATGAAAGCAGTAATCAACAGTCTGGAAGCATCCATGGATACAAGTCCAGTTGGTGGATAGGTCACAGAGGGACAGGTGTTATACCACTCTTAAAAAACAGAAGAGGATTTCTCTGATCTCCAATTCTCAGACCTTCCTTTCAGGTGAGATTGTTCCTGGGAAAGGCTTTCTATGATATATTCAAATCAACCCAGTTAAGAAAGTCTGAAATTATTCCACGTCAAGCTGGAACAGAGGTGATTAAAAGTATACATGGCTAAATGATATAGCCTCTTGCCCAGAAATTAAATTCTCTCTCTAAGTAAGTAAAACTATGACCTATGCCCCCATCCAGCTACAGGCTGGCACTCCAAATTCATTTCCAGAAGAATTCAGAATGTTTAAAATACCAGATGTGGATTGCTGAACAGTTGCAATTGCTGATGCATTTTGACTCAGGTGTGCGTAGACAAATTTCAAAGTCAATGAAGCAGATATCCATAGATTCTTCCAGTGCCAGCTCCCTCCAGAAACATTAGAAAACCATACTACTTTTCCATGTTCTTGTTTTTTCCTATTTCTGAACTCATAGGAGGGAATACAAGTCCTTAATGCCCTCAAGGAAAAGGAATGGGTCATCAGGTCAGTTCTAGAGTAAGTTAGAAAGTGCATTCATCTCCTTCAGGCTAGAACTGCCATCTAAACTGAATTCACTGGGTTACAATCTTGTTAGAAATCCATGATGCTTTCAGTCTGTTCTCCGGATAAACCATATCTCATTGCGACGATTGGGTATACTAGGGTTCTGATATGCAGCCACCAAGTACGTTTCACGGAGCACATTATCTGTCGAACCCAATAACTCCCAAAGAAAGTGAATCTCACGCAGGATTGTCTCCTCAGTAGCTGGCCCATAAAACTCCCTTTACAGAAAGTTAACAACAAAACAATTACATAAATATATTGTGTTTAATGTCTTGTTTCCTTCCCATCTATTCACCATTCACCTACCCATCTATCAGTGCATGGCTTCTAATCTTTTTTAAAATACAGGAAAAACTGGTCTAAGAAAGCCAGTCTCTCCACAAGATCCTTTCCCTTTTCCATTATATAACCAGAGGCATGTTTTCTTTTACTTAGAAACTATTTTCCCGGGCATGCATATATATTTTTTTCTACCTAAGAATAAAAAGCAAGTTGATTCCTCCCTTAGTTAAAAGGCTGTTTGCATCTAAAGCATAGCCCAAGTCCATCAGGACTTACCTGGTGATAACTTGAAGAGGTGATCTTTCTAGTATTTGGATTTCTGGATCCATGGGGAGAGGAGGATTAAGCTGAAATTCCTGAGGAAGATAATAAGCAGTGATAACTTCTTGGACCAATTCAGTACCCTCCTTGTTCAGGTGGATCTCATTAATCACTGGTACTGTCATCCCCAAGTGCTGGCCTGGATAAAGATATGGGTAGAAATACCAGTCATGAAAGGTAAATCTAGGGAAATCCATTCCTTGTTTTTCCAAACCCCATTAATTCTGGTCATGTAAACTTCTACATCTCCCCATGGCACTTGCTCATACACACCTAGGGAATTTTCTTTGCAGATGTATCTTATAAGTTTCATGAAACCCAATGAGATGCTCTGCTCATACTTGGGTTCTCCTTTAGTGATGCATGCCCATTTCCCAGCAGGGTATAGGCGTTCCTCATATGTTGTTTCCTCGCACTGAACCAAGAAGGAAGAGAAGTGATTTACTGCCAGGGGAAGAAATATCAACAGTGTAACAAAATTTATGAGTTTTAAAATCTAGATAATTACATTATTGGAGACAAATTTGATACCTTTACAAGTGATATAAAATTTTGGAAGTGTTGATGTTATGTTAGTAAAAGCTGCTTTTTCACATTTTTTAAAAGATAAATACAAATTTGGGGAAATATTTAACCATATGTAATATTAATATTCAATATGCATTACTGATGTAAATGTTTTAAATAAAATTTTGTGTGCGTTGATGTGCACGTCTGTTTGCGTATGTGTCCATTTTTTGTGCATATTAAATGCAAAATATGTTTCCTAATAATTCATTTTAATTTTTATCACTATAAGCTGAAATTGCAAAGCATCTAAAAGTAGAGACAACTAATCTTTTGTTTTTCATTAGTCCCTTTTAGAAACGTTTCTGAGGATAACATGTTTGGCAACAATGTACACTATACATTTGGCCCAGAAGAATCCCAAAAGGCACCATGTTTTCTTAATATAAACAGACTAAAGCAAAGTCAACACAGGCTACAAATATAACTGCTTTAAAAACATTGCTATCATTAAAAATAATAAACAATAAAAAAGCAGATTCATGGGAAATAATATAATGCAACTCCTACCCATCATCCTTTTGGGCTAACAATCCTAATAAATCTTTCCAAATGGTAAAGTAGCCTGGCAGGATTTGAATTCTGAAAATTATTAGGCTTTCTTACTCTGGAATAATTTGCATGGTAAGTTATTTAGGTGGTAGTTCTCTAGTGTTTTACTGCACATGATGAGGCTTACTTTTGAGTAGGAATATCCTCAAAATAACATCCAAAAGACAAATTTGGTAGAAAGTTAATGATGGCTAAAACTATAGTTTGGGTGAAATAATGGACACTTAAGGAAACCAGGAACATTGCATGGTTTTATTCTACAATTCTTTCTCAATATATCAAAAAATATGACAGTCGGCTATATACATGTTACATTATTCAGAAACAGTGTCTATGCCTGTTAAGCAATAAATATTTACATGAATATGATTGCTTACTTTCTCATGCTGTGATAAAACAGTGTAGGGCACAGGCTCTCGCACATGGTTATGATGAGTCATCTGTAGTATTGGACCTGCCATGTCTGAAACAGAGTAAATTGGGAAAAGTTAACTTTAAGGATTAAAGCATTTGTATACAACTGCATTTCCAAATAACCTAACTTAAAATGCTTTTTATTTATTGTGGGTAGTCCACTGTGAAAAGTAGTGCACAGGTGGCCCCTGCATATTTGTGGCCCTCCATTTGTTATGCCTCCAACCATGCATAACAAAGCGGTTGAGACTTTGAGGCTCTGGGAATTGTGGGGAGGGGGTGTTAAGTTATGGAGACAGAAAAAAATGCTTTAAAAAAACCAACCCCTGTGGAGCAGGATAGAAATAAGCATGCTGGATTTTGTCTGTATCAGATTTTTCATTCTTCTTTACCTGAGTGCTGGAATGATAACAGCGAAAGTCAATTAAAGAAACAATTGAGTTCCTTTATTCCATATTCTAGAGTTCACAGCATTATTTCTTTTGATCTTTGGTCTGAAGCAACAAAAACCAATCTTTCCTTCTTCAAAGTAATTAAAGAATTAAAGTAGAAATAGTAATTTTTAGTGTATAGAGTGTTTAGTGCTTATAGCTTAACACAATACAGGTAAATAAGAATACGGTATAGGATTATTTAGTACCAATGATATTTTCTGATGACAACTCCACAGCTGTGCTGATAGCTATAATTACCATTTCAAAGTAGCTGACTTAGTTATAATGGTGTTGCAAAGCAGCCTGCATTTGCCTTTTGAACTAATATTACGCTCAGCAGGGAATCAAGTTCAAGCACTCTGCCATTAAAGACATGCCCCAGCTGCAGGATCTTAAACTTGCTTTGAAGGGTAAGATCTCTTTCAATTCTTCCTCCATCAACCACTCCTAATAGAATTGAAGGAATTCTTCCAAGTTTGTAATTTGAAGTTTTCAGATCCTCTCCACTAAATGATCCATGTAAAGTTGATTTCCACAGATAAAATTGAGGAAATAACTAGAGCAGTTGAATAGATGACTACCTACAATGCAGTTGCAAAATGGAGCTCCTTCAGCATTTGTTGATATGTAGGAATTACTGGGTTTCTAAAGTTATTTAATTATTTCATAGATTATAATGAGGTTAACAAACAAAAATTAATAGTAATATAATTAAAATATGTATAATTAACATGAAAGAGGAAAAAATAAAAAGGTAAAACCATATAGAATATTATATTAATAATTAACTCAATACTGTAAGAAAAAATATACTGATATCTTCTAATTTTTACAATATATTTAAAAAATCAATACAGAACACATTGTTTTAATTTTTAAACTTGAAACCAGAAGATAGCCATAACAAAATAGGATCAAATCATATATCATAAATTAGTCTTCAAATTCTCAAAAGCGGAGGTGATGAATGCACTGGAACAGAGCTGGTGAGTAGACTGGCTTGTTGTAATTTCTCTCCAGACAAGGAAAGGACTTAAGATCACCCACAAATGCTCCATGCAACCGCTCTTTGCAAGGAGACTGCAAGACAGCAATCTTAAGTACTTCAAAAACAGCAAAAGTCTGATTAAAATTTTGATTCTTGTAAGTTATAAATGGATCAAAGGTCTACATGAAATTGAAATAAGATTTTGCAATTATTTAATTAATACCATGGGAAATCTTTTGTTTTTAAAAAAAGTAGATTAAAACTGAAGACTGGGCATTAGATGAAAGCAGAAGGAACTAAAGATAAGAATTAAAGGATCAGAAAATTTAAATTTGACTAATAAACAAAAATATTTTAACATAACCAACTGGACATGTTGAAGGATATTTTGAACAATGGTTAAATTAATTTTAAGAGTGTCTGCCTCTGTAGATATACTGTGTTTAAAATATGGAAGATGTTTACTGGACAAGACTGAGACTCATTTGAAAGTGGATTTAAAAATAGCAGGCTAGAAGAATGACATGAAAAATAATGCTGAACTAGACATACAAAAGAAACTAGCTGATGATAACAATTAAAACGTATACAGAAAAGAAACCAAAAGAGTGATCTGAATGATTTTCCTATATTGGATTTACAAAGAATTATAAAGCTTTAATTAAGGTTAGGGTTGTTTTTAAAGCTTTGAAGAATTTTATGGGAAGGGAATGAATAGATTTTAACTGTTTTTTACTGTTTTTGTTAATTCTGGGTATCTTTTAGTAGAAATTGAGAATAAAAACACTGCAAAAAATAAATTTAAATCAATATCAATTATTTTATACAAATTGACTTTGCCCTGTTGGTGAAAAATTTCTACCCTCTTTCTACTTTGCAAGCACAGTATATCAATTTGCAGCTAATAAAAAGTGAGATTCATTTTTTTGCCTCGAGGAAGCATCACGTGATGAGTGTTGGCTACTGTTTCCCACATAGAAAACAGCTGGTTTTGTTCAGTTTCATTTTGTTCTTCTTCTTCATCCTGGATCTCATCATCCATTTCATTAAGTTCTTCAAGGGTGATACGAGCCATATTAACACCTCAGCTTCTGCAAAAAAACAACAGCAATGTATATTCTCTGAATTGTTCATGATAGCAAAGCAATGGTTTCATATCATTTGTAGAGAAAACACAGTATGGAGGATGACCTCCTGCTTGCTTGTGAGATTTGTAGGTATTATAAAGGTATTGATCCATGGAGATGAATACAGAAATACTTTTAAAAAAATAAAAAAGAAATTAGTATAAATGTCAAGTAGTAGGAAAACTAAGGTGCATAAGTCTAAGGAAACTGGATAGCCTTCACTCAATCTTCTTGTTAAATCTAAACCCAAAGTAAAAGATAATATGTGCCTCCTCCTTTTTCTGGGTGCCATACTGTACAATTATTTATAAATGATTTGAAACAAAAATATATCATTTAATTTGCATAGATAGAATAACAACCTTTGAGGATAATTTAAAATTTCTGGAGCTTCAATATATTATCATATTTCTGCAGGACCTATTTTGTTTCATTTATGTTTTTTATAAGACTATTTTAGTCTGGAATGTCTGATTTATTGTTTTATTTTTTTCATGTATTTTCCATTGGTTTTCACCTAATATGTGCCAATAAGCTATTCTTTGAGGAATTCACCTGCCTCGGCGTTCTTGCTTGCAGTGGGTTTATTACTTGGAACCCTGACGACTGCATTCCAACTACTGCGCTACCACAATTTAACAATTATAAATTAGCCAATTCTAGATGGCATTATATATTTGAATATTTCTCCCCAAAGAGATTTTCTTTTTGTGAAATATATTAAAAAGGAAATCTGTTCTTTCCTTGAAACAACTCAGGGTTCTACTAATACATTAACTCTCTGGGATGCATTTAAGATAACCATTATGAATTCCATAATTGCTTTTACCTCGGTAAAAGAGAAACTCAGAGTCTGTAATTTTATATAGTTACAGAAGGTGATTAAAGATCCACTTTTATTAACACCACGAATGAATCATATCACACATTTACAGCAGCAAAGCCTAAATTGGAGCTTCAACACAGAATAATTTGAATACTTTGAAAAATGTTAATCAGAAAATAGTGGAAATCAATAATGAAAACTAAAAGGTATTGACTTGTCGTGTGAAATACACATAGAATTCAGGCCGATGATGGACAGTTATTTACTAAGACAGAATCTCGATTTTATGATTTTTATATTCAGTTAACCAAGGACACCTGTAACTGCATTATTAATCTTCTGATGTCACATTAAAAGGTCACTGACATGACAGAGACATTGCATTCTATGAAACTAGTCAAGTCCAAAGAACCAAGAAGGATACAAGGAGTTACTTCCAAGAATTTTATTCATTGTTGCTCATCTGTAGTTAGAAATCTTGTCAGACTAAGAGACCTATCTGCATTAACTACCACATATATCCTGTGAACAGCTAGAGGGAGTCTGTCTTTGTTCATTCTGCATACCAAAGATTCCAACTTCTTTGTCTCTTTGCTAATAATCCCTCCTGTGATTCTGGCCTTTATTCCACCAAAGGCACTGAATGTTTACTGACTTATTAGCACCCATATTGTTAGAAATGCATAATCATTTAATCTTTCTTTTTTTTTTCATTTCATGAGGCTTTGTATTATAGTTATACTAAAGCCTCAGAAAAATCTCACAATATGCACAAGCTGTAGACTTTGTGCTCTCTTCTGTTACTATGGGTGCAAAAGTCTTAACTGCAGTAATAGCCAGGAAAATAATACCATCTATAATTCAGTATCTCAGTCTGGATTTGTTAAATGGACAAACATTTGACAATACATACCTGGTGACTACGGTAATGTTATGGCTATTACATATGAATATTACATGTAATGAATATATCTTGTAAGAGGGATTTCAATCATAATTCCTACTAGATAATTAAATAAAAACAAAAAATATCTGAAAATAGTTTATTTCCCACATTTATTTTGAAGCGTTATTGTTTTACCTTTTAATTGTACTGCATGTATGGGCATTTATATAAGAGTAAGTGAACAGGAATGTGCAAATACTCTTAAGAAGCAAGCACCATTAACTTGCTCACAATTTATTTCCTTTTTGCTTGTGAGAGGACAGGCTGCTGCTGCTGCTGTTGCTGCAAAATGGTCAACATCCTAGGCTGCTTGCACCCTGTCCCTTTAAGAGCTCTCTCTAGCCAGCCCAGCAACCGGTAGATATAAAAGCTCAGCTGGGGATGGTGGTTTTGTTTCTGTGGGAAACTAAAACAACCTAAAGCAGCCTAAGGCAAATAGAAGATTGACTGTTCTACAAAAATAGGACGCACAAACAGTAGTACAGGTAATCCTTGATTTATGTCCATAATCGAGTCTAAAATTTCCACTGTTAAGAAAGAGAGTATTAAGTGAATTTTGCTGCATTTTACAACCGTCCTTGCAACAGTTTTTAAGTGTTTCACTGAAGTTGATAGTAACATGGTGGTTAAATGAATCTGAGCTCCTCATTGACTAAGGTGGTAAGAAAGTCACAAAAGATGATAAACTGAGCCTGGGATACTGCAACCATCATAAATACATGCCAGTTGCCAAGGGTCAATTGCCAATTTTGATCATGTGACCATGAGGATGCTGCAACGGTTGTGTATGCAAAATGATAATCACTTTTTTTTCAGTGCTGATCTAATTTTAATGGTCATAAATGAATGGCTGTAAATTGAAGACTACCTGAAGTACAGGAACAGGAACTGTAGTAGAATTAGGAAAGAGCAATATAATAAACGGTGAGCACTAGCCTTTGAGTACTTGTAGGTATGTTGTCTCAAGGCCAGGTGTGCTTGTGTTGACCCTCTGGGTTTTGGAGTCCACTAACCTGAGTGTACATAAAAGAACCAATAACATCTGTTTTTATTTTTCATTTCATAAAAGGGAATCTCTCTCTCTCTCTCTCTCTCTCTCACACACACACACACACACACAAATAGATAACTTATTTACTGATCAATTACACAGGTGTATTCTTTCTAGTAATATTGAAACACCTACAATATGCTGAATATTGCACAAACTAATCTTAAGCAAGTTTCTGAATTTCAGTTAGTCAACTTCCTAAGTAAGCATGCCCTGAATTCCAGGCTTAACCGTTTTAGAATATTATATATATATATGTACATAATAAGAAATATCTATCTTAGATATTCAACATATACAACAACTTCATATAGTGTACATATAGCACTTGCTAATTCTGTTATGGCTTTTAATTTAAAACCAAAACTTCTATATAACTGAGCGCAGGAATGTGCGTATCTGTGTATGTATGTATGTATTGCAGGTTTATAAATAGATAAATG
The DNA here is from genome assembly GCF_049901715.1 of Pseudonaja textilis. Lineage (NCBI taxonomy): Eukaryota > Metazoa > Chordata > Lepidosauria > Squamata > Elapidae > Pseudonaja > Pseudonaja textilis. The sequence goes on along the minus strand of NC_141990.1, from coordinate 39,817,397 downwards.
CATAAAATGCATACAGATTGGAGATAATATTGTATTTTGTAAATGCTATCTATCTATACATAAGCCAGCAGTATTCTTGAACTGGTTAGAAATAAAAAAAACTTTTAATTGGATCTAGTCCAACTAACTCTTGCCACACAAATGCTAGCTGGATTTCTCTGACAAGTTGAGCAGAACATGAAGACAACAGCTATGACAAACTATTCTACCATATAAATAATTTTCAGAAAAAAGTTGCATTTGATTCTGAAGTTATATTTACTCATCACGAGTACTAAACATTGTACATTATATTAAACTCAGAATTATTACAGGATAGTAGCAATTGTACATGTACAATTGCAACTATCCTGCTTTCACTTCCTTTGGGAAAAAGTATATTGCTAATTCATGTCAATGTTTTAGGCTCAACTTTAGCAAAGATGTTTGAAATTTCCTATTTCATGTTACTTTGTTATTTCCTATCCTACTTTTTGTTGTTGATTATTTAAGATAATTTCCAAATGGTTTAACAATATTTTATATAAACAAAATGTTTTGGAAAGTTGGGAAGACCTTCAAAATTTCTAACAGTGAAGTAGACTTCATTGTTATATATGGTTATTTCTGTATAACACAATATTTATATTTATAATTTAAAATTAATCTGTGAATGTTTAATTATAACTATTACCAGCTATCAATTTGGCTTTTACACTTTTTTTATGTGCCCCTTAGAAATTACTGCAGTGGGCCTGCTTTATTCAAAAGCATTTCCTTGTAGCATTTATACACTTTAGCTCAGAGGGGTCAGACATAGGTAAATGCTATAACTAAACTGCCAACTTTCTGCCATACTGTTCATTTAAAAAAAAAACTCACATTTTTAATGTTCCATGAAAGGTAGATTTCTATTTCAAGTAAGAGGGCAAGTGAAATTTCAAATAGCAGGAACTTTGGCTCCTTTATTATGGAATAAAGAATCTATCTCATTGACATTTGGGAATACTATGGCGACATCGTGCAAAATTTAAAAAAAATATACTTTTTTCCTTCTACCTCCTGTGTAACAGGCAGTTTCAACAGGTTAAAGGGGCTAGCAAGTTGAGTAAAGGGGAAGCTGCGCCTGGGTGAATTTGCTCCTTACGGCTTGCGCAGGAAAAGCGAAGTGTAGGAAAGCTTTTCTTTTAAGCCACAGCTTCCTCGACTGAGGTGACAAGACGGTCCGTTCCGACAAGCAGGGCTGGAACGGCAGAGGCACAATGCGCTTTTAATCGCGGGGCAGGGAAGGGCAAAGGAGGGGGAAACTTGGCAAAGCACCGGTCGACACCTTCCCCCCCCCCCGCCGCCCCCCAGGCGCGGGCAAGGCGAGACACCGACGCAGAGCCAATCACTCTAAAAAGTGCCGGTTGAGGTGGAGTGGAGGGACACCCGTAAGTCGGGAGCTGAGGGAATCCAACCCGGGACGAGGGTTACGACCGACCAGGGGCAACTTGACATCAGGTCCCGCCTCGACTCCGCCCAGAAAGGGAGCGTGCCCAGCGCCAAAGGGGAGAGGGGACGGGGTCCGCGCTCCACTCCTCTCTATTGGGGGGGTAGGGGCTAGAGAAAGGAGGAAAAGTGGGTTACCTGCCACATCCGGTACCTTTTCCGACCCGGAATGGATTCCGTCTTCTCAGGCAGGGGCGGCGGGCGGGGGGGAAGGGGCGGAAGACCAAGCAAGAGAGGCTCGGAAAGGGATGACGTCACGCCCGGGTGGGTTGAGGTTCGGGCCTTCCGCCGGTGGTTCTTGTTTCGGTCGGTGGGGGTGGTCGTGGTTCCGATCGAAGCCTCCCAGCCAGGGCAGAGGCCAGCTGGAGCGATAGGGAGAGTCGACCCAGAAGGGCAGCCGTTTTAGTTTCTTGAATCAAAACCGATGAAGAATTTAAGGAATTAACTGGAACGCAAGAGTGTTCTAGGTTCCTTTGGATTACAGTATAGTGTTTTCAAGCATAGAATCTAAACTATAAAGTTCAGGGGAAAAGAAGAGCAACGTGTTTTTAATGGATAATCTGGTATAATTCCCAAAGGGTGCTTTTGGGTACTTCAAAACAAGCAGTAAAATCAAATGGATCTGTAATCCATAATAGTAGTTTGGATGCCAAAACTTCACCCCTATTTTACAATAAAGTTAATAACTGTTCAGATTGTGGAGTTTTCAGTATTCTCTATTTTACTGTAACTGGATAAAAATTCAATTGACACACTTGTTCAGTATCTAATCGTTACACAGTAATGCCTAACCTCATTTTTTATTTGGTTGTAGGGACTTTTCTTAATCACAACTTGGCAAAATATTGCAAAGCAAGGCCTGTCTCAACACTGTAACTGTATAGGTCAGGAGTCCCCAAACTTGGCAAATTCAACTCCCAGAATTCTCCAGCCAGCTATGCAACGAAGTGAAATCACAGCAGTGTGTTCTTTAGCTAGTGTTAGCTTTCATATACATTAAGTTCTTCCCAAGAAGTTAAGATGCTGTAATATATCAACTTACAGGTAAAACTCAGAAAATTAGAATATCGTGCGAAAGTTCATTTATTTCAGTAATGCAACTTAAAAGATGAACCTAATATATGAGATAGACTCATTACATGCAAAGCAAGACAGTTCAAGCCATGATTTGTCATAACTGTGATGATTATGGCTTACAGCTCATGAAAACCCCAAATCCACAATCTCAGAAAATTAGAATATTACATGCAATCAATAAAACAAGGATTGTACATAGAACAATATCGGACCTCTGAAAAGTATAAGCATGCATATGTACTCAGTACTTGGTTTGGGCCCCTTTTGCAGCAATTACTGCCTCAATGCGGTGTGGCATGGAAGCTATCAACCTGTGGCACTGCTGAGGTGTTATGGAAGACCAGGATGCTTCAATAGTGGCCTTCAGCTCTTCTGCATTGTTCGGTCTCATGTCTCTCATCTTTCTCTTGGCAATGCCCCATAGATTCTCTATGGAGTTCAGGTCAGGCGAGTTTGCTGGCCAATCAAGCACAGTAATCCCACAGTCATTGAACCAGTGTTTGGTGCTTTTGGCAGTGTGGGCAGGTACCAAGTCCTGCTGGAAAATGAAGTCAGCATCCCCATAAAGCTCGTCTGCCGAAGGAAGCATGAAGTGCTCCAAAATCTCCTGGTAGACGGCTGTGTTGACCCTGGGCTTAATGAAGCACAGTGGACCAACACCAGCAGATGACATGGCTCCCCAAATCAACACAGACTGTGGAAACTTCACACTGGACTTCAAGCATCTTGCAGTGTGTGCCTCTCCATTCTCCCTCCAGACTCTGAGTCCTTGGTTTCCAAATGAGATGCAGCAAAAGTTACTCTCACCAGAAAAGAGGACTTTGGACCACTGAGCAACAGACCAGTTCTGTTTTCCTTTAGCCCAGGTAAGACGCTTCTGACGTTGTTTGTTGTTCGGAAGCGGCTTGACAAGAGGAATACGACATTTGAAGCCCATGTCTAGGATCCATCTGTGTGTGGTAGCTCTTGATGCACTGATTCTAGCATCAGTCCACTCCCTGTGAAAGTCCCCAACACTTTTGAATGGCCTTTTCCTGACAATCCTCTCCAGGCTGCAGTCATCCCTGCTGCTTGTGCACCTTTTTCTTCCACACTTTCCCCTTCCACATAACTTTCTATTAATGTGCTTTGATACAGCACTTTGGGAACATCCAACTTTTTTTTGCAATTACCTTTTGAGGATTTCCCTCCTTATGGAGGGTGTCAGTGATGGTTTTCTGCACAACTGTTAGGTCAGCAGTCTTTCCCATGATTGTGCTTCCTACTGAACCAGACTGAGAGACCATTTAAAGGCTCAGGAACCCTTTGCAGGTGTTATGGCTTAATTAGCTGATTAGAGTGGGACACTTTGAGCCTAGAATATTGAACCTTTTCACAATATTCTAATTTTCTGAGATTGTGGATTTGGGGTTTTCATGAGCTGTAAGCCATAATCATCACAATTATGACAAATCACGGCTTGAACTATCTTGCTTTGCATGTAATGAGTCTATCTCATATATTAGGTTCATCTTTTAAGTTGCATTACTGAAATAAATGAACTTTCGCACGATATTCTAATTTTTCGAGTTTCACCTGTAGTATGTTGCCTTTTGTAACTGACAGATGGAAAGTTTGTCAATGCACAGATTTTCCAAGTGCGGTCCAAGTTCTTTTGATATGGCACCCAGTGAACCAATAACTACTAGAATCATTGCAGCTGGTTTATGTCATTGACTTTCAACTTCAATTTTCAGATACTTTGTGATCTTGACACTTTGTGATCTTGTCAATTGTCTTTGTCCCTAATCCTAACCTTATTCCTTGCTATTGCTACATCAACTATACACACTTCTTTTCAACAAGAGTTAAATCTGGTGTTATGTACCCAGATTTAATCAGTTTGTATTTAGAAGTTCCACAGTACTTTAATCTGCTCATTTTTGACAAGTTTTTCAGCTCTGCCTTCCCAACTATTCATTACTAGCAGATGATTTTTATAGCTGTACCAGTGAATCATTTTGGCAACAGTTATGTCATTGTTTATAATACTTTTGTGCAATCTTCTTGCACTAGCAGAGTATATGACTACTATTTCTTTTGCTTCTTTGAACAATCTACATTTTGAATCATTTGATGATTTTTTTTGGCTTTGATTGCATTAGTTCAAATAGCTAGCTCTTGAGCAGCCAAAATCAATCTTCTTTTTTTAAATGTAATGTTTCAGTTGTAAGTCATTGTTGGCTTTTAACTTTATCCATTTTCTCTTTGATTATTTCTAGAAATTGACATATAGTGCTTTTCCTTGCCAGCAATTTATTCATATTTTTATTATGTTATTTTGGTATGTTTTGTTTCCTACACATTCACATTTTTAATTTACATCAGCGCTTGTTTTGGGGTGTTTTTATATAATCAGCCAATGCATGTATTTCTTCAAGAGTTTGACTTGAAGTAAACCTCTATTTCCATTTCTGTGTAGAAAGTATAATCTATCAATATCATTATGGAAATATAATGCATAATGAATAGTCATTTGCTTTCTTGTTTTTCAGTCCAGATCATCCAACTTGGCTTGTGTCCAATTAATAATTCCAGCAGGGTATTATATCCAGGTATGGCCCAGGTATTAACAGCATTGATAGCGCTTCCACCATTCAATTTTGTCTTTAGCAATTTTCTTTTTGTTTACCAATTTTTTATTGTTTACTAATCACATTTTTAATTTATCCATCCTTGATGTTATCCAACTGTAGGCAGCCCTAAAGAGGCTTTAAAATGATGGTTCCTGATAGTTCAAAATGTCCATTTGCAATTTAAATTCTATTACTATTCATGTTTTTACCGTGACTTATTACTAAGGTAGCACCTATCTCTACAACAAATTCCATTGCTATATCTCTGCTAAAAATTCTTATAGTATTTCTCAATGACCAGATTTCAATTTCTGGTTTTTCATAACACTTCAGATTATCATTATTATATATGCAAAAATATGAAATCATGGCTGCTCATTCTTTAGATAATAGTGGCTTTCATTTACATTGAATTCTTCCCCAGGACCGAAGGTATCATAACTCTCTTGGTGTAATATATACAGAGTAATTGACAGATAAAATTTTTGTCAATGCAATTATTATTATGGCTGGTCACAGTATTATTATTATTATCATCATCATCATCTCACCTTTTAAATATGCATTTTGGTCAAATCAAGGCAGTAAACATGCCTCATAATCCTGCATCCTGTTTTCCCCACAACAACATTCCTATGAGATAGGTCGTACTGAGAGAGTGACTGGCCAAAAGTCACCCTCTCATAGAGGTATAATTATGACTTGTGTTCAACAATGCAGATGTTTATTCTTGCTCTTCTCCATAAGAAAATGGTAAAGCGCCTCCATTTTTCTCTGCTACAATTATGACAGTTTTTGTGTGCCCAGTACTGCTCTTTCTCTTATTCTATTGTCATAGCTGTTATTCAGTGAAGATAGACGTCAAAGACAGATGAAATGAACTGGAAGCATCTGGCAAGTTTGTTTCTTGTGATCAATCCTTGTGATCATTTTATTAAATTAAAACAACAACAATCAGAAGTGAATCAAGGGTAATGTATGTCCATTGCTTTGTATTACCATTGTTCATTTGAAGACAGACACCAAGTCTGCACCAGTCAAGATGCAGACAGGGCTTGTAGAAAGGAGAGAGAACATATATTTAACCTCTGCAGAATCTATGTGCCTCAACTTTATCCCTTACACAAAGTAATTTCCCACAAAACTTCCTGCCTGCTTCAGAAATTCAGGAGCAACTATTCTGATTTGGAAAGGTATTCATCATAAAAGGCTGCAGGATGAAGATAACGGTTGTTAGAGTGCAAAAATAAATTCAACTAAGTCCTATCAAAGTCAAGCCTAGAGGTAGGCACTGAAGGAATAAGTCAGCATGAGAATCCAGCTGGGGATGTACTTCTCCCAGCAGTACTGTGTAGTGGAAATGTAGCTCTTCTTAAGGGAGAGCTATGTCTTTGCACTTCAGAGAGCCAATACTTCATGTAAGAGCTCTTGGAGCACATTCTGTGCAATCATGAAAACGCAACCTGGAAAGTGCATTCAGCCAGGGTACAAAGTCCATGACAAATTACTGAAGAGAGCTTCCTTATCTCATCTGGCAGTGGCTCCACATTGGTTAGTACCATCCAGAGTGAGAGCTCTATCAACGCATAGCTACTCATCAACACGAGAATATGGTAAGTTGTGAAGAGGTTGCAACTGAAATATCCAAATAATAAGAGAAGCAGGTAATATCTGAAATGGCAATAGGGTAGATTCAGTCAGAGGTATGAGAGGAAAGATTCACACTGCTTGCACTGAAGCCTCTACTCGCAGCTCGAAGATGTTGAGAACCCTGAAAAACAAATCCTCTTTTTATGAATTTGAATCTGCCAATCTGTACAAGTCTGTCTCCCAGTGTGCATTTAAAATGATCTATTGCATGCTCAAATTTATATCCAGCAAAGTATATTAGACTGTAAATCCTGTATTTCCCAAAGACGGTAAAGGAAAATATCCTTCCTTCACAATCTCATATCATCCCAAATCATCACTCATCTTATACAACATAATCTTAGGTGGTTGTCAGCAGTAAAAATAATTTTTAAAAAATGGTAGGGAAAAACACCCCCTAAAACCTTCCAGTGCCCCCAACCACAATGCATTTCCACATATCCACATGGCATGTTTCTGGTCCAGCCTCACACATTTGGAGAAACGCCCAAGTCTTTAAGGTTTTTCAGAAAGTTGAGAGAGTAGGGATCCGCTAGATCTCAGGAGAGGGTGTTCCAAAGGGCAGGGATGGCCCTAAAGAAGGCACATTGCCTAGATCCTCCTACATGTCAACGTTTAAGGGAAAGGATCCGAAGCACAGCTACTCTAGTGGGAGATGGTCATGCAAATAATTTGGCCTTGTATCATTCAGGGCTTTAAAAATGATGATTGGCAACCTGAATTGCACTGGAAAGAAACAGCAGGGATTTAACTTGTATGAACAACATTTCCGAATGTTCTTCAAGAGCAGCCCCATGTAAACCATGTTGCAATAAACCTGAAAAGATTTGAACTAAACATATGAATCTTTGAGACAAATTCCTTTTTCCTCTTTCCCTGTCTTACGCATACATACTTCATTCCCTATGTTTCATTTTGTGTATTCCTCTAGCATTATGCCATAACCTTGCATAATCCAGAATACAACATCTATTTGAGGAAGGAGGTGGCAATTTTTCAAGTTGCTAAGATTATCATCTCAGAAACAATCACTTGGAAATTTGTCCACAAGTTCACTCATTTTGTAACTATCTGGAAAAGGGGAGCATTGAAACAAGTTATATGAAGAAATGAAATAAGGAATAAATGTTCATGACTAAAAACCACATCCAGCCCTTAACTGAACATGCCTCCTTTGTTTATCTATTTGTTTTCCCTATTCCTTCTCATTCTGGGATTAGCAGGACAATAAATGCAAAAAGTATTCATTGTTACTACAATTTAGGAAATAAGGCAAATGATGCTCTTACCTGGAAAGTATCCTCACTGGATTTATTCAGGTAGTTCAACGAAACAGCTCGTTTCATGCTAATAAAGTAGGGAGAAATAAATTATTTTTACTGCGCTGTCTCCAGATTTACTTTTGCTTTGATCCAGATTAATATTAAACAAAACAAAAAATCAAAACTCCTGTTTTAGTTTAGGGGGGGTGGGAAAGCCAGAAGAGAATATTCAAGATTACATGTCTAAAGCTGAAAATTGATTTCTTGATTGTATCAATAAAAATTAGGAATTGTATCTTTATTTATTCTTGAAATGAATGAATATATGGTGGTTTATAAGCTAGCATCATTTTATCAGAAAGACTTAGAGACATACACTCTTCTCAATAGACATGCTGGGATAATCATGATGGTGGAAGTATTGTAATTTAATCCATCTAAAAAATATTACAATTGGAAAAGGTACCTTAAACAAATGGGAACTAAGAATGGTGATGCCATTTTCTATAGAATGGTATCACCATTGTAAAAAATCATGGGAACTATGTGGTTCATAGTCTTGTCATGTCATGCTTTTAAGCAATGACATTGAGAAGTTTCAGAAATGTGCCTTTGCTTAATAAATATAACTCATTCTAGTACAGCAAAGAAGTTAAAGCACTGCAATCAGCCTATCATCTATTACAATATAGGCCATCTAGAATTGTTAGATTATGTGTCACACAAATACATTAAATAGAAACTAAAATGTTTTTTTATTGCCAATTAAAGTTGAGTTATGCAGTCTATGGTAAGGAAAGGGACAGGCCTGACAGGCAACAGATATACATAAACCCAAGAAGTGCCTCCTACTTAGTACTACGTGGGTCTAATGGGCCATTCCCTTGAAGTTTCTTGACCAGAATATCGCTGCTTCTTCTTAGCATATCTCGAATTTTTCCTAGCGAACCAGTGCGTTGAAGAGCACCAGTACCATCCTGGAAAGGAAGATAAAAATATGACGAGATGGTGGATGAAGCCTTTGTATTCTAGAATATAGAATTCCAAATTAAATTGTAGTAATAGCAATATACTGAAGTTTTGCCTTAAAAAAAAAAGGTAACAAATACAGGTATACATCTCAGTTTTATTAAACTCTAAATTAGTTTATACACTATAAAGCATGATTATACCAGACGTTTTCTTTGTGTTGGAATTTTCTTCTTTTTGAGGACAGTCATTTTTTAAAAAATGTTATTTTTTCCCATAACCTGAAATACAATTAGCTAAAGATTTTCTCCCTTGATTCTACTGGATGGACAATGTGGTCTTCAGATTTGCATACCACATTCCACCAGTATGCTGTTTTAAAGAGACCTTCCTCCCACATACATCTGTAGGGGAGTGATGTGTTTATATGGTTCTATTAATATAAATATATCCTGGGGGAAGGGGAAATGGAGATAGCTTTAAGGTCAGTAAAGAAATTCATGTTTGTATATGTATGTGTATATGAGAGTTTTCTGAAAGTAAAAACCAGGTCACAAAAATTCAAGGCTATCTATACTGCTATATGAGATAAAATTTGTATCCCTCTCCAGATTTTCAAGCACCCAGTTTCCTAGTGAGATAGTAACACTTATAGACTTATATACTGCTTCACAGTGCTTTACAGCCCTCTCTAGTGGTTTTACAGAGTCAGCATATTGCCCCCAACAATTTTGTGTACTCATTTTACCCACCTTGGAAGGGTAGAAGGCTGAGTCAACCTTGAGCCTGGTGGGATTTGAACTGCCAAATTGCAGTCAGCAGTCAGCAGAAGTAGCCTGCAGTACTGCACTCTAACTACTGTGCCACCGAGGCTCATGATGCTACAGATGCAGCAAGTATTAACTGAAATCAAATAGGTGTAGTCTAGCTCTCTATAAGTCTGTGGAGATTCTCAGTCATCCAGGTCATAGTTGTCCCAAAGGTGCTTTTTCAGGAGACAGTGGACTTCTGCTCTAACTGGACGGTGAGGAATGGAAGGATTTATATTCTTTGCAGACAATTGGTCATTTGCATTCTTTTAAAGGGTCACTGAGGCCAACTGGAGGTTTATCTGTGTCCTCAGAGTCATATGAGCAGTGCAAAAGTGTTGGAGCCTTCTTGGCTGCAGAAAGTTTTCTGCCCTGTGTCCTTTCACTGTGGAAGACATGCGCAGGCTGTTAGCATGGATGAGAAGCAAAATGTCTTCAAAGAAAGAAGCCAGCTGCCTCCTGAAAAAGCACCTTTGGGAATAGGTCTCTGTAGTCTTTTCATTGGTCGCAAATACTACTGTGAGAATTTCATGTAAAAAGAAAAAGAAATCTGGAAATCTTATCTGCTCCAAGTTACTTTAAAAATTTATCCCTATTTCAATTATTAGTTTGTTTTGCTGGCATCTAATTGTTGATACAAAATATTTTAATACTTCATATAAAAAGAATATGCTGTCTTAAGTGGTTTTCAAATGGATTTCCCAGGGAATAAGGCTGTCAATAGCTATGAGTCATTATGTTGTATATTTCGATCATTGGGCAACATTGGTTGCTAAGGAACACCATCAGGAGGAAACTATTGGGCTCATAACCCAAATCTTTCTTAGTATTAGATAATCAGGAATGTTAAAAAATAGGATGTGATACTAGATTTTGTCAGTTCCAACATAGTTTTCAGTTTATATTACTTTTCTACCTCCTATACAATACTTTATATTACTTTTCTATACCACATCCTATGCATTTTGTTTGGCTTTTTCTCTGTGGTTTCATAAGGTTGAACGTATTATCTCTTATAGTGGAAAAGACAGGAAGTGTTCTAGATTTTTAGATCTAGTAATTAGATTTCCAACTGATAGAAAATGAAGTTACTATTATTTCCCAAAAGATTCCTTATACCTCACATAAAGAGTGAGCAACAATCTCATTTTTTTGTGAATACCAATATATGCAGTGTATGAATTTTTCCTTGGTGTCTATGAAGTTTCTGGTCTCATTCGATTTTTAATTAAAATTACAAGAGTTAAAAAATGCAAAACATGGGCTTTCAGCTTCAACTTTATTTCCAAGAATGCCTCTGAACACATATAGGTAATTTTTTTCAGAACAGTAAAAAAAAATTACAGTATGCATGAGTCCAAAAATAAAATGTAAACTGTGTGATAAGAAGCATGGAGGACAGGATAAGAGAGAAGGGCTTACATTCACTTGCTAGCTTTTTCTAGAGAGATATTTATGGGAACATATTTTGTGAAAACTCAAATTCAAAGGATACATGCTTTCAAAATACTGTGTACCCATCAGCCCCATAGACAGTCCACTTCTGTGTTGTGAAGAGATCTTGTCTTCTTTAATTCTAATATTGCACCTTTATTAATCTAAATCAACCACATCTTCCAAATCCTGAAGTGAAAATAGTAAGTTCTCAAAAATAAAAATCTCTGTTCAGAATGAAGAGATTCTTCGGTATACACTATCTCCTTCCAGAATACCAGGGAAAGCTAAATGCTTCTAAAACAGGCTTCTCTTCTGAATTTTAAAAAGTAAAAATGCCACATCAGTCCTCTTCTTGGTGTTTGCCTTGATTTCACAGAAAGCTATGAGCTGGAGATAGACTCAGGCCCCTATTCTTTTACAGTTAACTTTTTAAACTCTTGTGTTCTCAGTGCTGGAGAAACACAAATTCATAGTCATTAGCTGAAACCTTGAAGAATTATGTTATGTTACAGATTAATGTAAAAGACCGTTGGTTTCACACAATCTTTTTTGAGTTCTTAGATTCTAGAACTCATGCCCATGTCATACTATGATATGAGTCAAACATAAGGAATGCTGAAAGTTGTAGTTCAACATCTAAAAGGCCAGCAATTCTCTGTGATCGATGTGTGCTTAGCAGTACACAGTGCAAGTGGTAATACATGTAAGCAGCTGGAGGCAAAATCAATGTGAAGACCATTTTGACTCCTATAGGCTTCCATGGAGATGATGGGGCATCAGTAATTATTTAATGGGTTTTTTTTTTAATCACACCTTTGCTATGTTCATAAGTAACTCAAGGTGGTAAAGCATGACTAACACTCCTCCCCCTTTTCCCCACAACAACTCTGTGAGGCGAGTTGGGCTGAGAGACACTGGTGCAAAATCACCCAGGTGGCTTTCATGCCTAAGGCAGGACTAGAACTCAGTTTCCTGCTTTCTATCCTCGTGCTTTAACCATTAGACCAGATTGGCTCTCATGTGGTAATTATTGCCCAGAATACTTCTCAATTTGATACACTGTTCCAACATATGATTATTCTAATAGTCCAGAAAGTGGGAAAAGCACCAAATTACAGTGACTGATGTTCTGGTAGGAATATACACTAATGGATCCTAGTTGCCTAGCTCATGTTGGATCCTGCTGGAATTACAGCAGCAACAGCAGCTGTGAATGGGCTTAAACTAATCTGTGCAGTTACCCATTCAAATCAGAAGCTCCTGAGAGAGAGATGAGATTGGCTATGCTCACATATGTCTAAATATGTGAATTCAGTCCCTGTCTATGGTTTATTCAGCCAACCAAAGTTTAGCACAGTGTATAAACTTGGCCATGGAATTTACAAAGACAGTGTGATCTATGTAATCTGTATTGTTTCATTTAAAAAGGCACCTCATTACTTGAACATTATAGCACATGCTACTCAACCAATATCAGTTGTGCAGAATTATAGTTTGTGCTTGGAGAGGTGTTTACATGAAGAAAACATCTTTACAGATATTCCATCCAGTTTATATGCCACCAAATGCATTCAATACAAAATAACTCTTACTGGATAAATGTTGATACTTTGATGAAGCAATGACCTAGAAGTATAATTAATCATAGCTAAGCTGCATGGTGTAGATGAGGACTTTATTCCTCAACAATTTATTCCACTGGAAGAATTCACATATTTTTTGTCTGCCACCCAGAGCCATGTGCAATGGGTGGTTATGTAAATTGGACAAAAAAATGTCCACATTTTTAGCAGATTCAGTATTTCAAATCAACTATGCATCTTTTTAAAAAATAAGTTTTACATTTTTATATCCCAGACATGTGATACGTGAAACAAAAATTGGAATCGTGAAAATCCTTTTAAAAATATTGGTTTTCTTCTGTGGAATTAATATGGATAGGAACAGGCATTCTACAACATTTGAGAAAATATTCTACAGCAGGGGTGTCAAACTGGCAGCCCGTGGGCTAGATGCATCATGTGCAGGCCACGCCCACCCCAGCTCCGCAAAGGCAAAAAAGATCCATCACAATAAGTCACATGACACAATTCAATTTGGCACCTGTGTTCTACAGAGATGAGCAGTAGCCTAGTGAGACATAGCCTGAGTACTGTATAGCTTTTAATGACCCTAGGCATTAAAATACTGTTTTTTAAATGTTCTCAGTTGTTTGGAATGCAAAGGAGCATTGTAGAGGAAAAAAACAGATGCTAAGAAAATGTTTTCTACATAATGTATTCATATGAGCCCTGTGAATCAAGGTTCATTTTAAAAGTATCTTTACCATTTTACCTGCCATGGAATTTTTTTTTCTTTTTATTGCTGTATGCATACAGATATAGAGAACAAGTTTTGTATAGTGGTTAAGGCACCAGGCTAGGTACCAGAAGCTTGTAAGTTCTAGTTCTGTCTTAAGTGCAAAGGCAGCTCGGTGACCTTGGGCCAGTCTCTTTCTGTTTTAGGAAAGAGGTAAACCACTGCCAAAAAACTTGCCAAGCTGATGTAGTCACCAGAAGTCAAAAACTGATTGTTGAAAGACTAATGGAATAGACCAGATAATGAAAGGCTACAGGAGATATTTGTTGCCCAACAAAAAAAATTAGGTTCCCTTTTGACTGATTTCATTCTCCACAGTTGAAATAGATGAGGTTCTTAATATATTAGAATGGTAATAGAGTTTGTACATATCTAGACAAACATTTTGGCAAGTAAGATTCTCAAGGAAAATGTGAGTTGCTTTACTGCATGGGACAAATGCTTTATTCAGAATAAGAGACTTTTGAAGCCTTGCCCACTCTCTTAATAAAATTAATCTAGGAGTTTTGAGATAAGACTGTGAAGAAATCGGTCACGGAAAATAGCATTTGTGTTTTGATCTTGTCAGGTTGTTTCCAACATTAATCATCATACAAAGATTACTTATGTGACCTTAGGTAGTGATGTGTATTGCTTGATAAAAATACAAATGTGTTTTTGAATCATATTTTAAGCAACTCTGATCGAACTGTAGTGATCAGTCTAAAGTGATCGTGGAAGTAATGGCCACCCATTCTGGTATAGCTATTATATTCCTAAAATAAGATGTAGATCAGTTCTAAAGCACACTGATCAATTAAAAGTGGTCGGTTCGCACAAAATACAGGTAGTCCTCAACTTATGATCACAACTGAGCCCACCATTTCTGTTGTTAAGTAAGAATTTGTTAAGTGACTTTTGCCCCATTTTACGACTGTTCTTGCCACAGTTGTTAAGTGAATCATAGTTAAGTTAGTAACCTAGTTGTTAAGTGAATCTGGCTTCCCCATTGACTTGGATGGTGCTTTAAAAAATTTATCAACTCCATACAGTCACTAATTCCTTGGACTATCTCTTGGCCCTATCTCCTTCCTATATTTGATTTGTAACTCAGTACTCGTTCTCCACATGAATCACTGAACCATCTCAACATACTATTTTCATATTGGTTACTCACTGCTGAGAAAGTGAATCCACTTTCATTCAGCAATCATTGACTGAAACTTTTTGTTTTATAGCAGACATCTTGTACAGCTGTTTCCACTATAATCAACTCTTAGGTTTCTCCTAACATACCTAACTCACTTCCACATAATGAAGTAGGCAGAAGCACATTGTTATACACAATTGTTTTTGCTCCTTTCAGCAAACCTTCATTCCTTGAAACAGACTGCACACTATCCACAACTCTTCTAAATGTTATTTACGTGTCTTAAAATTTCTCCACTTATTTACCCATTTTAATAACAATCATAACAAAGTGTAAAAGTTCATCTACTTGTTCTAGTTTTCCATTACTTGTGTTTAACTTGATTGTAACACATCTCAGGTTTACATTTTGGAAGAACTCAGACATTTTGCAAGAAAAAAATGTATCAGTACTTTCATATGCTTTTGCATACAAATATCTTAATTATAAAGATTAGATGCACAGTTGTATTTTTACATAATTTCCCAATTATAAATATATTTTAATTACGCAGCTAGGAGAAAATAAACATTAGCCTGTGCATTATTCCTAAAATTTGCTTTCTTGTGGGAAGAAACAGTATTTGGGGATACAATATAGTCAACCTCCTGAATCTGATACCCTTCAAATGTATTGGATATAAACTTTCACAAGCTGTAGCAAGCAGAATCACAGAGTGCCTAAGTATCTGGAAGTGCAAAGTCCAACATATCTGGACTTTAGGAAGGGGAGATGGATATGTAGAAAAGGGACATGATTTATGTTATTGTTTCTTGAAGTGCTGTTCAGTGTCATTTTCTCCTAGAAGACTAGAATCTCAGACCCTAAAAACATCCTACAGATACAGCTTTCCAAAAACACATCTTTTTAAAACTTTCTGTGTTTCCTTTCAGTTTAGAGAGTTATTAAATTCCAAGCTACTCTATATAAGAAATGACTCTCTTCTAAAGGAGGTTCATCTCTCTGCACCATTGCCATACAAAGCATTCATATTTTAAATACAAACACACATGCACACCTGTTTACTGACCTTCTAGTGAACAAAAAAAGAAAAACACCCAGATTGTTTGTAGTGTACAGTAATGTAAATATTTATGTTTGATGAAAATAAATTGGTTTAAATAAAAACAGACAGCGTATGGAAAAGAGGCACAAGGAAGCAAAGGTTCAGGTCCTTCTGCCTTTAATTAGAGGTGAATGAGTTCACAGCGACAAGGAAAGTACCATGTAGATCTCAAAGGCAGAGAGTAGAACACAGAATTTCAGCCTCTCCTAGACAGCGCGGTAAAAAGACTTGCAGATAGGCCATTGCAACAGAGAAAGTCAAGCGGGAATGAGAGAGCTGGTCACATTTTATGAGGAAGATGCAAGAGCAGCATCTGGGTTCAGCTCCAGGGGCTTCTTCACTGGATCATCAGTTACCTTTCCTTCTTGGGCGAGGCAGAGTCATAACAGCCAATGAAAGTAGGGGAAGGTTTTTAGTAACAGATCACAAATATTGCCCACCTCAGCCATAGGGTAAGACAGAAGCTGCCCTGATTCAGGTATACTTCTTTCCCGAAGGACATAGCCAAAAGCAAAGGTTTCACCACAGCTCCACAAGACTTCCCAAAGGAGCTGCATAAAAAATATTTCAAAACTCCGCCTGAGTACAATCCTCCTGGGTTGAATGGTCTGGTTTGTTGCTCCTCCAGCAGGAGGCAGGCATGGGTACTTCAAAAAGCCACACAAAATCATCATGCCATACTTTTTATTATTCAGTTCCATTTTCCAGCACTCACAGCTTCAAAAACTATGTCTTATCTAATGCCTAGTCTAATTTGTAAACTTAACTAATCTTTTCTTACTTTCAGAAACCAGCTGTATTCACAAAGATATTAACCTACATTAATCCCTCCCCTGTTACATACACACAGCCTAAAACTACAGTATGATCCACAGACAGGCTGAAAAAAATCTTCCTTCACATATGCTTGCCCTGGAGGTAGATTAAAGCATCAGGCTATCTCTCAGAAATGAAACCCCCACACGCATTTTAGCACCAGTGTAAATAATAAAGAAACTCACTATCTTAGAAACTAGATTCATAGCCTAAAAATCTTAACATCCAGTTTTCTCTGGGTGAAAAAGAAGGCTTCTTTCAATATATCCCCAGATCTCTAAAATGGTTGCTTTCCTACTTTGCTATATAGAACATGTCACTACTTTGTTCAGATTGGAATATCGTCAGGTTTTTTTTCTCCCTTTCTCAACAATTTTAAGTCAATGTATCCTGTTTGTATTTTGGAGTCATATCCCCACTCTATAAAAATATTATAGCCTAATTCCTGAGGGAATCAGCCTTTCCTCCTCTGCCCAGAACCTGTCTTAGCTCACTCTATGGCAACATGCTCATCCAAAGACAACTTCTACATGGTGGTAATCCCAGACATCTGGGAGGAAACAGAATTAAATGTAGTTGCGTTTATTTGTAAGAAAACACAAATAGGGAGGCGCTATCTACTGAAAATCCATTTCTACTAGAGCCTTGTCTTCATCTGTAAAATTCCTCCAGAGCTCAATCTCAGTGGGCCAACCTATTCCCACTTTAAAACTTCTGCCTTCTATTGTCTCTGCTCCTTGTTCTTGCATGCAAGACTCCTTGCTTCATCATTCTCTTACAGGGC
The DNA here is from genome assembly GCF_049901715.1 of Pseudonaja textilis. Lineage (NCBI taxonomy): Eukaryota > Metazoa > Chordata > Lepidosauria > Squamata > Elapidae > Pseudonaja > Pseudonaja textilis. Next base: position 39,799,916 of record NC_141990.1, on the reverse strand, counting down.
GTGCAAATTCCTATTTTCTTTTCTGCTCACTTGACATGCTTCTAAATAAGCAGAGCTATAGTGCTACATTATCACTTAACACACCAATCTTCTATATGCTTGCTTTGTGGCATTTGGCTGGGGCCACACATGCAATGCATTGTTAAAAATTTACATTAATGAGAATAAATTTGGAGATGAAACTCCATCAACTATCCCACCCCTCTTGCTCTGTGGGCAGAACAGTAAGGAAAAAGTGGCAGTCTCGCCATCTTTTTCAGCAATTACTATTCCTTCTGTGAGAAAGGAACTGTGGGAGAAAATTATTCCCAAGGTTGTGATTTTAGAGAAGCATTTTCTTGTGAAATGCTAGCATTCTGAAGTGTAACAGGCAAAGCAAATGCCGACTGGGATTAATCAGTCAATGACTTAATGTTAGCTCTCTGAATAACGCCTTCTGCTGTTGTCTTTCTATTTCTAATGCCTTTGTTTATCCTATTTTCATTTTTGGGAAAGCATGATTTAGAGAGAATGCACAGCTCAAGCTTTTGTCTCTAATCCTTTTATATCCTGAAGCTAAAGGGCCTCGGATACCAGAGAACACAGATGAATTGTTTCTGTGTCTTTCTTTATGGGCCTCTGGACTTAAATACTGCTTAAGGTAGAAACCAGCCTTGTACAATAGCAGCAGTGAGCTTTCAAACCATGTTGCCATCAATTAAGAGCATGATTTATTCAGCCCATTCATCCTTATCTACAATTTAAAGATGGGGGGGAGATATTAGGGTGTTTGTTTCTATCTCTTAATTATGTACTTTGTGCCATTGAAGAAGGAGGAAGAAAACGGAAGCAGCATGAAAGATCAGGAAGGGGCATATTGTTCAAATGAAGGCAGCAAAAGGGGAAGGCAAGTTATAGGAAGATGGGCAAATGTGAATGTAGTGTCCCCAGAGTAGGGAACAAGGTCACTCTCAAACATCAACCTCTTCCCTGGTTAAGGTACAGAAAAGAGAACAAAGGAAGCCACAGGGAATCCTGGAAAAGTCCTGTTCTGGCAGACAAAGGAAGTGGGGAGAGGCCATCTTGTAGAGTTTCTTCCTGTTCTCTTGCTGATTGGTGCTGTAGTAGAGCCGTGTGCAGCCAGTTGAATATTCTTCTGCTGTGTTCCTTGGTGCTCACTTTGGATGAAAGGTTGGTTTGGGATGGGTGTGGAGTCCTTGATGAGGAAAGCAGGAACAGTGGAAGGAGGGGAATGGTTTGGAAGAAAAAGTCCAAAGAAGCTGCACAAGCATCCAGGTGATTGTGTTGGAAGGGAGGGGGGAGAAGTCTCAGGAGGCATTTAAGCCTAGTGCACAGAGAGGAGAAAGACACAATGTACAAGGCCACGGTGAGGATGCATAGTATCCTGAAGAGTGACAGTGAGGGAATAGAGCTATATTTTAACAGTCTAGACAAGGAGGCCAAAGAATTATGGAGGGGTAGAAAGTCATATAGAAGGTCTTAACAGGATTTACAAATCCCTTTAGCTAATGTGAAAAATGCTTTGAAAATTTCAAAATACAAACTTTCTTTAATCATGCTTTTGGGTAGAAACACCACTATTTGACCAGCACAATTTTGGGGTAAGAATTAAACCTATTACAAGGTCCAATACACAGCATGGCCATGTAAGGGAAAACTCTTTTATTTATTCCATGGTCCCACTGCTTCAACCAATCAAGCATGGTGTGGAAGAGGTAGAAGAGAAAAGAAAGAAAATTAGTGGCAAATAATAAAAGGATAAAATGTTATTTCTCAGAAAAAAAAACCCATCTCCACAATCTCAGCAACTTAAAATGGATAATTTGGCATAGGAAAAAAATGTATTCAAGCTGGAAAAAAGAAAGCCAGGCATGTTCTACACAAGCAGCATTATGAAAAAGCATGACACTGTTTCAGACAACAAATATTCTACCAAAATTGGTAGAATTAGACTTTCAAATGCAAGCTAGAGGAGAACAATTATGCAGAGGAATAAAAAGATCTCTTCACACCTGCAATCGGAAAGAGTCCTATGTAGTCTTGATGCATGTGTAGAGCATGCCTTAAGTTAGTTCTTAAAAATATGTAGTACAATCTAGATCGAGGTCACCTTAAAATGCTAGTGAAATATGAGTTGGGTGGCTTCCCATATTCAAAATAAGAATACAGCACAGGAGAAGAATGTTAATTAACATTTTTTCCCCTTGGAACTATTTCCTAAATAATCTTCCAGAGCAGTTATTGGGGGACAATTACTTCCCCCAATCCAAGATCCACCCAGAGAAACTACAGTTGGCTAACATTTTAATTCAAACATACATGAAAACTGGGAAAATGCAGTGCATGAAAAGCTGATTATTAGCACAAACGTTTAATAGGTTTAATGGCTAAGGTCACATCATTTATTTGTTTTCCTCCTTTATGTTCTGTTTATTATGTGAAGATATTTTTAGCAACACAAATAGAACCTTTTCTTAGCCACAATCGGCCAATTTGTACATTGTAAAATTTGCTTTCTTCTTTCTAAAAGAGCATCCTACTCCCAAACAAAGGAAAACAGGAAAAAAAAAACCCTTGAACAATAAGTATTCATTAGCAAAATGAAACTGGAGATGGTAAACTGGCAGTAATACATAACAGTTTGCTTCTTGGCAATGACAACTTCATATAATAGGATCATTCATGTGGGGTAATCTTTCAGAGTAGGGCAAGAGGAGCTCTTTACATACATGAAATGGCATAATATTAAATTGTTATATTGTTTTACCTAGCTCATACCTATCTGGTTTCAGATTTTAGCTATCTAAGAATATTTTACTGAATACATTGGGAGTTGGGCCCTATACTTTCATGCATTAAAAACTTCCTTTGAGGCTGTTGGAAAATATAGACAAGGGTTGATAGGATTCAATAGTTTTAGCTGGGGACTTTTTAAATCTGAGAATGTCAATCAAATTTGAACCAGCTGGGGAAAAAAGAATAGAATGCAAATATAAGAGCTTCATAAGTGTAGATCTAACTGTCCAAGGAAGAGATAGAACAAACAAGTGAGAGAGATTAAGATTAAATTCAAATCTACAGCCTGAAGTTCAAGTGAATGTCTTGATACTTTAAATATCATGGGCTTATGGGAAAAGTAAATCGGGGTTTAAGAATTCCTGTAATTAAAACTGTACTGAGCTGTAATTATAGCGATCCATTTGTTCACGCTGACTCATGACCACACCATAACTTCTGCTGGTGCTGAATAATCTGGAAAATACTCAATTTACTGGGGGGCAATGCTACAGGATCTCAGCATTTTGCCATTCCAGTTAAAAGTGCGATTACAGGAAATGCATTTTACGGGTGACTGGAAAGAGTGAGAAAGATTTCTTTGCAACAGTTTTCTCATCTCTGTGAAGAATCTTGATAAGTTTTCCAAAATAAAACCAACCCAGGTTTTCTAAACATGGTTTGAAAATAATTGGATTAGAGGTAGATACATGGCAGATACATAGAAGGGACTTTTTAAATTCCTCTTAAAGACTTGGGAGAGTCTGGGAACAGTTTCAACTCATATTTGTGCATTGTATGGATAAGATAGCATATCATGTTTCCATAATATAGCATAGATATCTCATATGGTGCCACCAGCCTTCCATTGGAGGGAATGTTCTAGCATATCCACAGCCTTATCATCATTTGAGGCTCAATCTAAACAAGATACTTTGAAATGAGGATTCCTGGAACAAGATTATAGCTTCTGTAGCAAATAAAGTGGGCAAGAACATGGGATGTAGTATGGACACTACATCCATTCAAATAAAGAGGAAGTTATCATCTGAAATTACTTGCTTTTTCACTAGGGATGATGTCTACCCTGAATCCTGGAAAAAGCAAACTCTAAAAGATGCATGCAGATAATCCTTCTTTACTCAAGCATAGAATAACTAAGATGAATCACACACAATTGAAGCAGATAAGGGACATTAATCAAAGATTCAAGAAATGTAACCTTTAAAGAAGAGAGTAGTTCAAAATGTTATCTATGCATTTTTATAAATTATATATTTTGTGTATCCTGGGGCAAATAAAACATTGGTTTTTCAGTTTGAAAATAACTACGGTACTAATAGCTATGGCCTCACCAGTATTTATGATATTGTTATGTACTTCCTATTTATTTTATTTATCAAATTTAGAAACTGCCCTTTTCCTCACACTTTTATTAGAAAAATGAATTGAAAGAAGAAAATATTATATACTTGCATTTAAATGTTTTTCAAAGATCTTACAATAAGAAGAAACTAAAAGTGGTTAATTCAGCTGGTCTAATATATATCATAGGGGTTTCCAGTCCAATTGGAAAGTACTCTTTATAAAAGAAGCAAAGGATAAGTCTTTAAGGTCTGGAATGTCATATATTGCTGTTTTATGTAATTCTAGGAGGCTCAGGTATTTTTTACAGCAAGTTTTTAAATGTGTTTCTGCTAGGTACAATCCACAATCAAGACTGCAAGACACCTGGATGCTGATTGGCTGTCATGGCAATTTGCTTATGATAGATGGGGAATAGAGAAGCACATGCAGGTATGGGATCAGTAGAGTAGAGTGTGAAGAGTTAAGGAGCAATCAAGCAAGTGTTTGTTAGTATGACCAAAGCACAGAAACAATGAATGATCCATTACCACACCTCCCACAATTATTTGAGATCAAATTATTTGCTGCTCAATCTGTTTTTAAAATAAAACCTAGAAAAAACATATCAAATGTGGTAACATGTGCTAAATGCCTACTCTTTCCTCCCAACTCAAGTTTTTGGTTCCAAAATGTTAATCAAAATACCCGTCTCTGAATTTGAAAGGTGGAACCAACTTTGGGGGACAGAAAAGTAGTAAACAAATTTAGTTATGTTTTTCATCCAAAAACTAGTGTTATACAGATTGATTTTTTTCAATCAATATCTGGCTTCCTCATTTATGAACTGAGTGTAATGTTACGACACTGGAAGTGAGACCATTATTTTTCAAGGACTAAAACTTTTTGTGATATATTCTGAGCCAGCTCAATAGTCTTCCTTACTTGGTTTTGCAACATTTTGCTGTAATGAAAGAAGCTAATCATCACGCTAGAAAGGGCAGCAAAGAAGAAGGGTAGAGGAGAGTGACATCTACTTTAGCACCTCCTGTAACAAAGGCAGACAAGTGTTTCTCCACGTGTATATCTTATGTAACAGTGAATATATGAATAAGATACAGGCAGCCTTTTGCTATTTTGAAGAAAATAAAATTTGACCCATTCGTTCCACCTCTTTTCAGTATCTTGCAACCATTCATACGTACATCTACAAACACTGCTGTCCCTATCTCTGTACCAATTTCCTAAAGTTATCAGTTTATCTGTAATACAGGCCAAACTATAAGTACTTCCTCAGACATCACTTTTCTCACTTTCCCTCTCCATTTCCTACTGTGAAACCATAGTACAGAAGGTCAAAGTACCTAAGATCAGTTACTTTTTGTTCTTTCATTGTCATCATCATCTTCTAAATACTCAGCACTTCTGAATTATTGGGAAAAAAAACCAGGCAGGACCTTTCCTGATTCTACCTAAGTGGCGATAAGAGGAATGGGCAGAGATCATGCAGAAGAATGAATGAAGGTGGGCATGCCACGACAGGCTATCAGCTCCCTGAGATGCCAGGGGGCAGCAAAGAAGCATAGCATTCAGGGAGTCACTGCCCCCTGTCTCTCTTGGCTGGATTAGGTGGCTCTTGATGGTGGACTTGTACTTACCCCATTCCATTCCACGCCCATACTCACTTCCTCATTACCATCTGTGATATTCTCATATTTGATGCTGCCCCCCAGGCTGTCTCGGCTCCTCCTCCTCTCAGAGCCATCGCCCTCTTTGAGAATTTCCACAACTTTAGTCTGGTTAATGGGGTCAATACCCTGCAAGAGAAAAACAACCATAAGAAAGCAATAATACTCTGGACATGGTTTTGGCAAGAAAACAAAGAAGGTTTTCTGAGCCGCTTTGAGAGAACAAAGAAAGCCAATTTGGAAACAGAGCCAAATCAGCTGAGACACTGTGGCTTGTCACTTTCTCTTAGTGCAAGGGAGGGGGCAATGGCACACCACTTCTAAAAAAAAATTGCCAAGAAATCTACAGGGACTTGTCCAGACAGTCTCTGAAAATGAGTTCTGACTGAATGGAAGAAAAAAAGAGAGAGAAAGGCTACAGTCTTCCTGGTCACCACGGATTATTGAATATTCTGCAGCAAAAGAAAAGATGCTATTCTTTAAGGAAATGTTGCTGAACTAAAACCTGATTTAACAAGGAAGGATTAAAGTACATCCAAGTTATGTGCACTTGCGTATAGCTGCTTTAATCTTGTTTTAACATTTGCTTTTTAAAGCGAGTGAACTAGAAGCTGTAGTTGTCATTACTTACTGTTATGTTCAAAACTGAGAAATAAAAATAACTTCTAAAAAGAGATACTGGAAAACATGGTTTAAAATCAAGTTGTTTCCTGGCTTGTTTTGAAAGTCATTAACAGGTAATTGTGGGTTAACTGATGTTTCTTTTCCCATGTAGAGAAAAAAAATGAAGCAAAAAGAAAAGGGGCAGTTTTTGGCTATATGTTAAGCTTGTAGATATCTGGGCTTACTAAGCCTATTCAACCCATTAAGAAAGGAATGTAATGTGTGGAAATTGTAATCATTTCAGTATGTAGAAATTTGCTTTAAAATGTTTGCTTTGAAAAAATAAAAATGGAAAATAGAGTGTTCATAATACTGATTTTTGCACATTAAGAATTCCATTTCATAAAATCTCCCTTGGAATATATAGAGGTCAGCTGATATCCTGGAAATATAGGAAATGGCCATCAAGAAGGATAATAGACAGGATCTAACCAGCTGCAGCAGAATAACAGTACAGCATCAATGAGTCTCAATGTTAGTGTAAACCAGTTAGCAGACTATATCTTTGCAGCTGGCTTCTTTCAGACTAGCCAAAAAACAAAACAAAACAAAATAAACCCAGACAACTTTGTCTATGCTCTGTGGTTTTTGCTGACTAAAGGGAAGAACTGCTATTAAGTTAAGCAGTTTCAACTTTCCAGGAAAAAGAAGATCACACTAACTACATTTAACCACACCACTGTGGTTATTATCAAGAAAAACTCTAATAGCATTTTACAGTTACAATTTCACCAGACTTCAGGCTCTTTCAAGATGCTTTGAAGATACCATTCAAATCTGAATTTTCTTTCCTTCCTTCCTTCCTTCCTTCCTTCCTTCCTTCCTTCCTTCCTTCCTTCCTTCCTTCCCTTTCTCCTTCCCTCCCTTCTACCCCTCCCTCCTTCCCTGTTGGATTCCCACAAGACTCTTGGTAGTTTCACAAGAATACAATAAAAACATAACATATCCAATATTCAGTAAGATTGTTTTTTTAATTCACAAAAGAAGTATAGGAAAAATCAATCCAGAAAAGCAGGCACCAAGTCCCAAACGCTTATTTGAAAAAATGGTTTTCAACTGCTCTGAAAGGTGGGTACAATTAGGCCTAATCTAATTTCTATGTTTGATTCCAGATTATATATATAACCGCAACTTTTTTTTCCCCTCTGGAATTTATTAAATTGAGGATAAAATAACTTTTATATGGAAGACTACCTGTTCTCCACTTTGTACAATGCCAGCATTTTTTTCTGGGTCACTATCGGCCTCACCTGTCTCCTAGAACGCAGTGCACACTCTTCTAAAGTTTCCGCAGCCTCCAGTTTGCCTTGACGCCTGTATAACGCACCCAGGTTCCGCAGAGTGGTGTTCACTGTAGGGCTGAGGGGCATTCAAGAAAAAGTAGAAAACTGAAATTAACAAATATTTCTTTACCTTTGGAGTAACTTGATCACTAAAGCCCAGGTTATCTTTGATGAATGAATATGCCAGTCTATAGAGCTCCTACAGTTATATTACTGTATTTTCATTGAAGACAAAACCTGATACAGAATGCATGTGAGCTTATATGTAATGAGGATACTACAACAGTAGCATCTTTTCCTGCACCCAAATAGCTGCCCAGGCAATCATTTTTGTTCTGTGGAAACAAGATGTGAGGTGGAGGTTTGCAAAAATTAAGTATCAACATGATAATTGTATTTAAGGGACATGATACAACTCCATCACATCCCCAGCCTACTGTGGGGAGTTCACCGATGATAAGGTTCATGAAATGGTCAGGAGGGGATCTACTGAATTCCCACTGACTACTTTAGATTGCTGTGATCACCCAGCTCCATTGCTTAGGTACTGGACATTCATTTCAGCTTGGGCTGCAAGAGACACTAAGCACGTGGCATTCATAGAGCAGACGTGTCATAGTTTATTTTTTCGGTCACAGGACTGAAAATCTAACAAAATCACAAACAATATAATCTGTTGGCAGGTCATAGAAGGTGTGCATGGGAAGAAGTTGGAAGGAGCTCCTATCTCAAATGATTTTTTAATTTTTTTAATACGTAAGAGAGCAACAGTCCCATATTAAAAAAACACCCCTCCCAATATGGCTAGTCAGTAGAATATAGGGGAGGCATGATATGAAGTAGAATAAAGAAGAATGCATGCAGCTTGTTCTAAGAGGGTTTTTTTTTTACACTCCTTTTGAACTCAGGATTCTGATTCAAATGGCTTTACAAAGCAGTCCACCCATCCCATCCCCCCAAGCTCTGAATCAGAAGGATTTAAACCCTGTGCATGTCAGAGAGGATATACCAGACAGGCAGCTCCTGAAAGGGGAGGGGGAGGGAGTGGGGTGAGGACAAAGGGTGCCCAGTAAAGCTGCTCTATAAAGTAGCTTGTCATCCTCTGCTTTCAGTCATCTGCAGACAAATGAAATAGAGCATTCCTGTCCTCATGAACCTATACATATTTTCCCCCACCTTCACATTTCTTGTCACCTTTGCACATTCCTTTGGTGAACAAATGTGGAACACAAAGGATTCTGAACCCTAAATTAACACAAAAAGCTTCAGAAACATAAGCAAATTCCACGCCTTACCTGCTGACCTTGCAGGCCTTGTACCAGCCACCATATTCTGCATAGGGGATGTTTTCTCCATGTTTACTCTGGAAGAGAATTTGGCAAGAGGGAAAGATTTATTAGAACAATCAGAGTCAAGAGTGAGTTTCTGTTTCTGTTTGCATGCATGGGAGAAATAAAAAAAACCAATAATGCACTTAACCCTTGGCAGAGAAATAAGCTTCTCTAACTTTCCAACTAGAAGAAGTTTCCTTTTCTAGAGCCCTCTGCTGTGCTGGATTTCATCTTTCAGAATCCAAAGCCAGCATGGGTGGCAATTATAGGAACTGAGATATGACACATATGAAAGAAATCAGGCTGAGGATCACACTAATAAGACTCATACAAGCATGATAGTATAAATATGCCCTGAGGATGGGCTCCATCTTGATCTCAGAAGAAAAAAGTTATCTGGAGATGAGTTGTATGTCTTGACCAAGTAGATAATGAACATTTTCCTGACATACTTAGTGCTCCACAGCAAGAGCTCTTAGGCATGTTAATGGTATGAAAGCATTCTCCATTCTTCAGAGGTCAGTATGGCAGGATTAAAATTTCCCCCCAAATTTCCCATGAGATACTACAAATGCTGATTTGCAGCAAAACTCCAATTATGAAAACAGACGTACAAAGATAAAAATAAGTATGGCAAAGAATTTGATCATTAAGCTCATGTATTATAGGAGTGCATTTGAGAGTAGAGATACAGCCTAACAAACCCACCCCCCAAAATTAGTAGATTGTGTGGCATAAATTGATACTTAAAACAAAGCTGGTTCTCTTAGCTTCTGCACATAAAACATTAAAGTTATATAAAATGTTTTGATGAGAACATTTTCTGCTCAGACGCATATCCAGTTGGTTGAGAAACTTGTGGGATTTTAGCTAAGCACGCAGCTTCCTTTAAGCGTGAACTCGGGGCATAAGAATCCTGTCATGCAACTTTCCACTGAAATTATACCTGAATCACTGACAATTGTTTGTACCCTTAGCTTTTTCTGAAAGGACTCCAATTCAGACATCAATTCCATAGCTTACAACTTTTATTTTCAGAATGCCCTCAGGCAAGGTGATTCCCTAATAATTGGATGCTTCTAAGCCTGTTAAGTGTAACACTGAAATGTCAAATATATTGGGCAGATAAGTTAGAAACACAGGTAGTTGCCATATAGTTCTATCTAGCTCAGTTATTGACTGCAGTTGTTCAGGGCGTCCTGTATGGAGTTGCTAAGGACTGGATTTGGGAAGTTATGTATGTACTCTGACATGCATATATTATGAAAATGAAATCAGGTTTTGTCAGGAAACCTAGATGTCAAATTCCATTTTTGAATCCTGTTACAAGCCCAACAGGACCAGGACCCAGGTAGTTCATAAGATGTCCTCCCACTTGCTGGGACAAAAAAATAATAAGAGTGGATGTTACCTTTATTGTGTCATGTTTGCTCATTTAAAACCTGCAATTAATTCTATATATGTTTCACTTGGCTGCTTTCTGAGTCTTCAGTGCAGGCAACATCTTTCATCCAGAATCAAATATTTTATTTTGATGATGTATAATATATTAACATTTTTAAGTACACACAATTTAAATAAGCTCTCACATCTTTCCCTCATAAAATAACTTGATTTTCAGCTACTCCTCTGTAGGCCAAGCAGTATAGTGGCAAAGGCAGATCAGAGCCTATATATTTCTGCACAGGACACCAAAACGTACTTGCAGCTAGATATGTGCTATTAAAAAAATCCCAGGGTAGATTGGAAGGAAAGGAATTTGAAGAAAAAGAACTATGGCTATCAACAATACTCAGCCTTATTCATTGCTGATTTGGGACACAAAGTCAGAACATTGCGCAGAGAGGGCAAGGAGCTGACACCCACATATTTTTGCAATACATGTATTTTTTCTCCTCAGTTGATTTCTGTTCTCCATCTTAGTAGCTTCATAATACCAACAATCTTCCAAGATTATAAATGTAATAATTACAGTTATCTTCAAAACGTTTTTTATGTATGACTCAGAACCAAACCAAATTAAACACTGTATGATTAAATGAATGCAGAATCTAGACAGAGTAATTCATATGTAACAAGGGGAATTCCAATGGGGGAAAAAGTACAGTAAATTTACTTGAATAATATAGAGAAATTAGTATAGGGCATTTTACCTCTCCTACACAATTCTCATCTCAATAACTAAAATGGATTTTTCCTTCTTTAAAAATTATTGGGAATTTAACAGTCAGGTCAGATCGTTTTTTTCATATTGGATGGCTGTGTTGTAAAGTGCAACAATTTTGGTGAATAATTTATGCCAGAATGAAACAAATCCTAAAAGCTGAATTTCTTTTCAATCTATTTTTTTTAAATGATCATTAATTTTGTATTTCCACAAAATATTCAGAAGTTGCATTATACATGTAAGTGCTGCAAGAATACTCTATACTTCCAACTAAAAAAAAATAATTGCAGAATGGCTAATTAAGTTGTGAGAATATGGTTCAATGACCAAAATAATTTTGTAATCTCAAAAATAAATCTGTGAATTTTACTCAAATTGGAAACTGCTCTAAGTATAATTCTATATGTGGGCCTGTGCCACATCTCAAATTAGTGTTTCTCTTAACAGAGCATTCAAAGTGTAAGTTCTTAAACCAGAACAGATCTTCAGTTGCTTAAAGTTTATTGTAATTTTTTATTTTTATTTTATACTGTGCTGACCACTGCTGTTAATATTTATACATTGTTGGATTATAAAATGACTCATTATTTTCCATAAAACTACATATTCTGTTATTTAAAACCAGTGAATGACATTTTGAAAAAGATAACCTTATTCTACTATACTTGAAAATTAAATGTTTATTCACTATATGTTTATTTACTCCTCTTTAAAAAAACTTAATAAAATGTAATTTGAAAACCCCACAAGATTTATTTATGTAACATTCCAACAGGAATTGTAGCTAACTATTTTGATTTTATTTTTACAATTCCCAAATTTCCTATAGGAAATGAAATGAACAGAAATCCAAGCTTTTCACATTTATGTGGAAGTAAATTCCATATGTTTGATGGAATTTAGTTCTGTTTGGGACTGCATCATATTTATGATATTACCAGGCTATATAGATTAAATGTGACAAAGGCAATGCTCTAGTAAAATGGTTTTTATGCCCTTTAATAGTATGAAACAACCCAAAAATCAGGTAGTCTAGTGGGAGAAGACATTCAAGACAATGGAAACTAAATAAATACATTACTAAAATAATGCTCTATTATTCCAAAAACAACATACAATCTAATTTCTTTCTACTGCTTGGAGATATCTTTTGGATTATCATGCTAAAGTGCTCTATCTCATTTCTGTGTTTAAGAAAAAGTGATATAACTTAGCTGTTAGAGTTATTAGGTGGAAAGTTTATTGTTTGCATCACATAGGGGTACTTATCTACATAGACAAATGGACGGATATTAATATCTGAATATTTTGCATTTGTTTTCCTAAATATTTCTCAGAAATATTTTCTAGCAAGATAAATACTTCACAATAAATCTAACTGTAGTTGTTCCACTAATTGCTAAATACTGTTCATCTGTTACCTTCTTCCAAAGGATTGATTTATATGGCATTTTATTAAGCTTCAACAAATGACAACCTAAATTCACTTTTGACAATCGGTGAATCTGCTGTTTATAAACCTTTTGCATTCATAACAATTGTCTTTGTTTTTCCTCTCCTTATCAAATTATCCAGTTTGCTTTCTGGATGGCATATGATTGCAAATCCCATTAGTTGTATTCAGGAAGAAGGTGTCAATATCATGTTTCATGTAGGCATCTTTTTCCATGAGTTTGAAAAATATGACATAAAAGGCTGGTAGAAGCAAAAGTACCTGAGTACTTTAAAATGATCAGAAGATAAATTGATGCTTGCTAGTATAAAATGACAAATGCATAAAATCACACAACACAAAAGAGTCCAAACCAATCCCTTGAACTCAGAAGGCTTCTGATTTAATGGTGTAATTTTTTTTCGTATCAGGAAAATTCTCACACATGCCAGAAATGAAGAAAGATCTTTTTCCATTGAAAATTCAGGGAAAATCAATTCAAAACTAACAGTCTTTCAATGAAGAGTTCTTAATTTCAGAGACTTCTCAGCATGGGTACAGTCAGCTTTCGTATCCAAGTCAGCAGATAGGATATATCCAAGTTAACAAATGTAACCAATGAGTAGTAACAAGGCACTGCTAGGCAAAAATTAAGAACAGCTGACACGTTTTAACTAGTACCACTTAGTACACGTGTATGAACATTCACATGTAGTCCTTTTCACCTCTTTTAAACCACCTATTTGACAGAAAAGCAATGTGCAGAAAGACATATGGAAAGCAATAAGATAAACAGTGCTAATTCTTTTTAGCAGTGATAGCAATGATTTGGGAAACTAAGTACTGTAAAGTACTAAAATCCAGGAAATAGATCTCTATTTTTATCTACTACTGGAAGCAGTTATCAGTCACTAGATTAGATGAACAACAACAAAAAATCCAATAGCTTTCACAAGACAAAAACAGAGAATGAAGTCATCCTGCTTGAGAACTGCTATAATGTATTCAGTACTTTAGCCCAAAATGTCCCAGAAGTTTACCAAATTTCTATTCTATTCTTAGTACTGTATCAATGATTGTACAGAGTGAGGTGTAGAAGTTCAAAGCCAAGGACTTTGGATTTGTTGTCGCTCTAGTATGCAGAGGCTTTTCAACTTAGCTCTCCTCCCAATCTAGGGAAACATTAATAATTAACTTTTCTAAATCTGAGAAGTTTAAAGATGGCCCTTCAAAACAGCAAACTTTAGCATTCTGCTTTTGAAATGTCTGTGGCCCAGAACCTGCTGATATCCCTTCATCGTCCATTTTCCAGTACGTCCTAAGGAATCCACTATAACAAAGAAAAAATATGCAAGGCATGGGAAGAACAGGACAAGAACTGTTTCTGAGGCCTATTGGCCCTGATCCTGAAGTTAACTTATATCTATTATTATTAATGGTTACATTCTCTATGAATTTGTACAACCTTCTCAAAAACTTCTATTTGTACTCTATCTGTACTCTTTTTATAACACACTTATATTTAATTATTAAACATACATTTTGCATGTTTGAAAAAATATAGCTTTGAGATCTTTTTTTGAAGAAAAACAAAAATAATAGGTCCTTCTATTCATCAGGCAGTACATTTCAAAGACCTGGAATAGGTACTAAAAAGATTTAGCCATCAAACACACAGTTCAACAATTGATGATTTCCTGAAGGATGGGGAATCCTATAGAAAAGAAGCATTCTTCCCACTAACCTAGGCCCAAGCAATAAAGGTCTAGAAACATCTGGCATTTCATGTTTCACTTGGAAATAAATAAACTGACAAGTCTGAAGCATGCAATGCTTCAGACACAAGGGTAATATGGAATCTTGGAGAGGTCTTTCACAGATCAATTTGACTGCTGAGCTAGTTTTTTCCCACAGGAAAGGCTACAGTTGGCATATCAATTAAAGCTGGCAAAAGGCATACATGTGACCCAGTTTAGAAGTTCTACAGTCCCACTAGAATTGGAACTCTTAACAGCAAGGTATACCTAAGCACAATAGAAAGGCAAGTGATTATTTTTTATCTATCTTGTACCTATTCAGCTTACCTGGATAACCCTGGGCTCTTATGTGTTTTGAGAGAAGGTTTCTATCTCTCTCTAAACTATGCATCATTTTACTATAAGATTGTGTCTCTCTTTTCAGTAAGTTTTTTTTTTCTAATCTAAAATTATTCCCAATTATTATTCAGGAATTCCTTCAGATACTTGATGGTTTAGGAGGGCACTGCAATGCCTATGAGAGCACTGCTCTCGTCCTCACCTTGCTCATTTTCTCCCTTTCTTCTGCATGCATCCATATAGGCTTGTGTTCATCTGTAGAGAAAAGATAAGAGGAGAAAAGGTCTCTGTATGCATTCTAATGGTATTTTCAGAAGAACCTCTGATATATTGGTTTTCAGGTCCCTTTCCCCTTGTTTATAAATAAATAAGCAAAGACTTAATAAGCAAGCTACGAGAGATTAGACAATGTAAACTTCACCGCTAATGAAAAGTCCTTACAGATTGTATATCATTTACTTATCAAAATGTGTCCAAAGAAAAAATAGGCTCTTGATCATAGTTCATTTATTTATGTCTCTCAAGAAATTCTCTTTTCCACACACATCTGTCCCAACAATTATGAAATGTTCAAGAAACCTTCACAATTAACATTCAAGAGTTTCAATCTCCTCCTAAGACCTGGCCTCTTTGCATATGTTGCTTCCTCCTTCTTTGACGTACATACCATCAACAGTGCCAAATTCCTTCACATGGGCACGGGTGAGAATTTCCTTGTACAGGGTCTCGGCATCCTTGTATTTGGCTTGTTTCAGGTAGCAGGAGGCCTGGCAGAATATAAGGGATATTGTTATAAAAGTATCAAAAGAACCATTCCATAGCCAGTCACCCCTCATCTTAGATAACTATTTGCCTCCATAATTCTTCACATCAACAAACAGACCCACCAGATTGTTCTTTGTTTTAGCAACATTTGGATCATCAGGCCCTAGGCGGGATTCGTAGATCTCCAGCGCTCGACGATAGTAATATTCTACTTCTTCATACTTGCCCTGATTCTGGCATAGTAAAGCCAAGTTATTTAACTGTTTGGCCACATCTGGGTGATCTTTGCCTAGAACCTGAAAATGAAGCAGGTAAGAATAATTTATTTAAAATTTATTTATTTATTTAATTTAAAATGACAATGTCTACAGCTTATAAAGAAAACTTGTATAAGATGTTTTACAGGTGGCACTTCCCCCCGACAAGGATAGCAAGAATGTTCAAGAACAAATCGGAAAAATGTTGGAAATGTCATCAGAAACCTGGTTCATACTACCATATGTGGTGGACTTGCTAGAAAATATTGGACCAAAATTCGCATGTGGTTGGAAAAAATGATAAAGAAGCATATAGACTTGAAACCGGAACTCTCCTTATTGGGAATCCTACCAGATGTTTATAGTAAAGATTTGAAATATTTGATTGTGAATGTATTAACTGCGGCTAGGATTGTATTTGCAAAAAATTGGAAAAATGACAAAATTCCATTGCAGGAGGAAGTTATCAAGAAAATATTGCAATGTGCTGAGATGAGTAGATTGACATTTGAAATTAGAGAGCAAGAAGAGAAACAATTTTATATAATTTGGGACCTTTTCTATCAATGGTTGGATGATGAAATACAAAAATAGAATATTTGGAATGTTAGACAATGAGGAATATTATTGATTTTACCTTTTTTTTTTCTGATATCTGATATTATATTTATAAAATGTTTTTTCTTTTTTTAGGATAGAATTGGTATGATTATATGATTTGTTACAGAATAAATTATTTTAATCATAGTTATCTCATAAGGCATGATCGAATAAAAGTATAGTCAAATCTTTTTTTATATAATGATATTAGATAAGTTTGGATTGATAATAAGAGTTATTATGTAAGGTAATTGTAAATTATGACTACGAAACGTATGCACAAAACTGATGAACCAACCGACACACTGTTTGTACATAAGTATGGATGAGAGCTGATGTTTTTATGTTTTGTCTACTTGTTTGTTTGTTAAAAAAACAATAACATTGTTTTTTTTAAAAAAAGAATAATTTATAAATTTTTTGGAATTCTGCAAAACCTTTCTTTCCCTGAGAAAACTGTCTCATAAATACCATTAGAAACTTGAATTTTGTACACATGGCTTCACATTATATGCATATTAGCCTCATTGTGGATACAGTTCATCCAAAATAGGTTTCTTTTCTGAAACAGGCTTCTATTGTAGGAATCGCCAGCAGTGAAAGTTTTTGTATAGCCTCAGTGATGAGAGGCCCCATAGCCTGAGGCTTCCTCCTTCAAAGCTTCTGAAAGAAAGATACCTTTTCCCGGATTTCCAGGGCCCGCTTGCATAATGGTTCTGCCTCTTTATATTTCCCTCTTTTGCCATACAGAACAGCTAGATTATTTAGGGTTGCAGCAACCTGCAAAGAGAGGTGGAAGCAATCACATGAGAACTAAGGAAGAATCAAAACCTACACTCACTCTAATATAGGGCATAAAAAGTGATACTCCTTACAGAGCCAATTCGTTATAACTGGCAGCATTAACAGCAACAGTAACTGGATATCTGAAACAGAGCCCTAATTGTGTTACCATTTCTCAGCAGGATACTATTTCAAGAAATCACATTGTTCTATTTAGTCACATATTTCTTTTGCCAACAATATGTACAGCAACATATGTACTGATATTTTAAATATAAAATAAAACAATTACTGTATATATACATTTGGGCCGAAATGTCACTACCATAATCACATGCTTGGATTTCCTTATAAGGCTATAAGGTTAGTAAGATTCCCTTCCTTGTGATTTATTTATTAGGATTTGTGTGTTCTCTCTCTCTCTCTCTCTCTCTCTCTCTCTGTGTGTGTGTGTGTGTGTGTGTGGAAGCAGCTTTCTTCAATCTGGTGCCCTCTAGATACAATGTTTCCATCATCCTCAATTACTATGATTAAAATGTGGATTAGCCTGGGAATCAGAAGAATTGATCAGGCAATGAAACAATTACTTTTCAGTTTGTATATATTTGGATCCTCCTTCCTGAAGTGAAAGAAATAATAGCCACTTACCGCGGGGTGATCTTTGCCAAGAGTTTTCTCTCTAATAGACAATGCGTCATTTAACAGGTGAGCTGCTTCTTTATATTTATTTTGATCCCTGCAACAAAATATGCAGATACTATTTAAAAGTAGAGGGACAATAATGTATATAAACATGTCACAAACATAGGGAAATTACATTGCACAGACATAATATCCCGTCTTAATAGAGGTTGCCACAATAGGAGGTTGACAACACCGACCTCCTTGTACTCTCTCTTTCATTTCTGTTCCTGAAATGCTGTTCCACCTCCGCAAGAAGCAGGTACCTTCTACCTCTCTATTCCTCACCTATATACTAAGGCCAAGATGTTGAGCATGGTGGCCACATCAGGGTGATCGTGTCCTGAAGTCTTCTCCAAGTCCTCCAGGGCCTGCTTGCAAAGAGGCACAGCCACTTCGTAGCGTCCCTGTGATGCATACTGGATCACCAGATTGTGTAGTGTACGCAAGCGTGCCGGGATCTCATAACCACCTTGCTGAGCAGCTGCTACAGCACTGCTGTGTTGATGAGGCACTGCAAATATATATCACATCAATAAATAAAGAAGCACAGCATGCAATGCTATATTATGGTTTATTCATACAAGTAAGAATTGTCACTCCTTTGCACACCCTTAATTTTTCAATCAGATGGAATATTTGGAAGAAGTCAAGTTCAGTAGCATACAATATTTGTGTCTGCTGTCCGCATAAGAAGAATGAAAGAATGAAACGTACATCCTTGTCCCTGATCTTCTTCCTCATTTGGAAACAAGTCATCCAAAGAATCCTTTGTGGAATCACCTTCCTTCTCCTCCTGAAATGTTAATACAGAAAAGCACCAACAGAAAGGGGTAAAGAGAGATCATTATACATTAGTAATGCAAGGTTTTTATGCCCGACACTGATGAAAACGATAAACTGTTCTTTTTCTCAGGTAGATAATTCAAGATAATAATTACAAGAGTAGGTGACCTGTGCCTGTCATAGCCAGTAGAGACAAACTTAACGTAGTAGATAGGAACTCTGAGAAAGCTATTACTAGCTTATTTTTATGTAGTAACTTCCAGTAAGCACAGATGCTCTACCCTATAGATTCTCACCGATGGGGATACATCTTCATCGTATTTCTTCAGCTGGTTCATGAATTCCAAATGCTTTTTTTCTTCTTCAAGCTGTGCCACAGTTTGTTCACTGCGCTGCAACTTCTGCTGAGTGTTTGCTAGTTCATCTCGTAGCCACTGGTTCTCCTGGCATAGCCTGCGCACCTGGGCCCGTAATTTCTGCTTTTCGGACTCCACAGCATTCAGATGGTTTGACAAAGCCATCATGACCTGGTCCGAGAGAAAAAAGGAGAAATGTCTGTCTTGAGAAATAGTTTTTTTTTTTAATCAAACTTCTCAATCTTAGCAAAAAAGAAAACATACACACCCACAAAACAGAATTCCAAATCTTGTAGGAAAATTAGTGAGCATATTTTTAATGGTCTTAAAATAAGCCAAGGGTAGAACTGAACAAAGAACTGGTTTTTAAGCACTACAAAATAATGAAATTTTGAATCATAAACCAGTGCTGTATAACATAAAGTATCTTAGATGCCTGTTCCTTTTTTGTTTGTTTGTTTGGAAAAAGAGAAGAACAATGTTGCCAGAAAGGAGGAAAAGGAACAACAAATATAATTGGATATTTCATCTCATTCACATCAACTTTGAAAACCCTGCATTGTACATAGGTGGCTAAAGGGGCGTAGTCTACATTTGCAAAGGCTAAACCCCTAATATACTGATGTCCTTAATTTGGATAGATACATATATTTGCTATTCTGAACAATTAATCCCATTTCTCCTAAATCAAAAGAGAAAAGAAGCCAATGCTTGGGCAAGTGGGCAAAAAGTGAAAACTCAAAGAAGTCCTCTCCACTCATAATCAAGTATCAATTACTATATATACAGGTTTCAATTCTCTATTCAATTTCAATTCTATACATACAATCATAAAACTAAAAACCAGCACTCGGAAAATACAGTATTTACCAATGTGTTCTGTGCCTGCTAGTTTGACTGTTCTGAACTTTATAGACAAATGGTATGCTTTTGTCTATGTTTTTACTTACTATGCATGCCTGTTCTAATCAGTGTATTTGAATCCTTATGTTTGATTGCCTCTGTTTGGTTGCTTTTTTTAAAATTCATGTACAAACTGTAGCTCACCTGAGCTTCTCCAAGTCCCAGCTCAATCATCTCCACTGACTTGCGCAGCAGGTTGGCTTTCTCATGTACTAGATTGGCTTCTTCATCCTTCTTCAGACACTTGATAGTCTCCAGTAGGCTGTGCAAGATCGAGTTATGCTCATTTTTAAGGGCCTCCAGCCCTTGCATCACCAGCTTAGTGTTGGAGATAATCTCTTCTTGGCTTAGCTTGTCCATTTTCTCCTCCCTGGGGTACACCATAGTGGACATAATCTTTCAGTATTACCTCCATTTAAGGAAGAAAAAACAAAGGGGTTAGTACAGACCACAGGTTACTTGCACAATAGATTCTGAAACATTAAACCAACAAAATGATATTATGAATAAAGATCTTACTCCCATTTTCATCAGAAAAGTAGAAACGAAGGAAATTCCCACCATACTTGAAGACTGCACATCCTTGTAAAAATGGGAATATGGTGAACAGTATGTTACTGAGAAGAGCAGATGGAGGTAAAGATGGCAGTTACGTCAAAATTGACATTCTCTTACCGCCCCCGTAACCCTAGGAATCTAGAAGGCTGATTTAACTGTCATTTAAAAACATAGGAAAAACTATAAGGAATTAAGACTTCCTTTCCAGTGATTAGAGATCCAGAATAAACAAACAGGAATAGGAATGAATATTTCCAGTAAAGTAACAGAACGTACAGTTCAGGTTTTTTTTTCTTTTTGTTTGCAATCTCCACATTAGAGAACTTTTCTGAGGTTAAGGAAATAGAAGTACAATTTAGGAAAGAAAAGGGAAGAAGAGGAGAAATAGCAGTGGTGGTGGTCCTGATCCTTATACCACAGCCCAAAACAAGCAAGAATATTACTGAAGAGCAAAAGGTTTGGAGGCAAATGCTTAGCATTAGGATTTGTGATAGTTAATTGTTCAAAGTGCTTCAGAATAAAATGATCCAGTTTCCAATCTAGACTCTGTCATTAACATGCATCTTTATGAACATCTTTGAAAAACATAATTGCTACGTCTTACTATAACAGGGTTTTCAAAATTATTATCCACGTGAGAGCATATTTAACTCTATTTATACATACCTGAAATTTAAAGCAAGCTGGTAGGAGAGTGACGCAAAGAAAACAAGCCGGAAACATACCATTCAACAAATAAAAGCTGGTAAACTTTCATAAACACACACAATGGAACATATTAATTTTATCTAGCTGTGCAAATAAAGTTTGCAAATGAAGATTCAGAGGAGAGGATTACACGCACTGCAGGGGAAAGTGTTGCTCAGTCTCACCAAGACTTCTATTCTTTGTTATTAAAATCCCAAACAAATTAGATTTCTTTTCTTCTGCCAAGCCATTGCCCGGTTCAGTGAAAAACACATAGAAATTATCCAGCTCATGCCCCAGGCTGACCGATTCATCCACACCCTAAAGACAAGACATTCCCAACATACAAAGCACCTAGCTGCATGTTTTAGCAAGGAACTTACCTCATAACAGTGGTTGGAGCAACCTGCTCCAGTTGCTGCACATACAAAGGGGACAACTTGGGCCACGTGATCTGTTGGCAGCAGGCCAAGCTATTACTGAAGGCAGCCAGACCAGTAAGGAGGAGAAAAGGAGAAGAAAGAGGAAGATATCAGCAGATCTGCCTTTGTTCTCCAGTAGTCCCACCTCTGTGTGTTCAGGATTCTTTGCCAGGCAACAGCCACCGCCCCCTCATGGGTGGGACCAACAGAAAATCTCCCTCAATAACAACAAACCCAAACCACATAAGGATAATTGGAAACCCCTTAGCACAGTTGCCTGCTGCTCAGAAGAAAGCCAGAGCTTTTTTTCTATAAGGAAAGGGATGGAGATGCTCTGGGTATTTTTTTTTCCCCCAGGAAGAAAAAAGATGCATGTGTATTTCTCTGTGTGTGTGTTCATAAAAATGAACCTGCATGACATTTTGAGGAAAGGAAAAAAAAAAACTCCTTTTCTTTGATGAAAGAAGAATGATTGGATTCATACAACCAACCAAAGTACCTTAAAAATGTAATTAAAAACTAAGCAATCATATTAAGCCTTCATATGATTGATTTGTTTAGAAAAAGCTTGTTATAGGAACACAGTAAGCATAGGTTGTTAGCCTGGTGGTTCCGAGTGCTGTATTATACAGCCAATAGATGTTACTGTAAGTTCCCTGGGAATCTTCCATGTACAACACAGAACGACATTCAAATTAACAGCTGAATTTGTTATTTTAGAACAATGACATCCAATCTTAATTGGGCTACTGTGGATACATTTGCATTTTGAGGGTATGGCACTTTCCTAAATTAGCTGTCATTGGACTGATGGGGGAGGGATTTGTGCATTCCAAAAGTGCATGCCACAATGTCCATGGGTAATCACAAAACAGACATCTGCCAGAAGGCAAAGTGCTGAGGTTTTATTTCTCAATATCCCATCTGGCTGCTCTTCCTGCAAAATGCTTTCAAACACTCCAGCTTACTTTATATATTTCTTTCAGAATCAAACACAGCACGTGGTGTTAGTTCACCCACTGCGTTTATTTTCCAAGAATACTTAAGGGACCCTATAGGCAGCCTATTCTTGGAATGAAGATTATGCTGGGTGTTGTTTTGTGACGACCTTTAGAAGCTGACTGCCTTTAAAATAAATTAGAAAGTCTAAACAACTTAGGAAAAACATGCAGAGCACGGCTTCTGGAAACTTCCCCGACCCCTTAAGACAAGCTCTATCTATTCTGGGTCACATTACAAGAAGAAAACAGTGTTTAAGAATGAAGCAATCAGAAGCTTTGAAAGTTACTGCAGAAATGCGCCTCCCATAGGGACACATTGGAATTTTTTTCTGATTTTTTTTTCCTCCTCAGACCCTGATTGGATCCAGTTCAATTTCAAATTCAAACTTTCTTTTGCTGGTTTCTTCTGCCATACTAGATTTGGTCCCATTCTATCCAGGTTTGACAGTTTCCTGCTGATGAGCAACCAGATGGGCAGCGGCTTGACGCTCTTGGCATAATTTATTTTCAGTGTTCCATTTGGATAGGAAACAGTTAAAAAAAGGCACAAACTTTTAGCCTGAGGCCAATGCAGGTATCCATGCATTATCCATAGATTTCCATTTCATATTTTAAAAAATAGGAAATCAGCCATTCTAGATTTTTCTCTTCCTCCTAGCATTTCTTGGGAGGCTCCTAAAAGCAAGCTGAAAGTATTATAGCAGAACCTAATATAAATGTCTGCAAAATGTCTACAACCTGCTCTTACATTTTGCTTTAAATATACAGGCATCAGTATGTCCACTCTACTTTCCCTCCTAACATTTAATTTACCATCAGTTTTCATGAGATCTGGAAATCTGGAAAAGTTTCCAGCTTTTAGTAACTTTTGACTCTGCCTTAGAAAAGGAATAAAAGTGGCCAGAACAAGAAACTTTGCAACAGAAGGTAAGATAAACAGAAAATAATAGGAAAAACTTGAATGCTGCAAAATGGAGATATGCAAAAGAAGAAGAATTATAAGATTATCTTCCTAAATTCACGTGAAGATTTGTCCAAATGTTTGTACAATGTAATAGATTTTTTGAAGCATTCTTTCATATAACTTTTTCTACTATGGATATTCCAACAAGTTTGACATCCCCTGTTCAGGCTGGGCTAAAACAAATAAAATAGGCACAAAATAATTCAGGAACGTCTGGTAAGTAATTTATCTAATTTATTCATGTATTTATTTTCTACAGCACTTAAATTCCAGACATTGTACATCAAGAGCAAGATTCAGGCCTAACCCAAGAATGGCATACAAAAATTCAGCCAAAGTTCAGTTTTTTATTTGTTGATACGAAATATATAGAATCTTGCCAGACTAAATCTTTACTATTCTCACCCTGATGGATATACCCTGAGGTATTCTAGGAAGTGGCTATCCTTTCTTCTTCTGTCTCATATCCAACTCCAAACTGTGTTGCGTCTTGTCACGTCCTTCTCCAAAGAATGTATTCCCTTCTTTCTGGAAAACCGCTACTTTGCTGAGATCTATCACACCACATCCTCCTCTATAGGCACTATCCCTCAGACCAGGAAGCATTTACAATAAAATCAAACTCTGCCTGCCTGGGCTATATAAATTGTTTTGAGCAGCAATCCCCAACCTTTCCAGTTTGGTAACTCGGCCTGGCACCAATGTATATGTGATGTGAGTGGCAGGCACACAGCTCCATGTGTGCAAGCAGTGGGTACGTATGTCCTCCACTCAATAGAACAGGGGTCGCCAACCTTTTGGACCTCAGGGACCACCAAACTCATAATTTTAGATCCCAGGGACCACTAACTGGTTTTGTGGGTGTGGCCTAATTTGTGGGTGTGGCTTGGTGGTCATGTGACTGGCTGGGCATGGCTTGTATGTAAATATTATAAATATTTATATAAATATTGGATTTTTTATCAAAAAAGAGCAACTTTTATCCAAAATCAGGCAAAGCAGGCAGGCAGATTGAGTTGCTCACAGAATCACAGAATCATTCAGTGATCTATCTATCTGCCATCGGCGAGCTCAGTCTCTCAAATTTGCTTGCTGTGAGTCTGCACTGAATTTGCTTGCAAGCAAACCTTCAGTCCGAAGGGAGGTTCGGCTGTACTTAAAAGCAGAGCCGAAGATCTAAAGACTAGCTAGAAAGCAAGAAATCCAAATCTAAATCTCCCGGCACAGCAGAACAGATAATGGTCAGAAAAAGGAAAAATAGAAATTTAGCAGGCAAGTTTACCCGGTAAGGAGTGAGTGGGCAGGGAGGGTTCCCACGGGCCATGTGGGCGGTGCAGCCTTGTGTTTCTGTGCAGCCTGGATTAATTGCTTTGGGGGGGGGGGTCTGGGGGTGAGATTTCTCTGCAGCCCACCAAAATTTGGCCACGGCCCACCAGTTGGCGACCACTGCAATAGAGGGTGCTTGTTCTCACTTGTGAAGTACCATTCACGTGAGCGGCTGTCGCTTTTGCACTCATGCGTGAAGTTCCAAAAGTGCCCTCCACTTGCGTGAGCAAAGCTTCACGCGCGTGCACTTACCCATCTCTTGTGCAGCCCGGTTTTGAATAGGCCATGGCCCAGTTGTGGGCTGTCGCCAGGGGGCTGGGGGCCTGGGTTACAGAACCCTCTATGGGTGGGAGGCCTAATCTATTTTGAAAACAGCTAGATTTGACATCAGATTGCTTTTCTCTAACCACTTGAGAACCGTTGTACAACATAAGATCATATACGTGCCTTATGTATAGCTCTTATGAGACTTGGAGTCAATGACTGCCTGAACAAGTCCCTACAGTTTTCTTGATAAGGTTTGGCAACAAGTGATTTTGCCCCTACCTTCTTCCTAAGGCTGAGAGAAAATCCTATTGAATCCAAAATTCTATTGAAGTTATGATCCAGGAGCGATTGTAGGCAAAATGTGAGTTGCATTCACTATCAAACCTATGAGATTCCCCCCTACGTATAACTGCTTAAAGTGTAAGAAATATTCACAGCAAGCTGAACTGAAAATGTTTTCCACCACTGTTTATAAAGTGTTCTATTATATATTAGACTAGAGATAGCAAATTGGCATATTTTGTGTTATGCATGGTACAAACTTCTTGGTTAGAATTTGATCTCCAAACAAAAAAATATAAAAGGCAAATAAAGCCTTGTCTTGGCTTTACAAACTATTTTACTTCATTACATGGTTTTAAAAGTTAGGTTAGTGAGCCAGTTTGGTTTAGTGGTTAAGGCATCAGGCTAGAAACCGAGAGACTGAATTCTACTCCTACCTTAGACAAAAAGCCAGCTGGGTGACCCCAGGCCAGTCATTTTCTCTCAGCCCTAGGAAGGGGACAATGGAAAACTATTTCTAAAAAAATCTTGCCAAGAAAACTGCAGGGACATGTCCAAGAATTGGACATGACTGAATGGGCAAAAAAGTCTTATAATTTTATTATTTTAACTAATTGTAATGTATTTTTAAAGTCTCATAAGGCTTACTGATAATTTGAATGATCTGGATACATATGGCATTCAACTTTGCTTTAATAATCAATGAATCATATTAAAATAGGCTTATCATATCACCATTGCACAATCCAGTCAAACAAATCCTTTCACATAATAAACTAGTCTATACATGTTTCAATAAAGGTTATTTGAATTCCAATTTAGTTCTGCATCCTTAGGCTATCGATTCCTATGATTAAAACATAGGTATGGAAAGGGGAAAAGACATGTTTACATTTTGTAAAGCTGGTCTATAAAATATATGTCCTTCGTCCTTATTTCTATACATATGTTGGCTAGGGAAGAATCATCAAGATAAAATAGAGAAGTAGTAATGTATACTACTTAATTAGTGTGCAAAGTTCTTGAGATTCCCTCATCATCATACACAGGGGAATTGTCATCTCAAGGTATAGGAAAGCTCCTGTCTTAAGTTTACTTTCAAGCTCAGCCAACTGTTGTCCAGAAACTGCATCACTTTGTGACAGATCCTGGTAGTGGCTCTGAACATTGTTGCTATCCCCCTGGCAGACCAGATCGTCAACCTGAGAGTCCCCTTGGATTCAAACACTTGCTGGATAAGAAAGTGGAAACCATGACCTGGAGGCCCTTGCCTGCTGGTGAGCCAGTTGTGATTCTATTTGAGCCTTAGAAACTATAATTCACACCCTGATTGCCACGTGTTTTCATTTCCAGGGTCTTAGAGCAGACTTCCCCAACCTTTCTGGCAAAATAGACTGCTAAGAAACAGTGGATGCTCTCCTATATGCCCAGATAAATACTGGTACTAATCTCTATGATAGCAAGGAAAACTAAGAAGCAGAAATCAGCATCCTTTTAGGCTGCCCATCCTGTATCTACTATTAAGTTCATCCTTGCCTCTTCACAGCTATCTTCCTTTCTTCCAGCAGAGGCCATTTATAGTTCTTCAAAGACCACTTCAGTATGTTATTCAATACTCCATTCATCAAGAATCTCATTACTGAGCAAGTACTTTGAGCAGAAACAACAACTTTTTAGGGATCTATTTGAGATTGCAATCAGCCTTTGTTTATAGCAAAGTTCTCCACATGATGACTTTCACCCATTGTTTGGATACTTCGACAGCATAATTGTTTATCTCTTGATGTATAGAGTCTATCTTCTTATGAAGCAAGGTCATATCTTCCCTTCTTTTTCTTGTTAAACTCATGAACTAAAAAATAAATCCATGAAGCCGAAGCCTCAAATCTGAAGACATGACAAGACCAAGACACACATATATCAGTCTTCTGCTGCCACTTTCTAACATATAAACACATCTTCAGGTGATATGCAGGATTATAATATATTTTGGACCTTGATGAAATACAGGCACAACCAAAGCTTTAAGAAGTTGAAGGCAGAGCTAGACTTTGTTCCAAGTAGTAGATAGGTTACTATAACATCCAAGTATAACACAGCCTTGTTTTTTGGTTATATGGATTGAGTGGAAACACAAGACTTTTTTTCTACTGCTAAGTAAATATTAACTCTGCCCTTTCATATCAAATATGGCTTAGTTTCAACCACACCCAACTGCTAATGCATTTTGGCTTTCTCTAACTAGCTGCATGCTGAACTGCAGGAGGTTACATTAATGGATATTAAAATTTAAATGTGGACTGAGAGCAAAGGGAAAAAGGAAAGCTAATGTAGCATATAAGTGCAAGCTGGTCAAAGCTATCTATATGCTACTAAAACTCTCCTGTCTATTTGTAATCCTCAGTTAATGGTGCATCACAGCAAAAAAAAAATTTAATTCAACTACCTCAAATCTGTTAATTTAAAGAATGTGTACAAATCCAGGACCCAATACTTCCGTGTTATTAACATTTCCAGGATCTTGACAACAGTTGTGTTCAGAAAATTGTGGCTGCTGCAACATTGCTGCGGTTATTCGCAGTCATGTGATTGTAATTTCTGATGTTCCGTGCCAATTTCTAATGAGCAAAGTCAATGGGAAGATGGCAGAAATTGAGTAATTACTTCCATTCTGCATTTTTGCCACCTGAACATAATTTTGTTTCTTTGTTTAGGTAAGGAAATATTTCTGAAATATTTCAATGGGTCATGGGTTGTTGAGTATTCCTCTAATATTCTGAATTACTAGCCTGCAGAAGTTATGGGTGCTCCAACATTGGAGGTTTTTAGGAAGACCCAGGACAACAATTTGACTGAAATGGTATAGGGTCTCTTGCTTGAGCAGGGAATTATTTAGAAGACCTCCAAGATGCGTTCCAACTCTGTTACTCTTTTATTCTGTTACTATGACTACATATCCTCCAGTTAATATCCCTACGATCAATCCGAAAATGCAGCACCATCCTGTTTAGTATAACAATCAATATTATTTTAATAACCTGCTTTTCAGGTAAATGGACTCAAGTTATTTATAAAAATTAATATTTATTACATAAATACTAAGCAGGGCTGCATAGAAATCTGGATTCAAAGGGCAAAATGTGATTTGCAACACATGTATGTGCACAACACAGCAGTTAGGAACACCTTAAAGCAGATGAACCTTTTCTTTGGACTGAAGAATACATCCCCAAAATTGGCAAGCAATCTTGGGAAAAGACATTTGGTTAAAGTGTTCCTGCAGACTTTGCGTCCACATGGACACATATACTCCAAACAACACTTTACACTTTGAATCTGAATCCCTGCCCAGCCCTGCTATTAAGGATTTTTGATAAGGATTGAAGTAGAAGGTGAACTGGCATAAAAGAAAGTTATATGTTGTTTACGACTTTATGTTAATATTTTGTTGCTCTTCTTGACAATAAATTTCACAAGCATAATATTAAATTGAGGTAAGAAATGGACCAACTTAGCTGTTATATCAACATGGAACAGCTGGTATCTGAAGTGTTATAATATCATCTTTTCCTGAGTAGTTAAAAGCTAAGATGCACATTTTCCCTTACCACAATAACTGAAAACTACCATTTGCAAGTCACATGCTTATTATCTAATTCCAGTTGCAGTTTAGAACACTATTTTCTTTTTTCCCTTTTCTTTAACTCTAGTCCTTTTTTGCACCTTCTCTTTTTCATGTATATGTGCATTTACTTATTTCCGTGTTTAATTTTGAGCTATGAACGTGAAACAAAACAAATGGAAGAAAAGGGGAGTCTGGGTAGAAAGATTCTTGTATGAATTGTCTATGTGAAAATAAGAAAATAAACACCTAATAGAATAATGAAAAGTGGCTCTGAGTATGTGGAAATATTTAGACATTGATATAAATTATGTTACAGAGTGCCAAAGAAGCTTGTGGAATTAGATTAACACAAGGTATGAAAAAGGACACTTAAGGACATAGTGATCACAGTCACTATGTAGGATAGGCAGAGTGAATAGGCAGGTAAAAGACACAATGAAGCCTCCTTAATCTCACAATATATCCAGCCAGTCTCAACTGGGAAATTGTGAGCATCCTGGATCAAGCCAAATACAAAAATTCCTGGGAATTCCTGGAAACCATAATAGGCACATAGAAATAAACCATATTTACACCCCATTCTAAAGAGACAACAAAAGGTTATGAAAGAAATTTAAAAAGACCAGAACACATGCCCTCTAGCACCCTATATCCAGATAAGTGGGATTAACTACAGAGAAATAACCAAGCAGAAAACAATTACATAATCAAGAATTACCAAGGAGAAAACCACAGCTCATCAATATTGGCAGGGCAAACTATTGTATATAAATAGAGAGCAAAGTCCACACTCACTGTTACCTATTCAGGTAAAGAACAAGCAAACAACCAAGCTCATAGAGAACCAAGAACTCCATAAGAGAATAACTTGGGGTGGTGGGGTGGTGGAGAGAATAAAAGAATGATATAGAATGTGTTTTGTGTGGAAAAAAAACAGTTGGAAAGAACAGGGGTCAAAAAGAGAAATAAACATTTGTCTGCCTATTTTAAATAAAATGTAGGGTTATTTTGAGACTTTTTTTTTAAGTGGAAAGATAAAAAAGACAGTGAGGTGTCAGTCATCAGCAGAATGAATAGAAATAAAAGTATTGAAAATAATTGGGATCAAACTGAAAGAAGTAAAAAAAGAGAAAAGGGGAGAAATATTTTAGAGATTTATATGGAAATAAAAGTAGTATGTTTTAATGAAATTGAAATAAACCTTTTAACTATTAGTGTCAAAGAAAAAAAATCTCATTTTCTTTGCAGCAATTATAAGAACAATTGTAAATTTACCTCTTTATTGACTCATGTTCTTTCAATAATCTATCCTATCTAATTATCAAAACCACAAATTGTTAAGTTCATTTTTTTTGTTTTACACAAAATGGGCGTTGGTCTTACCTGACACGCCATTTCTAGTCAAGCTGCGAGGATTATCCAGAGAGTGGGAGGTGCTCCAGTCTGCGTCTGTGTAGGCTGAGCTTAATTACTGAGGAACGCTCCACCCTCAGTCACGTGGTCCCTTGTAGCGTTCCCCAGTTTATGCGAAGTCGAGAGAGGAGGAAAGTCGTCTAACTCTCATCTAACTAGACTTAAGGTATCATTGGCTGAAACAAGGTTCCCCCAGACGGAAAAAAAAAATTAAAAAAGGTGGGGCTGGATGATCCTCGCAGCTCGACTAGAAATGGCGTGTCAGGTAAGACCAACGCCCATTCTCCCTTGAGCTGCTCGGATTATCCAGAGAGTGGGACATACCAAAGCTTGGCTGTCCTATGGGAGGGAATCCGTCTGGGGTGGAAGCTCCCCTGGGTCCTCGATGACCCGCTGGAGGACTCGTCTACCAAACAAAGCCTCCGCTGACACAAAGATGTCAATCTTATAGTGCCTAATGAAAGGGGAGGGGGAAGCCCAGGTGGCGGCCCGACAAATGTCTGAGATTGGAGCCTGGGTAGCCCAGGCCGCAGAGGTGGCCGCACTTCTGGTGGAATGCGCCGTAACCCCGCTGGGAACTGGCAAGGCCTGAGACAAATAAGCCTTGGCGATGGTGGCTCTGATGCATCGCCCGATGGTGGAAGGGGACACCTTGTGGCCTAATGACTTGGGCTGGAAGGAGAGAAATAAGGACTTGGACCTTCTAAAGGGTTGCGTGCGGTTAATATATATGCGGAGGGCCCGCCTCACATCTAGGGTGTGCCATCGTTTCTCCCTTTCCCGCGAAGGATTGGGACAAAAGTTCGGGAGTGTAAGCTCCTGAGCCCTGTGGAAGGCAGAATTGACCTTGGCCAAGAAAGTCGGGTCGGGGCGTAGGACCACCCGATCGGAGTGGAAGATACAAAGGTCCTTTCTCACCGAAAGGGCAGCAATCTCCGAAATTCGGCGAGCTGAGGTAATTACCACCAGGAACACTACCTTAAAGGTCAAAGTTTGGAGAGAGGATTCTCTAATAGGCTCGAAAGGAGGTTTAGTTAGGGCCACCAGGACCTTGTTAAGGTCCCAAGTGGGGTACCAGTGCACGACAGGGGGACGGAGGTTAGTAGCTCCCCTGAGGAAGGCCCTGATACAGGGATGGTGAGAGAGGGGACCCAGATTGTCGCCGGAGACGACGGTCGAGAGGGCCGCTACCTGGTGTCTCAAGGTATTAGGTGAGAGACCTTTTTTGAGCCCATCCTGGAGAAAGTTCAAAATCTGGGCCACCGAAGGCGAGAGCGGGTTGACCATGGAGGAATGGCACCACCTGCAGAAGCTGACCCAGGTAGCATTGTATATCCGATTGGTTGAAGGCCATCTGGCGGCCAGGATAGTGTTAATGACCTGGTCAGATAAATTCTCCTTCCTCAACTTTTCCCGCTCAACCTCCAAACGGTTAGTTGGAGCCATTGAGGCTCCGGATGTTGAATGGGCCCCTGGGACAGGGAGATCCTGTCCGGAGGGATTCTCCACGGAGGAGACACCGAAAGGTTGCGGAGATCCGCAAACCACGGCCGTCTGGGCCAATAGGGAGCCACTAAAATCAGTTCTGCCTTCTCCTGGATCAGTTTCTGAATGACTCTGGGAAGTAGAGCTAACGGGGGGAAGGCGTACAGGAGTCCCGGGGGCCACGGACAGCGAAGTGCGTCGTGATTCTCTGCCCCGGGGGAAGGGAATCTGGAGAAGAACCAAGGGAGCTGGGTGTTGCGGGGGAATGCAAAGAGATCCACTGATGGGAGACCTAAGATCATGGTCGCCTCCCTGAAAAGGGATGGGTGGATGCGCCACTCGGACTGGTCCACGGTGGCCCTGCTTAACCAGTCCGCTCGGGTGTTTGAGGCCCCCGAAATGTGTTCTGCTTTGATCGAGAGGAGGTGACGCTCTACCCAACGGCAGAGTCTTTCGGCCTCTCTCATCAACCGGATAGACTGGGTCCCGCCTTGCCTGTTGACATGGGCCTTGGCGGTAATGTTGTCCGTGAGATTAAGGACGTGCTGCCCGCGTACCTGAGGCAGGAAATGGCGCAGGGCCAGGTGGATGGCGTGGAGCTCCAGCCAGTTTATGCTGCAGGCCCGCTCTGCTTGGGACCATTTGCCCTGCGTTGTAAGGGACTGGATGTGAGCACCCCAGCCGCTCAGGCTGGCGTCTGTGGTGATGACGAGACGCTGGGGATCTTTGAAGAGATGACCCCTGTTGATGGCAGGGTTGGTCCACCAGAGGAGAGACGAGAGGACCTTTGGAGGTACCTTGATGGAGGATTTTGAGTTGCTTCTGCCGGACCTTTGAAACGGGAGCAGGAGCCACTGCAGGGACCTAGTATGAAGACGGGCCCAAAGAATAATAGAGATGCATGAAACCATTTTTCCCAGTAATTTAGACAATTCTAATAGAGAAGCCCTCTTTGATCGTCAAATAACCTGAATAGAATTTTGAATACTCTGGAGCCTTTCCGGAGAAAGGAACACTTTTTCCTGCACCGTGTCAATGATGGCCCCCAAGTGGGCAATTCGGGTAGAAGGGACCAGTTGGCTCTTTTTTTGGTTGACCAGAAACCCATGGGCCTGGAGAGCAGAGAGGGTAGTCTTGGTGTCCAGCTCTGCTTGGGATTGGGAATGGGACAGGATGAGGATATCATCCAGATAGCAGTGGAGCTGGACCGGGTAGTCCCTTAAGCGAGCCGCCAAGGCCGTGAGGATCTTAGTGAAAACTCTGGGAGCGGAAGCTAACCCAAAGGGAAGGGCCACATACTGGAAATGATGGTGATTGTAACAGAATCTAAGGAATTTAGAGTGGGAAGGCCGAATTGGGATGTGGAGGTATGCCTCAGAGAGATCTATAGAAGAGAGCCAATCTCCTTGCCTGGTGCCCTGCAAGATGGATTGAAGGATGTGCATTTTGAATTTGCGGAGGGTTAGGAAGCGGTTGAGTCGTTTGAGGTCCAGGATAGCCCTCCATCCCCCCGAGGACTTGGGAACCACGAAGAGGTGGGAATAAAAGCCCTGGCCTCGTTGAGAGGGAGGAACTGGCTGGATGGCCTGGATGGAGAGTAAGTGGTAGATGGCAGAATCCATCAATTTGCGTCTGGAGGGGTCCCTAGAGGGAGGAGATGACATGAAAAACTCGGGAGGTTGGAAGTTGAACTCCAGAGCAAGCCCAAACCTAATGGAGTCCCTGACCCATTTGTTGGAAGTGGTAGAATCCCATAGGTCGGCGAAATGTCTCAGCCGACCACCAATGGGGGGAAAGAGACAGGATTTATTTGGAGCGCCGGAAGGGTCTCCCCCCCGGAACCCCTGAAGGGACGCTTAAATCCTCCGCCCCTCCTATTTCGATCGCTCGAGTCGGAACGATCCTGGGGATATGGCGCTCTATACGAGGGAGGCCTTGGGTATCTGGGGGGGAAGGGGGACTGGTAGAAGGACCGGGAGGACCCTCTTCGAAAGGGCTGAGGGGTTCGGGAGTCAGGCCTCCGAAAAAGAGAAGGAAGGAATTTCTTCTTTCCCCTAGTTTCGGCCAACAGGGGATCCAGGGCCGGCCCAAAAAGCTTCTCCCCCTTAATGGGGGCGGAGGCCAGCTTGACCTTATTTTTCACGTCCGCCTGCCATGGTTTGAGCCAGAGTAGGCGGTGGGCAGTGACCTGAGACGCTAGCGCCCGGGAGGAGAATTTAACCGAATGGTACGTGGCGTCAGCTGAAAATTCTGCCGTTGGATGGAGGGATGTGAGACTTCAGTTGACGGAGCCACCGGATAGAGGATCTGGTGAAGAAGGAGGCTGCGGTGGCCGATCTAATGGCCCAGGCGTCGGCTAGATGAGCCTGATGCAAGGCTAACTCAGACCTCCTGTCCTCAGGTTTGAGGGCCTCCAGGGGGTCACTCGGGGAGGAGGATGAGGCGAGACCAACAATGGGCTCGTCCACCTCCGGGGTATTGAGGAGGGAGCAGAAACTCGGTTCGAGTTTAAACAACCTCTTGTCCTGAGTGGATGGGGCCGGAGGAGCCCCCGTAAAGCCCAGTTGGTTAGAAACCAGATCGTGGAAAATGGGAGGGGCTGGAATCACATCCTCGGCCACCATGGGCTGCCTGAACATTGCGTCTTCCGGTTCCTCCCCAGAGGAGAGGGGGGCAGAGGGGAGTTGAGTGGCCAGGCCAGAGGTGTTCTTGGCCTTGAACAAGATGGACTTGAACATGTGGGGTTTGAATAACCCCACAAAAGAAGGCTGATCGGGGGTAAGGCCCTCATCCTCCGACAGCTCTGCTTCCATCGGATCTAAATCCGAAAGAGGTTCCCCATGGAAGGTGGATCCCCATTCAAGGTCCTCCTCCTCCTCCCTGTATTGGTCTAAAATTTCCATTCCCTCCTCTGGTTCCCTTTCTGGGAGAGGGCTGGCCCCCCGGGAGGGTACCTGACCAGGAGCGGGGTCCAGGGTGGGCATGGACCTAGTTGGCACAGGCTCTTGTGCAGGAGCCGTCTGAGGAAGGCTTGGTCCGGCCATCTGCTGCATGCCTTGAGCTATCCCTTGTCGAATAGCCTGCTCCATCCAAGCTCTCATGTACTCAGGCATCTCGATCGTGGGCGGGTCCTCCTGTCTTAGGCCAGCGGCCGTGGGAGTGAAGGTGGCTTCAGGCATCCGGCTGGTTGCTGGTCCAGGGGCGTGAGACTCCTGGGATGAGCTGTGCCTGGAGAGAGGGGAACAAACTGGAGGGGGTGGTGCCAGGAAGTAGAAGGGGTGGCTGGGGGTGTTGGTTGAGTCACCCTAGAGCGCCTATCGAACTCCCTCTCTAGTGCCTTATGACGCCTTAAGGCGTCCCTTTGGGAGGCCTTAGAAGCCTCCTGGGAGGTTTCCTTAGCCTGTCTGCGCACATGATGGGACTTAGATTTTGCCTTCAAAGAATGGCGGGTGTTGAGGTTGTCATCTGCCATAGTGAAACAATAGATGAATCAATATGAATATATATATGTGTGTGTGTGTGTGTGTGTGTGTGTGTACAGGCAGTTGGCACGCCTAGGATACGACCTGGGTAAGGCCGGGTATCCAGAAACTGGCCCGCACCCCCTTTTGGAATTTGCAATGAATAATCTGAAAAATATGACCAAAAAAGGAAAAAAAATTTAACTGCCACAGATATAGACTTTTAATGTACAAATTATATCCCAACGGGATAAGGATCCAGGAAAAACACACTGCAGAGGCAGTGATGGGAGGCTATGTCTCTCTAAGCAAATCTGAGAGAGAATAAATGCCAATTGAATGAGATTGGATCACCAATGTAAAGAAATATGAAAATATTCTGTATTAGGGTGACTGAATAACAACCTGGCAGTTGGTAGAAAGAAGAAAGCCAATTAGCCAAATCAACGTCAGAAATACAAGGCCTCAGGCAGCTTGCCTTCCCCCCCCCCAGGGAGGGAGTGGCTGCACTTACTTCCCCGACCTCTAGAAAGGTACAAGGACGGCAAGGCAGGGACGAAGAAAGAAATAAACGGCAGAGGGGGGGGGTTAGCGCTAAGCTCTGCTAAGCTGCCCGCTCAGCCCCCTGGGGGCGAAAACGCACACCCCTGGGTCCCAAGGCACCCTCAGATGAGCAGAGG
Source organism: Pseudonaja textilis (assembly GCF_049901715.1). Classification (NCBI taxonomy): domain Eukaryota; kingdom Metazoa; phylum Chordata; class Lepidosauria; order Squamata; family Elapidae; genus Pseudonaja; species Pseudonaja textilis. The sequence goes on along the minus strand of NC_141990.1, from coordinate 39,763,835 downwards.
CTAAGGAAAGAATAAACTGAAATCAAACCTGAAATTATACAATTATCCTGCTTGAATCAGCCAAGAGTGGAAGCACAGACAAAAAAGCACACAGCCTAACTCTGCGAAGGCTGAGCATAAACTGGGGAATGCTACAAGGGACCACGTGACTGAGGGTGGAGCGTTCCTCAGTAATTAAGCTCAGCCTACACAGACGCAGACTGGAGCACCTCCCACTCTCTGGATGATCCGAGCATCTCGAGGGAGAAAAGTCCATATGGGTTTCCAGTCAGTAATAATTATATTTTCTTACAACTGATTCAACACTAAGCAATGAGCAAAAAAAATGTATGATGTTCTTATTTGTATGTGTATATATTAAAAAAATAAATGTAATCTTATAGTTGGACTGTTTGGGAACATAGATAAACATACACTTTTATATGCTATTAGCTTGATACCTGTGCTTCACTATGAAACTATGCGGTCAGGCTTAGTTTTGGCGGAGGGAAATAAGGGGGGAAATTGTGCCTCTGCCTACCAGCGTCCATAGGCTAGCATCCTGTTTGGAAAATGAAAAAGTATTTGCTGTGAGAGCAAGGAGACAGCAAGGAGCCTGGGCGTGGCTTAGCTCAACTGTTCTATACTGAAGCTACTTGGTGCTGTGAAACTGAAACTCCTCTCCTCTGTTTGTCTATCTAGAACTATCGCCAAAACCGAACACTTCAACAGCAGAATAATCAGAGAAGCCATAGAGGTAGAAAAACGCCCACACAGCATGAACAAACGAGATGACACCTCCCGCCTTCCAGCCATTTGGAAACCTGCCCTCATGAACAGACAAGTACCTAACATGAAGAATGACACCAGACCCACACCCATGAGAGCCACACAAGATGCCACCACCACACTTCCATGTAGAAAACAGACTCACACCCACTCAGAAGATGAGACACGACCATGGACCAGAAGCTGCACTGCAGCTGCATCACTACCCACTTCAAACCCCTCCGAGCCATACATGAAGCAAACTGACACCCACTATGAAGATGCAGCACGACCACGAACTCGAAGCCAAACAGCAAGATCACAGCTCACCAACTCAAATCCCCCAGCAACTAAGACTAACCCGAGCACAACCAAGCCCCCACCTGAACAAAACACGCCTCCAGCCAATCAGAACACGACCAACCCCCAACCAATCAGAACATAGCCAAACCCCTACCAATGAGAACACACCTCACCCAATCAGAACACAGCCAAGCCCCCACCCAATCAAGTCCCACCCCCACTAGCAGTTAAAAGAAAGAAGCAGCTGCAAGCTCACATTACTCTGAGAAGCACAGAGCCGAAGACAGAAGCCTGAAGATGATGAATGAGACTTCATCGAAACGTTGCCTAGATACTTCGAATCTTACGCGGGAGAAAACCCGAACAACCAAAGACTCATATATTTATATATATATATATATATATATATATATATATATATATATATATATATATATATATACACACACACACACACACACACACACACACACACACACACACATACATACATACATACATACATATATATTGCCCAGTTGAGGGCTCTTTTCATGTCCCTGTTAAGATGCAGTATTCATTTTTCTACTATATGACAGGGAACATGCAATGAACGATTGCAAATTATACATGTGGAAAAATCCTAGAGAAAATACATGAATTTTTACACTGTAATAAAATGTTCATTAAAGATGGGAAAATGAAAAAAATAGAAGGAATACTGCACATTACCCTTTTTGTTGGGTAATGTGCAGTATTTAATCTATTGAAAGAATTGTACTTTTGTCAAATGGAAAGAAAAATGTAAGTGAAACTTTTGGGTATAACAGAGGAAATATAGACGTAGGTTTATTGATGTGGGAATACATGTGTATGGTAAAACAAGAAAAGACAGGATTAAGGCTGAATGGGTACCAAAAATGTGATTTCATTACAGAAGTGATTTGTAATGAAGTGATCATTTAAAAAGAATGAATGAGAATCAGGTGGTAAAACAAAAATATTGAAGAATACTGAATGTGTCAAAATGAAGGGGAAAATAAGAAGATAATATTTGGATGTTGCTGAAGTGATAGTAAAAAAAGGTCAAATTTAAAGAACAATATCTCATGGCTTTAATTGTCCTAACTTATTTCTATGCTTTATATCAGGATTTTTCAAACCGTGTTCTGTGGAATCCTAGGAAAAACTTGGGAGAAGTGGATGGGATTGTGTGTGTGTATGGGCAAAAGAAATGTTCAAACATAGCCCATTTTCTATCACTAGAATTTTGTTTAATTGGGATTTTTTTAAACTAATAAGTTCTGCAGCATAAACAAATTTGAAAACTCCTGATCCATATGTTGCCTTCAAAGGGATAGGATGTTCTGTTACAGATAAGGAATATGGAATGCCCACAAAAAGTGCTCTTGATAGGAATGTGTATTTGTCAAATATTTAAGTTTTTACATTTGGAAGTATCCTGTCTGATTTAATGCCTTGAATGGATTCAAGATCAGATGCAAAGATAAATTACAGTATGTCTCTTCAACTCAAGTTTTGTATACTATTGCATTGTGCTAGGCTTTCATCTGCCATCTGCCTTAAATATGTAGTAAGATATAATTCCAGGCCATCTGCACTTTCAAAAGCCCAAATGATGCTCTGGAGAGCTTAGAGAGACAACATGTAGAAACAACATTTATTCCTCAACCAAACATCATGGTACTCCCCATAAAACGAAGATTTGTTTTCCTCCTTTCCCTCTTACAAACTCAGTTGCCATACTTGATGGAGAAAAAGAAATACTTTAACCCAGTGTTTCTCAACTTTGGCAGCTTTAAGATATGAGAACCTCAATGCCCAAAATTCTCCAGCCAGCTGTGAAACACTGAAATAGCCTAAAATTAGAGTAGGTAGGCAACATAAAATAAGGGGCGTGCATAAGTGCACCAATGTGCCTACTGTCCCTGTCCTAATGTTCCTTTTATTTGTATTCATTTCATGTATTAATAATCATGTTTATACTTATATTTGTTACCTAATACATGCTCGAAAAACAAATAAATAAAATAAATAAATCTGAAAAAGCCTGTTCCTCTGCTAAATCTTGCCAGACGAGACTGCTCCAATAGATCTGGGAAATCTCTCAAAAGTACAAAGAGGATAGTTTATTGTTTTTATTTATGTTGCCCATTTTCCTCACAAAACTTATTCATGCTGACCATACAGATCTCCACAGCTTGACACAGAAGAAATGCCTCTAAATCTGCACAGAACAATAGTAGCTCTGTTGTTAGGCAGGAATAGGCACCCACATGCTGTCAACATCATACCAACCTGTATCAACAATTCCTATTAAAACATAAGAAATACTACAATCCTTTGGCTGTGAAGTAGTTATATCACTGGGAAAACAGCTTTAACAGTAATCTTAGAAAATATTATTCAGATAAACAACGATATGCTCAAGTATGCAACTCAGAAAAATGAAAAGCCAAAATACACCACAAGATTACTGCACAATGATCCATTCACAGCCCCCTGCAGCAATTTGGAACAGTTAGTATCACATGAAAGGAGAGCAGTGATTTAGCCATACTTGGTACCTATACTGATGTAGGTTTAATTTAAATTGTCTGTTTCTCCTCCAAGCCAGTTAAATAATAGACTGCAGAAACTCTAGAAAGTCACTATATACATTCTAAAAGACAAACCAACTGCTGCTGTTTGGCACAGCCATAGGAAGTACAAAGAACAAGGAAGAACAGAAATTACCTGGAAGCTATGTCTAATTGCATCAGCAATGGGAGAGTAATTAAGTGATGCTGAATTTCCCAAGAGGAAATTATCCTACCACCAGCCTGGATATGGATCAACTACCACTGCAAGGCCATGCTGCCGGTGAATGGCCAGCAGCATCAAATGGAAATATAAGCTAACGAAGTTGTCAATCATACCAGATATAGCAATCTGAACATCTTGAAACATTGCTAGCATCCAGTGAAAACGCTATCAGTCATCCTTCAGCAATTTTCTTTCACTTTTCGTTCTACCAACCATTGCTCTCTCCCACCCTCTCCCTCTCCCTCTCTCTCTCTCTCACACACACACTTGCATATATGGGTATTGCTTTAAAATAACAAAGATCAATTATTACCCTTACAGTATTTTTTAAAATGCCTAAAATTTAAAACCTAGAAATGTACATCTAAAATCAATTATTTCACAAACCTCTTGGAACTGTGTGCTATATATGTCATTTAATAATAGTGTCTCTTGAAATCTAATTCAGTAAATGACTGTCAACCTGCTCTCTTCTTTCTAATTCCAGTAAAGAACTTGCAATGGAATGAATGATATAATATAAAGCAATATTTAAATCAACTCAATACTTAGAAGTCTTTCTTTTATATAGGCAGCTTTAGCCTTATGACAGAAATTCTCAGAATTAAAAAAAAAAGAAATCTAAGGAGAAAATACTGAGGAGACTTTCAATCAGTGCGCTTGACTTGCAAATTAAAGCATTAATCACCCCTCTTGCTTTCATCTCAAATAAGAATCTTTTGTACAAAGACTATGAGTACAAATATACTTTTTCCAACCAATTTACTGTTTATTTGGTAGTACACTGAAACCTTGAGAAAATGTGAGGTTTTCTTATATCGTTCCGCCTGCACCCGTTTTCTATTGTAAGATCTCTAATTCAATCTGATTTTCACTTTTCTATAGTAATTCTCCAAAGTTCCTTGGGAACGTTGATCCCTGAGCTTTTGGAAACATGAATTAATAGTAGTCCAACCACTTTGTGCTTGTGCAACAATTTACCGTAACTAGCAGATTGGTTCCTATAATGAATCTGGGCTTTTTAATATCAAACAACTTAAACTTCTCAAAGCCAGACTCGCCCAACATAATGCCTTCCTGATGTGCTGCAGTATACCGTTTAAGGACTTATACACTGGCATCTACATTATGAAAAGCTGCAATTTGCTAAAATTCAATCATTTATAATAGGGCAAGGTTCAAATAATACAATAAAATGATGTAAAACAAGGACTCTGGTATATAACTTACACTGTTACTTCAGCTTCTGATTCATTAATTAACATTACTTGGGAAATGTGGCTAAAGCAGTTACCAGAAATTATCATTACTATTTTATACTTATTGCCCTTCACAGCAATATTCATGTTCTTTTTTGCTAGCGAAGTAACAAATCTGAGGTTTCAGTGAATCACAAATCAATATTATCATATTTGGAATTCCATTAACTGCTTACATAACAATTTGAAGTTTGCTTGACCACTGTAAGTCAGTATCATTTGCAACTTTTGCTATTTCACTCCCAGCTCCAATAGGCTCAGAAAAAACATATTTTAATAACTTCAGTTCTGTATGTTTAAGACTTCAGTTCTGTATGTTTGATGCCAAAGTCAATAGTTTACAGTTGCTCAGGCTATTGTCCATTGATCACCTGGAAAATATGGGGAAAAGGATGAGACAGCTCCTTGGATGTCATATTCTAGATCTAAAAGATAAGCATCAAGATATCAGAGGAGACTGATGTGTATCACATAGTTTATTTTGTTCCTCCTAAACTATCCTAAAATATAGTATAGTACATGACCTCATCAACACTGAAGAACTGTAATTTTTTTCCTTCTGTTCAATTATGTCCAATTCTTGCAGTTTTCAGCAGGTTGTTGTAATTTCTTTGGCAAGTTTTTTCAAAATTGGTTTACCGCATTGCCTCCTTCCTAGGACTAAGAGAAAGTGACTAAATTGAGGCCATCTAGCTTTCTTTGTGCCCAACGGGGATGAGAACTTAGTCTCTCTTCTGGTTTCTAACTTGATGCCTTAATCACACCAAACTGGATCTCTACTATAGCCCAAACAGATATAATATGTGAAATAAGAATGGACAGCATTGTTCTATCTTGGTCCTTTTCTACAATTCATAGACTAATCTTTATTTTTCCCCTTTTCTTTATAATAACTAAATTTACTTATAAGCCATGAGCAAGGATTTTTGTTTCAAATTACTTAAAAATTTATGATTGAGAATAAATCACATTTCTTCCTATCATTAGGAAGTCCCAATCTATGGGTCATGATTATTTTCTGATGATACTGATATGCATGACCATATATCTTTGTTTGACTTCTCCAATGAAACTATATACTCAATCTTCTCATAATCCTGAGTGTGTTTAAGTTTCAACTTCAATATATCCTTCCTTCTAACCTCATTTTAACTTCCACTTGACTGTTTGAAGTTTTAATATTATAGATGATTTATCAAAATTATGCCAGTCAGAGTGTATTTCCTTCCCTTTAAAATAATGTTATCTTTTGTTCAATATTTCTTTTCATTTTATATTGCTTTTTTCTAGCTTGCATCTTTAGAACATTTTCATGCTTTTGTGTTTCCTCTGTCTTGTAAAATGCTGGAAATTAATTACACACAATAGTGAAACAGTAATTTTGGCTTGCAAATTCTATTCATAAAAAATCATCCATTTTATACATGTTCAATATTAACCATAGCCATTATTAATTTTAAATGATCACAAGCTTTGCTATAGCATGAATGCTTTGACAGCAGAGTCTGGAAATCAGGTATGCTGTCATTGTTATTTATTTTGAAAGTATTTGCTATTGGAGGGATGCGTTTGGTTGGGCTATGGTTGTATGTACAAGCATCCCTTTGAAACTTAGGGTTTGTTTCCTCTGATATGAGGAGATGGGTGAGAATTATTTAAATGTCTACAGTTTGATTTCAGTTTGCAATTATATTGCAATTTAGAGCCAAAGTCTCCAGCTCTTTTACTCTTTAAAATATTTTTTGTAACAAAATGCTGATAAACAATTATGAGATTATAAATGTATTATTTAATTACCTCAAATTCTCTTTTGTCTGTCTTTGCTTTCTCACTTTTAGAAAGTTTACCATATTGGTTAACTTATTTCAATATTAATAAGTCAAACAGAATATAATTAGAAGTTATATCCATGATCATATATTTGAGCTATATCCATTTTTAACAAATAGTTTAACAACACTAAAATTGGCATTTAAAAATATTTTTGAAATTATTATAATCATTCCTGCTATTAATTGGCTATGCTGAGGACTGCAACCTTAGTAATAATCAATATTTTGAAATACTAATGTTTATTTTAAAAATAAAATCTTATTTATCTTTCTTTCCTTTGAAGCAAGCCAAAATAAGTAATGCTTAGGCTACCTAACTTACATGTTTGTTTCTTCAAATAGAGTATACACACACACACACACACACACACACACACACACACACATATATATACATACATTCAAGGTTTGACTCAATATTACTTTTAGAAAAAAAAATTGTATTAAAGCACCTCCTTGCTGCTCTCCTGTAGTACTGGTTTCTAATTATTATTATTTCATTTCCACTATTACATGATGCATACTCTTGGAACCGTAGGCCAATATATTTGAAAGTCAATTTCTAAACGTTCAAGAAATAACAACATGGTATCAATATAGAACCTATGTACAAAAAAGAGTCATAGTAATCTCTTTGGTGAGATTAGCAGCAAACAAATTTAATAAATAATAAACGTACCAGAAGCATCTAGCCAGCTGGAGTTGGGAGACAACTCTTGCTTAGATGGCAAAACTGATAATCATCACCACTTCCATCTTCTGTTAAATGTAACAAAAAGTTACACTTAAGATGAAACAGAAGTATCTTTTGTTTTGATATCTTGTTAAAAAAAGACTTTCAAAAGATGAAAACTTTCATCATATGTAACATAAACTACATATATCTAATTCTGGATATGATTACATCTGACAATAATTATTTTTAAAGGGCTGCCTAAAGTTTTAGCATGGAAGAATCCATTAAATTTCCATTCTGCAGGATGGCACAGCCCACAGCCACACAAATGCAATAGCATCATGATTATATATATAGAAAGTGCCACATACACATGGAACCTTGCAATTAAGCACGCCGTTTCCTCCTCCCAAAACTGGCTTCAAAGATCAAAATTTCAGTCATCTGAATGATTAATAAAAGAGTGAACTGTAACAGAAGTCCATTCAAAAGATTATCACATAGGCCTGAAATCTTTATATAAAGGAAATAAGCAATAACAGAATTATAAAAATATTACATCACAGGATTCACTTTACCACACTGTAGCCATAGAAAATATAGCAGATATGTTAAAGAGTTCTCTCACATCAGAGAAGAGAATGGGGAAGGAAAACACTAAACAAGAAGGACTTGTAGTTATTACTTCCAGATTAATGATGTCTAACCCATAATTTTATCCCTGGTTCTAAATACTTCAACTTTTACAGTACCAATTTGGTGGGAAATATTGCAACAACAAAAAATGCAGCAGACTGATATCAAACCAATTCACGTGTACAGCTCAGACGTAATAATATTCCAAGAAGATAAAGACATCACCCGTATCCAACATCCCCAAGGAATCCAAAACTTATCCTAATAGCAGCTGTTTTGAATCACTTTCTTAGACAGGTGGAGAAGTAGAAAAGACAGCACTGGCCCTGATCGGCTCCTCCTTTCTCATAAATTAGACAACTCCTGTCAGCAAAAGAGCAGCACCTGCCCCACAGCCCGGAGACTTGCCTTTTGCTGTGCCAGCAATGCAGAGACACACCCTTCCAGAAGGAAACACAATGACAACTGAACCACAAATAAGGAGTTGGCCACAGGGATTGTGTGCATGTGAGTGATGGTGGTGAGTAGAAAAGGCAGGATTTGAGACATTATGTCTCAATGTCTAATGATGTGCCTCCAGGCTAAATGTATGCCCGGATTCACCCTCGCATCCAATTGTATCTGTAAGGGCAAAAAAATTCAGGCTCCTCCTAATTCCCCTATATAAGAATGAAAACGAAGCTTTTCAAATGGAGATGGATTAGCTCGGTCACTTAAATTGCATTTACTTCCATAAACATGTCTATGGAGAGTCTCTTCCGTAAAACATACGCAAGTGTAAAATTACATAAACGCCTATGCAAAAACTGCTATTTTCAGCCAGTATTGTAGCTTTTCTCTCTCCAGAAAGGGTCACCCGCTCCTGCCGGGAAGGGGGAAGACTCTGGAGCCCCCCTCTACCACCACAACCTCTCTAACCGGCTGTTATGCTCGGCTGTCAAGACAGGCTAAGTGCTTCTCGGGCCAAGATGGGCGCTTTCCACGAAGATACTCACCACGTCCCCGCCTCCGTAAGAGAGAAAGAGGCACGGAGAAGCTCCTACCTGGGCCTCCTTCGGGTCTCGAGAAGAATCAGAGGATGGAGGAGGAAGCGCGCATGCGCTTAATAGACTCCCGTTCTCCCCAAGCCGCTCCTGAAAGAAGAACAACAGTTCCCACTCTGGCTCCTCCCCTTTTTGCCGCAGCCCCTTTAAGTCCAATATGGCCGCCTGCCGATAGCCGGTGGCGTCCCGAAATGCATCTGGAGAGCTGATTTTTCCCTTTAAAGGGGGAAACGAGGGGAGAGGGCGCGGACTTGTACGTGGTGTAATTTATAAGCTAGTTGAGTAATTTTTAAACTTCGGCAACATTAATATCCACACTTTTTAAAATTGCCGAAGTTGAAAAACACTGAGCTAGGTTTTGACTAATTGTCCCAAAGGTGCTTTTTTCAGGAAGCAACTGGACTTTCTTGTTTTTTCTTTTGAAGACGTTTCGCTTCTTCAGCCAAAGAAGCTTCTTCATTTAGCTTGGATGAGAAGCGAAATGTCTTCAAAAGAAAAAAACAAGAAAGTCCAGTTGCCTCCTGAAAAAAAGCACCTTTGGGACAATCATGACTTGGATGACTGAGAATTTCGATAGACTTTGATTAATTATGTGTCATCAATTCGCTGTCTACTCTTCACGACCACGTGGATAAACTTTGAACCCCTCTTTTATCAATTGTGATTCCAATTACTGGCTCCGGGCTGCAAAACTCCATACGGCTCGTACAGCATGGAAAAGCGTAAGGCTTACAAGGCAAGTTTCAGACTTGTGGACTTCATCTCCCAGAATTCCTGAGCTAACATGACTGGAGTAGGAATTCTGGGAGTTGAAGTCCATAAGTCTTAAAGCTGTCACGTTTGAAGACCCCTGCTTTAGAACTTGTAAATAGGTTTGCTGCTACCTAGCGATTGCGAGGACTTTTGCAACCCACTTTCGGTGGCGCCTCGCTTCTGCCCTTAAAAGGGGGGGGGAGAGAATTGGTCGCTTTTTTTTTAATGAACTTTACTGCCCAAAGAGCCAGAGAGGGCGCAATCGTCTAGCCACGACTAAGGATCACCTTGTCAAGCGACTAACTGCCAAGGAGAATCTATCGAAACGGCTGCGATGTCTTTTAATTGTAACAAATTAAAGTCAGGCTGTTTCCGATATAGGAGATCGGAAACTTCACTTCTATCCACCAACAGTTTTAAAGGCCGGAGAACAAAAAAAAATAATCCATATTCAAGCAAATAATGTTTAATAAATCGAATAGTTCTGGGTAGATCGCCAGAAGATTACGCCACTATCCCCCCCCCCCAAGAAAAGTTTGAATAAGAAAAGACCCAACCCATTTTAAATGGATAGTCTACATTTCTTGAACGTGCATTCTGAGGGGGAGGGGCACAGGTTGTGAGTCTTATGTATGGTAACAAAAAAGATTAAGCAGCTCCTTCTCCAAGTGGGACTTCAGTTCCTACCATTTCGATTATTGCTTTCCTGGCCGGGGCAATGAGAATTGCAACGCAACCCCATCTGGGGATCAAGCTTATGAAAGCCAGATCCCTTCTACGTGAAAACCAGCGGCATAGGCAAAGCTTTCCGCTTCTTCTTATTGTTGTTCCGGGTCAGAGTGCGCATGCTCGGTTTGGAGCAGGCAGAACGAGACCGCGATATGGCTGCGCTGTGAGGTGCGATTGTGGGTAGGTGCGGGCAGATCGGGAGAACTTCACTCCACCAAAAAGAAATACTATTACCGGAATATCCCTTCTGTATCCCAGAAGAGACAGCTCTGTAAACATTTTCTAGTTATAAAAACATCCTCGTTCAATTCATTCTGTGCGTGATCTTAGGGGAGAGGGAGAAACTAATTCAAAGTCAGCGGGTCTCAAATGATCTGTGACTAAAAAAAAAGAAACCATATCTTCTGACTTCAGCTAAATAAAGTGAGAAAGATGGCAGCGAAATGTGTTTTTGCAAATATGACCGCGATCCTCTGCAAAATGATTTAAGGATAAACCTGTTATTTCATATCTGCCTTTTAGAGTACAATGCAGTTCATCCTCTGCAATTGTCCTGTACAGCAATCTGTCAAACAGAAATATTACAAATATAAAATACATTTCCCCTGCTTGTGCTTTTAATAATACAATTCTATGTGAATGCTTTCATTAACAACCTGGTCTGCTGGTTCCAGCGGCCTATGTGTTCTGTGTCAAACAAAGAGAAACTGGGAAGACTGTGATAGAGCTGAATAAAAGTAGTATGATTGTGTGAAGATCATGAATATATGGAAGGAATTGAAGGTGTAGATTTGCTTATGAAATGAAAGGGTTAAGATGTATGTGTTAACTCTAATTGTCATTGTCTTATTTCTGTTTGCAGCAGAAAACAAGTAGTTATTCCTAATGGCAATATCAAACTTGATCAGGACCTTTGGTTCCCTGCTGTTGTCTTCGGGTCCTCATTTCCCACAGGTACATTCACTTTGATGTTTTGGCCAAATGGATTATAAATCATAGAGGATTCTGGATCTTCTTGTAGTAGTGCTCTTCTTCCAGGCAAATATCTCTAATATAACTCGCATATGAGCTCAAGGCTCCTATATAAACTGATAAGAGAAAAGTGGGATAGAAACATAATATTCTCTTTCTGAGTAGAATTACTTAGTGGACTTTATACCATCTTTTCCCCCCTGCCATATAAAGACCTGAACTAAGCTTTAACTTTCAAGGCACAATCTTTCAGTGAGATTGATATTTGAGAGATTCTGAGAACAGTTTGTGTAAATATTTGTAGACATTTGCAGAAGCCTTTTCTCCTCTAATATAAAATAAATGCTCCTGATTCAAACACATAAATAGGGTGAACATCTTAATTAATGTTAATGGATTTAATAATCAGGTATCTATTTTGACTAACATTTTTAGTTTTGAATATCCTTGCTTATTATATGCAATTGATTTTTAGAGGAAGCAGCTTGCATTTTGTAGGAAACCTGCAAAAATGGCTTTGTATTTAACATATAATAACAAAATGTTTTAGAACTTTGCTGCTAAATTGTCTTTGTATATGAAGGTATATTTTTTAAAACATTAAACAACAAAGATGAAATCTTTTTGTTCATGTTATATCCAGTTATGCCCCCACAGTTAAACATTTACAATTCATCATATCCTGTTGTTTGCTTTTCTTGCCTTTACTAGATCCCTGCATCTTTCCGCCCGCTTTATCTTATTAGCCAACTTGATTTATCCCGTGAAATCAGTACTTCTACCTCTGTGTTAGCTAGAGATCCTCTATGGAAATGCAGGACAAAGTATACCATTAAGCCAATTCCCAAACCAAAAACAGGAGGTCGAGATCACACAGGTACGTTCTGAACTGCAATTCTGTCTCTGTAGGTTTTTTTCACTTCATCAAATGCAAAGGAGTGACTAGAGTGTTGTAGGATTTAAACTGGGAGGGAAAGGAGAAGAGGGAAAGAGGTAGGTTGGTTATGCTGATACCAGTTACATTGGAACAAGTATTGTATCAATGATTATAATGTGTTAAAAATTCATTGTGTTTGTTGTTTGTTGTTCTGAAACCTTCCATTGTATGTAAGCTCAACAATCTTTTGCATGATGTACTAGTGAAATTTCTTGTATCCAAAATGAGTACTTTGATATCAGGAATGGAATGCCTAGAAGTTTGAAATACTCAAATATTACTTTTTTTGTATTTTGATTCTTGATGTCTGAGTATTATTTTGTGCAAAGCATTGCTTGTTTAGTCCCATATTGAATCCAGAAGGGCACTGCAAATAATGATATATCTTACATGAGAAGAAAAGCATGTGAAGGGGTCTTATCATGTATGTGAAGTTGATGGAATTTGTGATAATGCTGGTGGTATAAATATGGGAGCAAAATAGATGTCTTGATTTGTTGCAGTGTCTTGTTCCTTGTTAGTATCATTGTTATGTTATTTCTTGTTCTTGCTGCAGATTGGGTGGTTATCAGTACGTATGGGCCTGTCATCCAATGCCTGTCAAAATAGTCTCTTTGCTGAGTATTGGTTATAGCTTATTAATAATGGGTGTGACTAGCTGTGAACTCTAGATAACAGCCAATGGAATTTCTGGGGAGATTTGTAAATCCTCCATGAGAATTGCTGCAATTCTATTGATTTGTCCATTGATCTCATTGGGTGGCTAATTCAGTCTGATTTAATTCTATCAGTTGACCATTTCTGGCGTTCTATGGAGTCATTTTGTATGGATATGCCATTGATTTGCAGTATATGTTATGAGTGAGTTACAAAAACATATGGCAAGGTGTGCTGTGTGAACATAAGTGATAATGTTCTTAATGGCTTAAAATCCATGTTTGCAAAGGATATTGTGTTTAGTACCACGGCATTCACAAAATGGTATATTTAGAGTTCATGTACTACAGTACTATGAGTATTCTGTATTCATTTATTTGAAGATTTAGATTTCACACTTCTAATGCATATTAATGAGGACAGTTTACAATTAACTATTATAAACTATCATTTTATAATAAAAGAATTATGTAAAATAGATTATTCAGCTGAACAAATAATAATCAGCCACATGAAAACTATTATCTATCTGGCAAAGGAAAATAGTATTCAACAATAGATCAGTTTTTTTTAAACAAGTTTTATTGATTTTACAAACAAAACAAAACATCATTAAACATTAAAAACATAAAACCTCTTTCCATTGTAAATCTTTACAAGGCAGGTAACACATTGCTTTATATCACATACTTATAATTTATCCCATTTCCATATAAACACGTAAATTCCCTTTACCAAATTCCACATTGTTTCTCTTTAATCATTATTCAATCATATTTCCTTTCTAATTTATCTGCTATTCAATCATCATATTTATATTTTCCTCTGGCTTGTTTATAATTATTCTCATCTAGTCTTCCTCCGAGATTTTATTATTTAATTCTTAATTGAACACACACACATAAGACATAAACATAAAAACATAAAACTTTCTTTTAGAAAGTAACTTGGCCCCAGATTACCTCTTTTTCTATGGACTTCAATTGAATTCATGCTCTTCTTATATACCATTACCTATCTTGTTTACCATTCTATATCTATTATATAACTCCTCTCCACTTTTGCCTCATCTTAATTCTGTTTTATATATTTAATCTTGCTTTAAAGAAAAATATTTTTATATCTTTTGTCCATTTCTCCATTTACATCTGTCTCATTTCCAATATAAAAAGAATAGTTTCCCTGGAATCACTAATCAGAGTATAATGCCTTTCTATCATTCCCTAAATTAAAATTTAAAATAACACCTAAAACCCAATCAGATTCTGCTTAGTACATTCTACTATTTCAGAAACCAATACTACAATAATAAATCCATAACAGTCAACACATTAATCCATTAAACTCTATATTTAAACTAATATTTTAAACATTCCCTTTAGTATTTTATTAAAACTTAATATCATTCATTATTAAACATTTTATACCTTAATATTTTAGTCTTTTATTAGATCTTAAAAAGTTCTGATTATCTACTTATAATACAAATACCACTATTACAATACTCATGTGTACTTTGCAGAATCCCCTTTTTTTTAAAAAAACCCCATACATTACCCATTATCCCTAAAAAAAATTTTCTTTTCTCCATCTTGTTTTATACCTTTGTAACTTTTTCCCCCTTTTCCCTTTCCTTCTTAGCCCGCCCTAGACTTTTTACCCCCTCCTCTCCAAACCTCTGCCTTCTTGGTTTCCCCTTTCTGTTGCATTCCTCTTTCCTTTTGCTTTCTAGCATTCTGTTGTTTTTGCATCTTCTTTTTCTCTTTCATAAATATTTTTTATTTCTTAAGTCCTTCCTTTTCGCTCCTCTCTTTCTCCTTTCTTTCTTAGTCACACCATTTAGTTCATTAAAAATGGCTTCTTCTTCCTCGGCTTCTTCCAGCTGTTGTTTAATTTGCTGACACATGACAAGCGCCATATCTAGGAAACAAAGGGCTTCTCCCATAACATCTTTGCCTTCTTTCCTTATTTTTAAATATTGTTTTTTTAGTTCATCAAGAGATAGAGCCATTTTGAACTGTTTCTTCTTCTTTTTCTGTATCCTCTTCTTATTATTAAGCCAATCAGTTATTTCCAAACTTAAAACAGTTCCCAAAAGTCCCCAAATCCCGCAATCATCAAACAGTCCAGGCAGAGTACAAACTTCTTCTTTTTACAATTTCTCTTCTAGGGGTGAAGTCAAATTAGGGAAAGAAAAAACATCCAGTCTGTGCTTTAAATCTTTTTTAAAATTAATTTCTATTCTCTTTATCTTCAAGGCATCTCCTCCAGCAAAGTCTTAGAGTAAATTTTTTTTTTCCAAGCCTCTCCCTTCCCACTTATAACAAAGGAGTTTAGGTTTTACCTTCTATCAAAAGGCAGGTTTCCCTTGTCCATTTGTTAATTCCATAAGGGAGGGAGAGTAACTTCCCCTTTTCATCACTTTTCTTCACCGCTGAAAACATCAGTCGGGAACATTGTAGCGTCCAGAAAAAAGCCAATATTTTCCCAGGTGTTAAATATGTCCTTAAGGTCCCAGTTCGACCAAGAAAAAACTTTCGTTTTAAAACTCCTTCTTCTTCCTCCTGCACATTCTTTATCCAGTTGCCGGCTTCTTTATGGCGGCCATAAAGACCGCCGCTCCACCGTCTTGAGAGAAGGGGGTTATTGCCGGCTGGGGAGGGGGTTTGCGATACCTCTCAACCCCTGTCCGGATCCCCCCTTTCTTCAGCTGCCCCAACAGGGCAGCCTTAGCCTCCAAATCCATCAGGATCGGAGGCACCAAGGCGGCTAGCACAGCAGGGATCGCGGAGAAAAGCGAATCCCTGCTGTCACCGAAGCCGACAAACCGGAAGTGTCAACAATAGATCAGTTTTTAATTGAATTTATAATTTATTGTAATTTACAGAGCTATCCCACATTTCTCTGTATGGCTTACAACAATTGAAAATATATAAAAAAGGAATACAATATGAAAAGGATATAAAGCTATAAAAAACCCCATTCAACACAATTAAACCTGATAAAAACAGTAATCCTGATAAAAACATTAATCAAACTCAACCACTGTACAGGCTGTCCCGCACATTTGGATGCCAAAGCCCAGTGAGAAAACCATATCTTTAAGGACTTATGAAAGGCCGGTAGTACAGGGGAGTCTGAGGGATGGTGACCAAAGAGTTTTCCTCCTGGGCCTGTCAGATTGCATTCCTTAGTAAATAGGACCTGGAACATGCCTCCCTTGCCAGAACTAATGGGATAGATAGATGTAACCAGGGAGACTAGTCCCTGAAATAACTAGTCCCATTCCATGAAGGGCTTTAGAGCAGCGGTCGCCAACCGGTGGGCCATGGCCCACTGAGAGAAATCTCACCCCCAGAGCACCCCTCCAAAGCAATTAATCGAGGCTGCGCAGAAACACAAGGCTGTGCCACCCACATGGCCCGCAGGAGCCCTCCCCGCCCACTCCTTACCCAGTAAACTTGCCTGCTAAATTTCTATTTTTCCTTTTTCCGACCATCATCTGTTCTGCTGTGCTGGGAGATTTAGATTAGCTAGGAAGCAGAAAATGGTTGGATTTCTTGCTTTCTAGCTAGTACAGCCGGACCTCCCTTAGGACTGAAGGTTTGCTTGCAAGCAAATTCAGTGCAGACTCACAGCAAGCAAATTTGAGAGACTGAGCTAGCTGATGGCAGATAGATAGATCACTGAATGATTCTGTGAGCAACTCAATCTGCATGCTTTGCCCGATTTTGGGTAAAAGTTGTTCTTTTTTTATAAAAAATTCAGTATTTACATACATGGTGTATTGTGAGTTAATTTTATGAGTTTGCTTGCAAGCAAATTTTATGTGACAGACTGAGCTAACCAATGGCAGATAGATAGATTTCTGAATGAATCTGTGATTCTGTGAGCAACTCAATCTGCCTGCCTGCTTTGCCTGATTTTGGGTAAAAGTTGCTCTTTAAAAAAAATAAAAAATGCAATATTTACATGCATGGTGTGTTGTGAGTTAATCTTGTGGGTTTGCTTGCTAGTAAATGTTATGAGTTTGCTTGCAAGCAAATTTTATGTGACAGACTGAGCTAACCAATGGCAGATAGATTTCTGAATGAAGCTGTGATTCTGTGAGCAACTCAATCTGCCTGCTTGCTTTGCCTGATTTTGGGTAAAAGTTGCTCTTTTTTCATAAAAAATTCAATAGTTATATAAATATTTATAATATTTACATACAAGACATGCCCAGCCAGTCACATGACCACCAACCCACACCCACAGAACCAGCTAGTGGTCCCTGGGATCTAAAATTATGAGTTTGGTGGTCCCTGAGGTCCAAAAGGTTGGCGACCCCTGCTTTAGGGGACATCACCAGCACTTTGAACTGAACCCAGATGCATATTATTTATATACTTTGCTCTGAGTCACATGTTGATTATATAATTTAATTATATTATTAATTATATTTAATGATTTTATATTAAATCTTTATACTAATTACCTAAACCCAGTTTAGTGATTGAATTTCTTCCAGTGACTTGATCGTTAAGCAAAATGTCGCTAATGTGACAGAAAGGCATGCTGCAAAGATCACTGACTGCTGTTTCTCATTCAGTTAATACTGTGCCAGTATTACTCTCATTCTGATGTGCATTGTTGTCAGGTGCATGAAATTTGATGTAAATGTGAATATTGGTCAGAAAACGAATGTTTAATAACTGTTGTATTTGCAAGTGGTTTCTAACCAAGCTCATTGCTAAACAAGGAACAGATATAAAAAAATTTTAAATTAGGCCTTGGATCTACTGTAAGAAACGAAATACCAAATAATATTTTGAACTTTTTCTTCATCTTTTTCTCCAGATTAACATAAATTTGAAAGCAAGTATATTTCTTTTCCAACATAAAACAATAGGCATTTTGGACTTTTATCTTTAGTCTCTATAATTTTTGTCAACTTTCATGAAAATAGGGTTGCTAGAGATTCTTCCGTGATTAATTTTTTAAACCATTTATTTGATATAACAGGGTTTGGGAATATGATTCCCAGAAACCCTCATGGAATGCTATCTATAGGCTCTCCAAATTAATTAAAGTGAAAATGCAAAATTCTTGTAAAATCGCCAAATTTTGTGAAATTAAGATATTCTCGCTTGAATATCTTATGTGAGCTCAGTGATAACAATGAATTCTCATTCCATTCACTTTTGAGATTTGTAAAAAGAAAATCTTGAAGCTGGAATATAGTGTTTCAGTGCAATACATGATTGTTAAAAAGTACTGTTTCCACCATAAGGTCGTATTCGTGTGCATGGAATTGGAGGAGGAAATAAACAATGCTATCGTATGATTGATTTCCAAAGATTGCGCTATCCAGATGCAGCAGACCCTAGTCCATTTGAGGAAAAAGTACTTTTGGTCCGATATGATCCCTGTAGGTAAGTAATAGGCAACTGAGTTGACAAGCAGATCGAAAGTTTTTTGAGTTTCAATTTCATCTTGATTTTGTAAATACTATTATTGCTTGACAGCAACAGCCAAACATAAGGAAAGTATCTGTAGATTCGGACCAATTTGATAATCTTAAAACACTGTATACGGAATTCTTAGTACGAAAAAGTCCTGGAGAAAAGATAATCCCATGAAAAGAACGTTATCAAGATTGAGTTTGTTAAGTAACATTGGAAAAGTAATTGATCACTGTAAGGAAACTAAACTACTATAGAGAAACTAATGAAATGGAGCATTAGGACAAGACAGCTGGTAGAAGATGTGTACTTTTAAACACATTTTTATCTAAATAGATCATTCTCTAGTTTACATCAAGAAGCTATTTTTCACTTTGCATTTATTGTCTAAATAGGTCATTCCATGGTTCATATCAAGAAGCTATTTTTCATTGTCTTCAGGAATGGAAGTCAGAGCAGCCTATATAAAGCAAAGGTCTTGATGTAACTGGGAATGGGTATCAGCTTTCTCTCCAAAATCTCACTGAGAAGCAAGCAATCTGCTTGATTAGCTTAGAATGCTGATCTCTAAACAGTTGTACAAAAATGTTTGGCACTATCTTTCTTGCCCAGCTAGTTTACTTTTTATTTTGAGCTAATAAAACTAATACTTGGAACGGTTCATCTTTTATTGATTTATTTATTTTGTTCCCTTTGAAGATCAGGTCATATAGCTCTAGTGGCTGGAGAGAAGCGGAAACGCTGGATCATTGCAACTGAAAACATGGTGGCTGGTGACATCATCAAGACTTCAGGAAAAATAGAAAGGATGGCAGGTAAATATTTGAAATGCTACTTAAGCTACTAAAGATGGGTATGGCTAGGTTTCAAGATATATTACTTCTTCTAAAATGTTACTAAGATACTCCCAGTTTATGATTATCTTATATGGCAACCTAAAGTTAAGCAAAAAAAATTGAGGTAGACTTTTTGCATCACATTACAAGCTGATAGTATTAATATTGAAGGATTGGCTATATCTTTTGGATTCTTTTGAAGCTTGGCTCGAGGCTGATTTAATTAGGGCAATCGCTGGAACCCTGACAGTCTACTATGTAACCTAGGTTTGGGTGCTACAGTGATGTCATAGAGTCATAACAGTCTTTTTGTAGTTTTTGACATGTTTATAAAGTGTTATCCTTTTCATGGTTTGTGTTGGTTGTGCTATATTGGGTTGAGTGTTCAGGCACTTTTTGATAAACTTTCATGGGTTTGCGTTTTTTGGAAGATGTTGTATAATCATTTGTTTAGTGGTCTAATTCCAATTTGTGCTTTTTTGGGTTGCTGTAGTGTGCTTGTCCTTGTCTGAATAATGTTTTTACATAGCAGCTCTTGTGAGAGGCTGGGTTGTTACATTGGTAATGGAGCATTAATGTTGATTGAGTTTGATAGACTTGAATTTCTAATTTGCTATCAATTCCTCTGCTGATGAGAATATCTAGGAAAAATAGTGTGCTGTTTTTTGTCATATTTCTTTGAAGATGTTGATTGTTTCATGTTGTTCCTTTTTTATTATGACAAAGTGTTGTCTACATATTAGATCCATACTTTTGGTTTTGTGTATGACAGTGCTGCAGCTTCTAAATGCTATATTATGGTCTGTGCTATGAATTCTGAGAATGGTGATCCTACCGGGCTTCCTGAGAGTTATTGGTATATTTGTCTGTCAAGCTGAAAGTACGTTGTGAGGCAGAGGTTGAGGAGATCCATGAATCTGGAAATTTCAATCATAGTGTATTTGTGTAGGCCAGGGTGTTGTGTAGCACTGCAGTAAAGGATTCTTTGGCTAGTTCTGGATCTATGAATGAAGTGATATGTTGGGCGTGTATACATTTATTTATTAAATTTATATGCATCTATAAGGTGGCTCTGGATAGCTTACAAATCAGATAAAGATAAAAAGAAAAGCAATTTTAAATTATGCACATTACAAATTTAAAACTATGCAAAAAAGCAGACCCAAGACGACGAATGACAATGAGATGAGGTCTTCTTATCCCATCAACTACCTCCAGTGGGGAGCAGCTCTTAAGGCCCCAAGCCAATAAACAAATCCAAGTTTTAATACCCTTCCAAAATATCCTGCCACTGTTCTTTTGTTATTTGACATTTCTTGGTTAAGTTGTTAAGGGTTATCTTGATCTGATTATTCCGTTTCTGGATTGAGTTGGTGTTTATAGGAAGTAGGTTTATTTGTCCTCCAGTAGTTCCTTGGCTTTTTATGAGTATTGTGTTCTGCCCATGATAACTTTGGTATGGCCTTTGTCTGCTGAGAGAATAATGATGGTTTTGATCATTCTATAGGTTTTTGAGTGCTGCTGTGTCCTGCCTCAAAGTGCTGCTTTAAGTTAGTTCTGATTCTGTTTTCTGGTCTGTAGTATGTCTGCCATATGTTTTCTTACTGAGAATATTTGTAATTCAGAGTTTTAACTGTGGCATTCTTGGTGCTTTCTGAGCTTGGTTATTTTCTTGCCGATGTTTCATTATCAAACTAGATAGCATGATCAGTACTAGATGTTTTCTTGAATCACTGTGGCAAGTCCTGTGATTTTAAATGCTGCTTCCCAGGCTGCAAAGAATTCTTACTGATTGATATCCTCTATGCTATAGTTGGGATATTTCTGGAGGATATTGTGTTCTGTGGTGGATATTGGGTGACTGGACATATTAATTACCAAGTTGGGTATCTCTTTGCTTCTGGAGTTTAGCTTCACCAATTTGGTTTGGAGTTTTGTTTTCCTTTTGTCAATGTGTATAGAAGTATAGTCTTGATAGTGGTTGTCAGCATCTTTCTGTGTTCTGGGAGAAAACCATTCTGATGATGAGAAAAACTTTCTCATCCAAACAGGGAGCAAACCTACACTTGCTTGCACTGATGATGTTACCTAATTAGATGATGAAATGTCTGCACATCAAAACCCAAATCAGAATGCATGAAAGACTCCATTGTAGACCAAAAATATTTGAGAAGTATTAATTGTGACTTTTTTAAAAAAATTAAGTGATCCTGTCTTATTCTTAGGCTTGTCTATTTGAGCCTAATCTATGCATCTCTCCCTAAAAATGTGCATGAATATATACACATTTGGCTGCAGCTCCTTGCTTCCCCTTCTGTCCTCCTGCTGGTACTTAGCTCCTGCATAAGAGCTAAGTTCATTTCTTCCCCAATATTTTGCAGAGATTTTATTTATTTTTCTCTGGTATACTACTCTTTTCTTGCCACGTTTATTTGCTGTGTTTATATTCAATATCCTTATTTTTTTGTCTTTCAGTCTCTGCGAATGAGGGGGATTCATATCCAGTTGGAGCTCTACCACTTGGAACCCTCATAAATAACTTGGAGAGTCATCCTGGAAAAGGAGCACAATATATCCGAGCAGCAGGTCAGGATCTAGTAGAAGCCAGAAACAGTTTGGAAGAATGAAGCAAATCTGGACAGTCAGAACCATAGCAGTCCTGGCTTTGGGAGTCTTTGGTTTCTTTCCAGTCCAATTTACCAAAACTGTTGATGCTTTTGTGTTTTGAGTCCATTTCCTATTTTCTTTCCTGTTTTGACTTCTTTTTAGAAGGTGTTCTGAAGGTCATTCAATAAAATTGTACTTTTGTATGTTGGTTTTGAAACCTGCAACAGAATACTGACAGTTTCTTGAGAGTCATATTGTTCTTCCTACTTAGCAGTTGATCTTTAAATAAGATTTACTCTTACTATGTTGGCTGTTGAGCAATCATGTTTGACAAAAGCAAACGAACTGCAACTGGTAAGTGTTAGATGGCAAAATGAAACCTAGGGTAGTCAAAGATCCCTTCAACCACACTTTCTTAGCTTAACCACACTTTCTTAGCCTTTATTAGGCTTAGATGCCTAATACAAAAAGTGGTAAAAAGTACTGCATATTCCAGAATGGGATAGGAGAAACTCTTATGTATGTATGAACCTTTCCTAAATCATTTTGTTCAATTAATGTGGAATGTTCACACAGTCAGCAAATAAATTACAATCAGCACTCATGCCAGTCAATTCTAACTATGTTAATTAAAAAGAGGGTGAATATACTACATTAGGTATTATAGAACATAATCTTCAGAATGTGTTTTAGTTTTTAAATCTATGCTGATGATGGAAACCCAGAGATGATATTTAATAGAGGTCCAATGCACACAACAAGAGTATTAATTTGATGCTGTGTTCAGTCTAGTTTCAGATTATCATGCAAATGTATTCATATCCGACACAATGAACTGGATACAAGATACTATATAATGACTCCAACCTCAAATGCCAAGGGGTTGATGCCAGATGCTAACTTTGTATGATGGTTGCCAGTGCAGCTTTAGGATATCACATTAGGCAAAACTGGCCTATAGCAGATCCTGGATTGATGTTCCTATTGGAATAGGTTGAAAAAAGATTGTGGTTGGGTGATTTCTCTGTTAGTCTAATTCAGTGTTCTGTTCAGTCAAAACATTGCAGTCTTGCTGACACTTTCTTTTTTAGGCACCTGTGGGGTATTACTGAGGAAAGTGAGTGGAACGGTCATTATACAGTTGCCCTCCAAGAGGCAAATACAGGTAAGCCCTTTAGAGTGTGGGAGTATTAGTTAAGATAAAAGGCAACGCTCCTTTGATGCCTAGAATTGTCTTGATGGGGAAGAACATCATCTGTTTTGCTTTATTCATCAGTGCTTCCCTACAAGCGATGCATCTTTTGGGAGGTGCCACATGTAGATGATGGGGGGGGGAGCTTGTGTGGTGATCCTGAAATGTTGCTTGTATTACTCTGCGTACCTTGCTCCATTGCAAATACTAGTAGTGGGGAAATTTATGTGGGCTCATCAAGTGAATATTTCTGTGTTGAATCAAATTGTTCAGAACTTGCCTTCAAAAATCAAGATGATGATGCTATGATTATATATATAAAACAGGTTACTAGGTTTCTTCTCACAGGGAGGATGTTAAGAAATGACTCTGGGTTAGAAGGGGATGGTTCTGTTGGAGTGACTTCAAGGCAGTCTTCCTCTCTCTCACCTATGATCTTGAACATTTAAAAGCTATTGAAAGCACAAAGAATAGAATTATTGTGCCTGGTGCCTACAAATATCTGGAATATTCTGCTTCCTCTTTTACAGGTGCTGGAAACATGCATGGCTACAGTGGGACGAGTTTCTAATGTTGAGCATAACCAACGAATCCTTGGGAAAGCTGGTCGGAACCGGTGGCTAGGAAAGCGACCAGATAGTGGTTTATGGCAGCGGAAAGGGGGATGGGCTGGACGCAAGATCAGGCCCCTCCCAGCAATAAAAAGTTATGTGAACCTGCCAGTGCCAGCCTCAGAGGGCTGACATTAGTAGCTCTTTAGGATTCTGTTAAATAAAGTGTATTATCAAACTTGGCAAAGCTACTCTTTTTCCCCTCTTGTTTTGATATTGGTGAAATCTATTGAGAAAACAGCTTATTGGTATGAAGCTGGTACAGTTACAGTCCAACCCTACACAGAGTTAGTGAGCTTAAGGCTTTTAAATTGTTTTTAGACTTCTTAAAAGCTCTATAAGAAGATGTCCCTTACTCTGATGTCTAACATAGTTTCAGAGAAATTCAAATTCTTACACTAAAGAGTTAATCCTTTCCAGTTATTGAGAAACAATTTAACTCTACTAGTACACAAAACAGGAGTTTTGGAATGTCATAAAACTGATTTCCTTGTTTTGTAGTCCATTTTAGAAAAAAATGTTTTATGGCTTTTTGTATTTTCTCATTAAATTTGCTATACATTGTCAAACTCACAAAGAAAATAACTCAATAATTTGAATACAGTTATAACAGCAAATATATTTTATATAGAAGAACAGAAGAACGAAGTTGGAAGGCACCTTAGAGGTCTTTTAGTCAAATCCCCTGCTGAAGCAGGAAACCCTATGCTCTTTCAAATGGTTCAAATGGTTGTCCAATCTTTTCTTTAAAAACCTCCAGTGTAAGGCACTGATTAATTTTTCTCTAAGTATCAGGAAATTTTTTCTTAGTTCTAAGGTTGCTTCTCTCCTTGATTATTTTCTATCCATTGCTTCTTGTCCTGCCATCAGGTGCTTTGGAGAATAGATATCCATTTCCTGCAGCATCTCTGTCTCAAAGTCCTTTCACTATTCAGCCTTCCTCACAACAGCTGCATATATTGTCCTTTCAGGATTATGCTCATGCCATTTATCTGGTACAATGAACTAAGATCCACAAAACCTAATATGATAAAAAGTGAATTAATTTTGATGCCACAGCTGTTTCTCTAGATTCACATATTCAAGGTTATTTTCTGCTTGTCTGCTTTAATGTTTTAATTGGTTTTGAAAACCTCCTTTAAAGAATTACTAACACTTTCACTAAAATAAAATATAGTTATCTTGCCTGTTCTTGGGATGGGTGCTGAACAGTCCATTTTAGAATACAGAACAACAGATGGCGAGTGCCTTGGAGGTTACTTAGTCCAAACCTCTGCTAAAGCAGGACACCCTACCATTCCAGACAAGTGGCTGTCCAGATTCTTCTTAAAAGCCTCCTGTGAGGGGGCACCCACAGCTTCTGAAGGCAAAGCATTCCACTGGTTAATTGTTCTCATCGTTGAGAAATTTATCTTAGTTCTAGGTTGCTTTTCAATTTAATTTCCGTCCATTGTTGCATGTTTTGCCTTCTAGTTCTTTGATAAAAATGTATTAACTTCATTACAGTAGCACATCAGCACACAGGAGTTCCTGTTCAAACGCAAATTAGTGAACTTGGAAAGAAATAAAAGACCCGGGAAAGAAAAATCTGATTTCACACTCCGAGAATGTATCTAACGCTGGTGCCTGGAGAAGAATACTGCAATCCTTTAATCTCTTTCCAAGAACCTGAGTTTAACCGCCCCCTTTGAAAAGCGATCTTGGCATAATTATGTCCTATCGGAGGACCCGTAACCATCTTTAATAATAAGGCAACATGCGCAGAACAAGTGGATGAGACAGCGACTGGGCAGGGTAAATAAATGGAAGTTGGTAGGCAAGGTTTGCCGGCGATTTGCTGCTTTTACGGCTAAGTTTTGGAGCCGCGTTTAAGGTAGGCTGAAGCTCAAGACTTTCGGGCTTTGCTACTACTGCACGGGTGCCTCCCGGTCTGGGTGGAAAAGATTCCCGCGGGTTCCTTCTCTTCTTCATTCCAAGGAAGGACGAGCCGCCCTTAAGCTCCGCCCTCCCCGCCCCCCCGAGACTTGCGTTCCTCTGTTACCGATAGGCTCGAGCCGGTGCGCAATCCTGTGAGCACCTTGGGCATGAGGCGGCTGTTCAAGGTGGGGAACTGTGGCCCCTTTATGACTTGTGGACTTCAAATCCCAGAATTCCTGAGTCAGCATGGCTGGCTCAGGAATTCTGGGACTTGAAGTCCACAAATCATAAAGGGGGCAGTGGTTCCCTACCCCTGGCCTAGAACGAGGAAAAATAAATCAATTCAAAAGGAAACAAAGCGATCAATAGCGGTCCTTTTTATATATTGACATCTCATGTGTGAAAGGCTGGCGCTTGGATACTTGAGATTATGCACGCTTTCCATCAGGCCACCACCTCCGTCTGCAGCATTATCTTAGCGTGGGTGCCATGTTCAGCGTGAATTCAGCCTTAAGAATTTTAAAGTCCCCCCAAATCTGAAGTAGAAACGTGTTAAATGCTGCACAGATAAATATGGTCACCACTCAGGAAATCACACATTTTCATGTTTCTTAACTAGAAGCTGTCTTGGGTCTAGACTTTGATCTATCCTCTGTAACATATCTCAGTATGGATGATGGAAATAGCAGTCCCACAAGTTGGACTGAATTAAACTGAGAAAGGCACTAGTTTTTTGCATTTTATCAGATAATGTGAAGTGCTCATAAATATTCAGATACTGTCCTTTCTGGTTAAAATTAGATGTAGGGATTGTATAAATAGCATCAGATAAGCATAGCTGAATCTTAGAAAAAATGCCTTGTGTCTATTTTTCATCTTATTGCACTTCATAATTTTTTCCAGATCTGATTTTATAAAGATAAAAGAATTTATATAGCCCTTTAAATCTACCAGAACTATAGTTACCAATATTGGAGGTGCTCTTTTGTTGGTTATGTGTATCTAGATGCACAATTTCTTTATAATAAATGTATTATAAAAAAGAATCTGTCATCTAGAGTAAAGAAAGCTGTTTCCTGCTAAAGTCCTCTCTTTAACAGAACACCAAGCGTTTACCTTATATGTGTACATCCTTTTATGACCTCTGTTTTGAACAACTTTAAAAGTGGTGCTACTGTAACATTATTTCAGTCTTGTATGTTACCCATATCTGGGTCTTGATTGCCAGTACGTTGGACAGCGCCCTGCAACAATTGCAGAATGGTCTGTCATGCGTGGGGGACCCATAGCAGAATGGAGGAAGATTGACAGAAATGTTTCCTAAACAGGAAGTTTGAAAACTGCATTAAAAAACCAAGTTTCACACCAGCTCAGATTCAGATTCTTGCATTTGTAAATAGTAAATGATATGTTTATTAGCTTGTTGATTAATTATGTTTCTTATATCTCATCAAAGTTACTAAATTTTACCGTTCGCACTATATCATTGTTTTGCTGTTCAAATTGTATGTATATCTTGCCTTTTATTTATTGAAAAGCATCAAATAAGTACAATGTATTCATTTAGACTTTATGATTAAAAAGAATACTGGCACTGAGTTGCTGTGCCTAATGGATAAGTCAGTTCTGATTCCAACAGAAATAATTACTTGATGAACTTTCCCTTAGCTGGGCAAATTTTCTTATAGCAATCTATAGTTATCCCAAAGCAAGTATTCCTTCTGTCAGCGTTCCAAGTAATGTACCCATAGAAAGGAGAACTCTGAGGCAAGCAGGTTCCTCAAAGAACAGTTTATTCGAAGCATCATATTGGCACAACTGGTGAAAGCCGAGTCTAAAATTCCTGCGGCTTTCCCCTAATTAAAAAGTAAAAGTTTCCCCTTTCCTTCAAGTCACTGGTCATGCTGTCCAGTCCAGTTGCTGGCCAGTTACTTAGTTATTTCACTCCTCCTCTGTCCAGCCACCTGTGAGAATGTCCTTGTTTCCCACAGGAAAACTTTATTGTTTGGGCTACAAAACCCCGCCTAACTATTTCCCCTCCCCTCTGTGGTGTGGCAACCCTGAAGCCTCCAAGATGTCCTCTGGGTTGACATCTGCATTTTTCTTCTCAGGGCTATTAGACTGAAATCCTTTTTGGTTTTTCTTCATGACATAACCTGCCTTTTATCACACCAGCAGATACATTCCCTGTCATGAGGATTAAAAGGCAAAATGGGGATGTGGTGGTGCATCTTGGACCCAAACGTCAAGCCTATCCTGAGGAGTTAATTCGGCAACGTCGTGGTCACAATGGCTGTACTGAGTACTTGATCCGCTGGAACATCTTTTGCTTGGATAATGATAAAGAAAACAGTGTCGAAACCTCTTCAGCTGAAGGTAAAAAACAGACAATCTTGATGTGGATGTCGTCAGAGGATATATATGCCAACTGCCCAATATTACTAGGCAAGAGGAAGCCCAAGGAACAAGTGGTGGAACAGAATGTACCTAACTTATTCCCTCCTGAAGACACTTTAGATGAAGCCTCTCTTGCAGAGATGAAAGCTGATGTCAGGAACCTGGTGCAGCGAGCTTCCTGGCAACTAGCAAGCATCCCTGTTCCACAGTCATCCATACTGAATACCATCCATATACTCAGTGCTTATGCCAGTATTGGCTCATTAATGACCATTTTCAAGGAGACCGGGGCCCTTACTCTTCTGATGAAGATGCTGTGCAATGAGGAAAAGCAAATCCGTTGTAGTGCTGGGAAGATGCTGAGAGCTTTGGCTTGTCATGATGCAGGTATGACATATTAGGAAATGCCCACAACTAATATAAAATTCCTGCCTGTGGGATTGCAAGTATTTAGATATGCTTAGTTGAAAATCACATTCATTAATACAGAAAGTCAGTGCTAACCCATTATTCTTACTGATTTGAATAGACCTCCAATCCCATCCTTAATATAATTAGAAATCCTAACTGGTTAGATGTTGATAAATACTTCAGAGTGATGACTGAGTCATTGGGGCAAATTTTGAGAAACTGTTGCCTATTAAAAGTTAATTTATAGTTGATGAACATACATCAACGTTTTCAGATGATATATTCATAAAATAAAGTTGGTAGTCAATTCAGATTAAAACTACAAATGTTAATTTGTTTTAATTTTAAAAGAAGTTTCTGTTTGGTTCAAAGTAAGTAAAGCATTCTTAATTGTTATAAATGTATCACAAGTATAAGTTTATAAATTTTCTCATATATGGGGAGGCTTTTTTAAATCATTCAGTAAATTGTACACTTCTGTTTTGATGTCAAGGATTGCCCTTTTGCTGTGGTTGCAGATTATTTTTATGTTTGAGCAGGTTTCTAAATTCCAAACTGGTGCTTGTAATGATTGAACTCCTGAGGAATGTGGGAAGGGGGACGCTTTTTGTTTTAGCATTTCTGAATCCGCATGTCCCATTTTTTGTACAACAAGATCAGCTGCTGCTTCTGCTGGGGCATGGGAATTGTACAGCACTACTAATAGCCTTGGGCACGGGGATTACTAAGTCTCTATGCGGCGAAATTGATCAGAAGCATCTTCCCAAAGAATCAACGACATTGACACTGACAGCTTCTTGACACTGCAGAAAGGGTGAATAAAAGTATCTCCCTTGTTTGAGCAGAATTATTAAAACTCTGTGCTGATAAAGACATGCTAGTAATTGAAGTGCTGACTTATAATCCCAATGGTACCAGTGGGATCTTGGAGTGCTAGTGGACAATCACTTAAATATGAGCCAGCAGTGTGCTTCAGCTGTCAAAAAGCCAACATAGTCCTAGACTGCATTAACAAAGAGATAGAATCAAGATCTCAAGAAGTGTTAGTACCACTTTATAATGCTTTGGTAAGACCACACTTGAAATATTGCATCCAGTTTTAGTTTCCACAGTAAAAAAAGATATTGAGACCCTAGAAAGAATGCAGAGGAGAGTAACAAAGATAATTAGTGGGCTGGAGGCTAAAAAGTATGAAGAACAGTTGCAGAAATTGGGTATGTCTAGATTAATGAAAAAAAGGACTATGAGTGGCTTTAGAGCAATGTTCCAGTGTCTAAGATGAGAGGATCAAGCTATTCCACAAAGCAATCAAAGAGAAAACCAAGCTAGAAATATGTCCCAAAGGTGCTTTGTAAAAAGCATCTTTGGGACAACCATGACCTGGATGACTGAGAATCTCCATGGACAAGCTAGAAATAAGGAGAAATTTTCTAACAGAACAATTAATCAGTGGAAAGACTTGTCTTCAGAAGTTGTGGGTGCTCCCATCAATGGAGGTTTGTTGTTGCTAGTTGCGAAGTCCTGCCTGACGAATTGTGACCCTATGGACAATGTTCCTCCAGGCCTTCCTGTCCTCTACCATCTTCTGGAGTCTATTTAAGCTCACACCTACTGCTTCAGTGACTCCATCCAGCCACCTCATTCTCTGCCATCCCCTTCTTCTTTTGCCCTCAATCTTTCCCAGCATTAGGCTCTTCTCCAGTGAGTCCTTCCTTCTCATTAGGTGGCCAAAGTATTTGAGTTTCATCTTCAGGATCTCGCCTTCTATAGAGCAGTCAGGGTTGATCTCTTCCAGGACTGACTTTGATCACCGAGGTTTATAAGAAGAGATTAGATAACCATTTGTCTCAAATTGAATGAGATTTGCTGCTTGAGCAGGTGATTGGACTAGAAAACTTCCAAATTCCCTTCAACTTTATTCTGTTATTCGGTCCTAACTTGCAGGTCATCCTGTTTAAATTTGTTTATAGTATGAGGCTTTGTTAATGGATTACCGGATACCTGTTTGTGGGCTAAAAAAAGTTGCTTCTACCCAGTTATGGGATTAGATTTTTAAGACCATTGGAGAGCAAGTAAGGAAAAAGCTATATACGTTTTTCTGTTTTAGGAAGCAGAGCCTATGTTCTCCTGTCCCTGAGCCAGCAAGATGGTATTGAACAACACATGGACTTTGATAGTCGCTATACCCTTCTTGAGCTGTTTGCAGAAACAACATCATCTGAAGAGCATTACATATCTTTTGAAGGGATTCCTCTTCCTCAGGTACTAACTGACAAAAAGGTTTTGGCAAGGGAGTGTGGCTTTCTTTACTGATGAGGCATTTTCAGTTTAAAACCTGAATTAGAAAGAATCTGAGTCAATTGTGAAGAGCATGTAATTTTTAGCAGCTGGTGATAAATTTAGAAGCTGTGCTTATCTTGCCTTTCAATTGGCAAGCTTAATGTGGCTAAATCAGTTTTGATAAAGAAATGACACAATTTTATCTCTGAATTTTCATTACCTATAATGACTGGTATCCATTCTCTGATTGAAAATAAATGGCTGGCACTTCTGCTGCTAGCATCTTGTGGATGTAAAATAGTTGCAGTTACAGTACTAAAAGGAGAACAGTTTAGGATTTCTCTATCTTCTACATGTTCTCCCTAAATTGTAGTGAGTAAAACTAATACATGGAGGGATGAAAAGACTGTATAAGCTTTGATGACATTTGATTGGAAAGCTACTAGAACTCAAGAATATGTCAGATACATATTAAAAGGTGAAACTTTTTATGGAGTAAGCTGAAAGGTATGCTGCCTTGAGTCAATAGCAGAATTATTGGCAATGGACAGATAATGATCTTCTTGTTTCAGATTCCAGGAAAACTGCTGTTTTCTCTAGTAAAGCGTTATCTATGTGCTACCTCTCTCATGGACAAACTCAACAACATCACAGAGTGGAGAGATGAACAGGAACCTTGCATGGCCTCCAGTTCAGATTCAAAGAGAAAGAAGAGAATGCAATGTGAATTTGACTTCAGCATGGCTATGGCCCACTTCATTTCAGAGTTAATCCAGGTTATGGGATGGAATCAGAATCAAGAGCTTCACTCACTCAGACAAAAGAAACGATGTCAGTCAATCTTCCAGCACCAAATTCCAACCGTCCCATCAGCTGCAGAGGTGCCCCAGAAAGAAAACTGTGCTTTCAAGTTGCACTCAGCTTTTCCTAGTCGTAAGAGCTATGTGGAATATGTGCGAGAGACGTTGGTGCGTGGCATGCATGTGCGGATGCTGGAAAATTATGAAAAAGTCTGTGCAGGGGATGAAGGCGAGTTTCTTCAGAGCAACAATGGCACACCGCCTGTGCAGGTACTACAGTGTGGGGAAGGGGAGGGACCTCCAGGTGATGATATGATGGTGAAGGAGTGATACAGATATTTGATTTTTAGGAATCCTATTGAGTTTCTCAAACGATTGTGCTTCCCAGATTGGCACAAGAAGTGAATCTATATTCAAAGGAAGTTTGTGGCTTATTTGATAATTGTTGTATAAGGCGCTTGGTATATTAACTCTTGTTTATAGGAGAAGAATTTTCGTGTGTGTGGAGTTTATGATTCTAGACTGGATCATAAAGGAAGTGATCTGTAAGCACCCTGAAAACAACGCAGTAATTTCCAGATTCATGGCATTTTATAACTCTATAATTTTCCAGGTTTATTGGGAGTCTCTGGGCCGTACATACTGGGTTCATTGGCACATGATTGAGATTGTTGGTTCATCAAGAAATGCAGAGCAGAAAGCCCAGGAAAAGGTATCAACTCTTAGAGAGCTTCTGAGACAAAACACAGGTAAGATTCTGCTGGGCTTTTAGATACCCTCTAAAGATACCCTTTTAGATACCCTTTAGATACCCTTTCACTCAGTTGCTAAGTTACTTTAGGAGTGTTCTCTGCTTCTGAGCTTCAGTTTTGTTATTTATGCCAAGATTGATTTCAGTTTTCTCACGCTTACTTTCCTGTTTAAGCAGATGAAATGCTGAAATAATGTTTTCTTGTCTGTCTCCCATTATTGGGAGGAATAATGGTTTAGAGATAGAACATGTGTTTTGCCTGTAACAAATGCAGTATATCTGTGCAAATTGAAAAGAGGGTAGGTTACAGATGACAGGGCAGAGTTTTCCCATCACAGCTATCTTGGCTTCGTACTTGGAGGTGTATGATGAGGTTTCAGCCTTTTCTTGGGAAACAGACCAAATTTAAAATAAATGAATAACAGCAAAACAAAATCTTTTAAACATAATTTTCAATGTTATAAAGATTAAAACAAGGTGTCTTACACAGCACCAATAAACCACACATAAAAATTAAAATTCTACAGCTAGATATTTAGGCTAGAGTATTTATCCGTTTCTTCCCAAAACAGCAGGCTTTCCGAAGCACAAAAATATATTTTTCTTTCTTTCTTTCTTTCCGGTTTTCCCTTTTTTCCTGGGAATGCCACACTTTTATCTGAAGCTGTGAGGAAATCCATGATCTTCTCAGCCTCCATTCCCTGCTGAGATGAGAAAATGTATTTTCTTTGTTTGAGCTGACACAGTAGTTAATTTAATACTGACCAAAAAGTGAAGAGCACAATATTAGTAACTTTGAGGAGTAGTTTACACTTAGTTATTAAGTTCAATGAACTTACCTAATCAAGACAAAATTCCGTATCATCATATTAATAATGTAGTGTATGTTTTTATATATTTACTTTTTAATCTGTTTAGGATATATACCTTTGATATATTTACTATTTAAATGCTTTTGTAACTCGAATATGGATGAGGTATGCCCACTTGAATTCATTAATGTAATTGATTGTTAAAATATGAATATATTTACTAATTATAAGTAAATAATAAGTATAGGGTTAACAATTGTTTTCTTAGCTGCTACTCTAATTGTATATTAACAGGGTAATCCTATACTTATGCAGGAATAAGTCAAATTGAATATAATGGGGCTTTTGAGTAGACATATATGAGTTCAAGTTGCAATAGCTATAGTATTAAGTTGCCTATTAGCATGTAGCAAAATCTCTGTTATGAGATTTCTGTTTTGATGCCACCGTTTAACTTGAGTGTGTCAAGAAACCACATATAACATCTCTTAGTCATTTTTGTTTATTTCCAGTTAACCAGCCAAGATATTGCCAACCACTCAAAGAATTATACACTTTACCATGCCTTACGGATCATTTGAATAAGGACGGTGGGACTTTAAGTCAAGCTGAATGGTGGGAACTACTCTTCTTCATTAACAAGCTAGAAGTCCATAAGCATCAAGAAGTTGTTCATTTCATCCAGCAGAATCAGAAGGTAAAGCACTGAGAAGAATCAATCCAACCAGAAAGGGATTTCAAGCTAATTGCTTAATTTGATATGAGAACTCATACACTG
This sequence comes from Pseudonaja textilis, assembly GCF_049901715.1. Lineage (NCBI taxonomy): Eukaryota > Metazoa > Chordata > Lepidosauria > Squamata > Elapidae > Pseudonaja > Pseudonaja textilis. The sequence goes on along the minus strand of NC_141990.1, from coordinate 39,729,650 downwards.
TATAGGCTGCATTGCTTGTAAAAAAGTAATTGTATTACAAGATCAGATGCACCATACCTGAAAAGTATTTCTGTGTGCCTGGGATTATATTCTGTAATCAGAAAGATAGTTACAGAGCCCTAAATATCTAATATTCAAGATAAGCCCCAAAGCAAACTGGATCCATGTGGATAGATCCAGAGTCAATGAAGCTAATTTAAGAAACCAGCTCCAAATTATTTGCATACAGTTTTGAATTTTGCAAAGGTCCAGTTTTCAGACAGTTTGCTTGAGGATGATAGGAATTGAAGTTCAAAATAACTGCCGATATTAGGTTACCTCCAAATGTCATCCAAATTGGCAAATCATAGATAACTTTGGTGCTCTAAATTCAAGGGCCAAATTTCCAAGTGGAATTAGTGAACTCTCCCAATCTGATTTTGTGGGCTTTTGGTATGGTTCTAGGTAACTCTGGTAATAAACTGCAATAGGAACGCTGTGCTTTTATTCTCTCTGCATTTCAAGCTATCAAGACTAAATGAAGAGGATCTGATCCAGATGTGTGTTTCAGTAGAGTTGGCTCAGAAAATACTACAGCTCCTGAACAAGCATTGTCAGGGAACCACTCAAATTGATCTGCAGAACTCCCATGTCTATTTCAAATATCTCTTTAGCAAGGGAGGTACAGAGCAGAACTGCCCAAATGCAGAAATGCTCTCTGCAAATTATGGTGACCTTTCTGAAGCCCTGAAGTCCAAAAAAACAAAAGAAGATACACTGCCTGATAGAGTGTCTTCTCCAACTCCATTTGCAGCAAAGGAAAGTGACAGACGGCTGATTAACACATTTCCCAAAATAGAAGGGCTCTTCTTTCCAGACACATTGGATGAGAAAGTCAAAGGTAAGTGCCAGGCAGTATCAGACATATTAATTGATTAGAGGAACTTCAAAACTTAGCTTCATTGAGAATTCCTAACTGTCACTGTCATGAAATGTATCTATGCTTTGAACTTGAAAATGTAATGATTTAGCATACAGGTTTCCATTTTATAGCCAAGGTTGCTATGAGAACTTGATTTGATAAATCAGGATTCATGGCTATCAGCAGCCAATGAAACATGTTTTGTAAAATATTCTGTACTTCCCACTTCTGCTTCACATTATTGACAGCAAATGACAGAAAGTAGCAATGATTGATATTAAAGAGTCCCCTTCTGGTCAGATAGTCAGCATACAAAATTATAAATAAAATAAACCAATTAAAAATTGTTGTCCCGCTACAGATTCACAATTTATGGAGTTAGAAAGATCCTAAATAAACTTCAGTTTGTTTCCTGTAGCGTAGGGGCCCCCAATCCCCAGTCCATGGATCAGGACCGGTCCGTGGCATGCCAGAAACTGGGCTGGGCATACCAGTGAAACCCCATCCGTGGGATGCAGGCAGCATGCAAAACCACACCCCCTTCCATCCACGGAAAAACCTTTCTCCATGAAACCAGTCCCTGGTTCCCAAAAGGTTGGGGGCCATTGTTGTAGTGTGTGCAGAATTTTAGAACAGACTGAAAATGTGCAACAATTATTTTAAAGCACATTTCAAATTTTGAGAACATGTTATGAGCAAATTTTCTGCTGGGGCTGAGTTTCCCACTTCACAAAATGTCTGACATATCCAATTTAGCCAGTTATGAAGCCCGATTTACCATAATGGTGCTTCACATTTTCTAGAGACCTCCCTCCATCCCATGGCCATTATAGAGTCATGTGGGCCATGGAATATAGTAGAAGAAAGGTGGCCTTAGGTATACAGGCATTCCCACAGTGCTGTTTCAGACTGCAATTTTAGAGACTCCATTAATAACAACAATAACATATTAAATGTATAGCCATCCAAGTCCTAGCAATTCTGGATGGTGTACAAATTATTAAAAACATTTAAAAAACAAGGAACAATATAAACAAACTCAAGATAGCAGAGAACAAACATTGTTGCAAAAGCAATAGGTTGGTGAAGTAAATGAGGAAGCGTTACTTAATAACGCAGTAAGAAATGCTATGACTACAAATACAAACTGTTCTGCTGTAAATAATGTTTGAGTATTTCAAGAAGGTAACTTAGCATTTATATCAGTTTGAAGATCAGTTGTAATATTGTCTTAAATAATAGAGAGCCCAATGTACACTGTGGGTTGCATGTTAAATCTAGTTTTTGTCTCAGGACAATTGCAGTGTGCTGTGAGGTTGAAAGGCATTGCCATCAGTTCATTGCCATGAATAGATCATTCTGGTTGCTCTTTGGCTTACCGGGACCAACCACCAGAGGTGGGATTCTAACAGTTCGCACCTATTCGCTAGAACCGGTTGTTAACATTCTAAGCAGTTCGGAGAACCGGTTGTTAGAAGAAATTACTGGCCTAATCCTGTAAGGAAGGCAGGAAGGAAACATTCTGGTGTTGCTTACAGAAACGGCCTCTCCGTTAACCCTTATTACATTCTTGGCAGGAATAGACTTCCTGTCTCAGGAATGTCTCTGGAGTTTCTCCCCACTCCTTTGCTGGTACTTTGCTTGTGTGGAGTGACCATTCAAAGTTACAATGGCACTGAAAAAAGTGACTTATGCCCATTTTTCACATTTACGACTGTTGCAGCATCCCCACAGTCATGAGAGGCCAGGTGAGGAGATGCGTGCCTCAATGTGAGTGATGTTGAGTTGGCAACACCCAGCCAGTCACATGACCACCGAGCCATGTCCACGCAGTCACATGACTACAAAGCCATGCCTACCACCTAAGCCACGCCCACAGAACCGGTTGTTAAAAAATTTGAATCCCACCCCTGCCAACCACCTATGCGGGAAGATAGTTTTGTTAGATTGGCCCACCTCAGGTGTCTGATGGGCTTACTTAAGTTTCAGAGGAAGCTTTGGGTTTTCCCTGAAGGTCTGTCAACAGTTCAGTTGAAGCTGTAATTGCAGCCTGGAATAGGCAGGTGACAGGATCTGGATTGGGCTGCTTCTATGCAGCCTCTCTCTATGCACCGATTCCTTGGTTCTTCAAGGAGCTCCGGAAGATGAAATGCAGGAAGTGATGCCTAGAGTGTCTTTGAAGAAAGACAAAGAGTGAATCGAACCAAACATGAGTGAAAGCCCATTCATGGGCCTATATCATGGTAAAAAAGGGGGTAAAATGTGATTAGTTCACTGCTATTATTGAATTATACCAGTAGCTGCTCAGTGGTCCTATTCAGAGTAACATACTCCCTCTTTGGTGGAGGGGAGAGCTGTAGGATCATCTGCAGAACCATGGTGATGAATATTCATGCTATCTGGTGGATAAAGTCGCTCAGATTTATTTGGATTTGAACTCTATCTGGAGAAGACCAATTGAGTTGCCCACGGCACAGTCTTGTGAAGTTATCCAGATGGAGTCTGATTCTGTGTCTCACAAGGAAATGGACAAATTCCTCCAGTCTGTTGGTGGAGCCACTTGTTTGTTAAATCCTGCCCCTCTTGAGTTGTTAAGGTGACTCAGGAGGCGACCAAGGGATGGATCCATTCTGTGATATCTGCCTCTTTGAGAGAAGAGATGATCCTACCAATTTTGAAAGGAGTGGTAATACGTCCCTCCTCAAGAGATGATCACCTAATTTTTAAATTCACTTTTGAAATTGGAAAGATTTGTTTGGCATTCAGACCTATTGTTTTACAGTATTCCTCACTGATACTTGCTGGTGTAGATTGTTATATCCAATCTTCTTCTTTATTTCCTTTTTTACCATTTTGAATGTTGAGACAGATACAGAGCTTTGGTTCTTGCACTTCTTGTTGCTTCAACCATTTTGTTATTTAATGCTGCTGTAGCGTGTCTTTGATGTTGTCTTTCCATCATCTTCTGGATCTGCCTCGTGCTCTTTTTACAGCATGTATGCTTCATATGGTAGGAAATCCCCAAAGATTCTCTCCAGATATCCAATATAGACGGAAAAGGTTGCTAAGAAAAGGCTAACATACCTGTAGGGGGATTTGTATTCTGGTTGACTGGGTGAATAGCAAGTAGATATGAGGAGGGTACTTTTGGGAAACTGATTGCAAAATTGTGCTGATAGATCTGTTGCTCAGCTTTCTGCAGTGTGAAGGTGGCCAGAAAGAAGAGCACCGTGGAGCAGCTGGAAGATGCCATGGAGATGATCCAGAAGTCCAGCTGTGACATTGAGCTGAAGATGGCGGGTCTTAAATTTATCATTGCAATTTTGGAGGAGGAAAAGGAATCTGGGCAAAGGAGACAGATTGCCATAGCAGAGAGTGAATTTGCCATTAGGTTAGCTTTTTTCATTAGGTCCTGTAATCATTATGGTATGTTTTGAGCAACAGAGGGAATATTGAAGAATGGTTTTAATTAGCCTTTAAGTAAATTCTGATTACAATAGCATACCAAAACCAAAACCAAAATACATATGTGGGGTTGGACTAGAACATCTCTAAGTTTCCTTCCAACTCTCTTATTCTGTTACATATCAAAAACAAGATACACACCCATTTGTCTCCTTGAAGGATGAGAATGAATTGAATGCTAAATAAATAAAATGTAAGACCTGTGGTGGTGATGCTGTATGCAAACACAGATATCAGCATGTTTTCATTTAGAGCATATTGCTTCCACTGATCCTTAGATATCGCTTGGCACATTTTTGTTCAAGCTTACAATGTCGTTCGGTAGACAGAGATTACAATTCTAGAACCTTTGAAACTTTTTTCTTTTTAAATAAGACCAGAATTTTTGGAAAAGTTGAAATAATTTTTGGAACACCTTTTATAATTTTTTTTGAAACATCTTTTAAAAAACTTTTACATCTTTTGTATTGTGTATAATTTGATTTGTTCATAGTTGAAACATGTTATAGTTGATAGGTGATCATAGTTGAAATATTACATTTAAAATATGATTGAATCCTAATTTTCCAAATTTAGCTAGATGGATGTTTTTGCACCAAAAATTCAATGATCAAGAATGAAATCATAATTCATATCTTAATGGAAATAAGGTAATTAGCTTATATAGATTAAATATGGGCATTCAGAACTTTTTATCCCTTATATTTTTGTGGGGAAAAAAACTATATACAATTTTTTTATTTTGTAAAATCTGCACTTACAACACATATAAGTTAATAAATAACATTTCTAAAAATTCAAAATTGTTCTTTAAATTTTTGGTAGGGTAGTTGGTGTCTAAGTCTTCACTGATGGTGAAAACTTTCTAAACTATGGAAGTCCACTGAATCCAAGTGGGCAGATTGCTTTGTATTCTGATCATCGTAGCAGAGAATGCCTGGTCCTGCACCATTATGAACCGAATATCAGCAATCCTTAGATGATTCTTTCAAAAAGAAAATGTTTTACAATCCAGTAGTTTACTATTTTTCTCTGAAAGGACTTGGAAAAGTGTTAGTGTGCGATGGATAAATGTGTTTTCCCCCATAAATATTTCCACTTTATTTCCTGGGCTTTCTCATCTCTAGTCTTACGTGACTTGTCAGCTAATCGTCTTCCAAGGCACTCAGGTGTGGTTTTGCCTCTTTACTACCTGTAGGGAGAGAATTGTGAAGGCACTGATGGACCTGCTGAGACACCACGTAAAGGAAAACCTGCTTACAGTACTGGGGCTCCAGGTGCTCTATCTGCTCATGGCAGATTATGATTGGCAGGTGCTCATTGCAACCAGAGGGGGGCTGCATCGTGTGCTGCACTGCATGAAGGAGAACTCCGCATCTGTGCTGGTTCAGCAGGCTGGTCTAGCAGTAAGTAGGATGCAGAGATTCCTTGGAATCACATTGCTGGGGAATGCTTGCTTATTTCTTTTTTTAAAAAACATTTCTACTTTTTTCAGACTAGCATAGTCACAAGACAATTTACAATCCGCAGTTTAAAACAATGCAATTAAATAAGCAGTTTAAAACTGAGCAGCAATCAACACAAGAAGCATAAAATACTAAAAGGATAAACACAAAGCTTATTGTTTTGTTTTATTAAAAACTCACTTATGAGATATTTGAACCAAATCTCCAGATTTTCAGATATGGGCCATTTTCTGAAAAATCACTATCCCTTGTAGAGTTTCTGGGTGTGGTTCAAACAGTCCAGTTCAAAGCTGCAAAGGTATCTAGCTGCAGTGGATGTATCAGTAAGTATTGCTTCAATGTCTTTCCTTGCCTTGACCCAGCATCTTTCCTTCCATCTTTCAGATTTAATAGTGCCATTATCAGAAGCTGATCACTTCTAAGCATATGAGTATAAATGGTGAAATATTAACTGCACCTACTTTGCTTTTTGTGAATGAAGAGAATTGTTGGAGATTTTGATCGCAATCTACATCTTGTCCTCTTTTCTTTCTTGCTTTTGAGCTGCTGTATTTGACTCCCAGGTACTGAAGATGCTGTTGGATGTGGAGAACTATAAGTTACCAAGGGCCTGTGGGAAACCCCAACCTGTGGACAACTCAGGATTCCAGACAGTGCAACAGGTCTTGGACAGCACTGATTCATCGATTGCTTCTAGCAAGGATATTGGCAACTTACTATGTGTCATCCCTGCTGCAGTTGAGAAAATGTTGGGCACGCCTGGGTAAGCTCAAGTGAGAATCTGAGTTATAACTGTATAGCAGTTGAAGGCCATTCAAACTAGGGAGAAAATGTTTTTGAGCTTTGGAGACAAGAATTTCAATTTCTTTTTTGTTAAAAAAAATCTTTATTAACTGATATCTAAATAATTAGCCTTCATTGCCTGGAAAATGAATTTTACTATACTCCTTTCTACTTTCTGTTCCTCTCAGCACGGGATGATTTAAGATTAGGTGTTAATCCTTACCTTTCTTTCCCAGAGCCTCAGCAGCAGTTCAAGATGGACTTCTGGTGCTCAGCAAGTTGATTGATTATGATAAGACCCTGGCACAACAACTAGAAAACTCTGATCTTCGTTGTGCCCTTCGGAACTTCTGTCACTTGGGCCAAAGCTCAGATGCAATCATGGCTGACAAGATGCTCACCCATCTGCCTGAACATAAACTGCCAGGGAACAAACAGGATGCAGGTATGAAACATCCCAGTCTCTAGTGTCAGTCCTTCTCAGTAACTAGGAATATTGTGATATTTGAACTCTCCTTTGCATTCTAAAGACCATTGTGATTGGCGCAATTTCCCTTTTCACAGATATAGTACAATTCTTTAGAAGGGCTAACAAATGTCACCATCACTTTGGGGGTACTTCTAGGGATTTTGGTCAGAGAAGTGAGTGAGATTCCCCCCTTCCCAATATTTTGTTTTTTTCCAAAACAAAATTTCTGGACCAGGAAGCATTTTAGTTATGTCCTTCCAATGTTTTACCTCCCCAACCAGACTCTGCAGCCTTCTTTAATTTTCATGACACGAACATCATAAAGCTACTGAGTAGTCTGCAGACAAACAGTGTTTGGAAGGAGATGGCAGTGGTGTTGCAAAGCTTCCTCTCTGACAATGGTGCCTTTTTTGAGGAAATTAGCCATGATTTTCTGGCAAATGTGCCAATTCAGAAAGAGTTGACAAAGCAGGATTCTGAAAAAGAGATACAACTGGGAATGTTAAGGTAAGGCTACTATATTTCAGTAATAGTGTATATGTTTTAAGTTTATATGTTCCTACTTGGAATTCCTAGAGTTGAAGTGAACAATAAATGGACCTCCAGCTATTGAATCTCCTTAAATCAACCAGTATAGCCAATGATCAAAAATTACAGATGATGTAATCTAACAACAATTGTACTGTAGTACAATTACAGCAACAAAGGTGCCTCTCCTTTTAGTACAAGATATCTTCGATTCCATCTGGTCTAGTGTTCCCACCTTAGCAGTTTTCTTCAGATATGGAGGTGACTTGTTGCCTTACAGATATTGGACTATAACTGCCATACCTTTGACTATGCTGATTGAAATTGAAGACTGGACTAGTAAGATTGTTAGGGGATAGGGTATGCTCATTTGCTGGTGATCACATTTAGAATTACATTACTTGGTAAATTAATGTATCACGAGGGTTCCCCAAATAAATGCAGTTCTCTGATTTAGGCTACAATTTAAAGCTACAGAAGAAATAATAGCAATAGCACTTAGACTTATATACCGCTTCATAATGCTTTATAGCCCTCTCTAAGCAGTTTAGAATCAGCATATTGCCTCCAACAATTGGGTTGTCATTTTACTGACCTTGGAAGGATGGAAGGCTGAGTCAATCTTGAGCTGGTGAGAATCGAACTATTGGCAGTTAGCTTGCAATACTGCATTCTAATGTACTGCGGCACCATGGCTCCAATCAAACTCTTTCCTATGGACTTGCCTCTAGAAATTGTGGGTGCTCCAACACCGGAAGTTTTTAAGAAGAGATTGGACAATCATTTGTCTGAAATGGTATAGGCTTTTCTGACTAAGCAAGGGGTTGGACTAGAAGACCTCCAAGGTCCCGTCCCAGTTCTGTTATTCTCTGTTTATCAGGAAAGATTAAGCTGCTTCCATCATGCAAATATGGTGAGAATGACTTTTGCAAAATGCAAACCATTTTAGAGCACGAATAAAGGAAAATCTTTTGGAACAATCTGGAAACCAACAAAAGGGGGGGGAAAAGCCCATCCAACCAATGTAAAGTTGGCTGCATTTTGCTTTTCCTTCTGAAGTTCTAAAGAACTTCACATGCATCAAAACTTCTTGAAACAGAAAAATGCTTTTTGATGGCTGCAGAGTTCAGTTAGGTTACAAGATGATTACTATCAGAATAAGTCACTTTTGTTTTATGTATATATGTATTTTCAAAGTGCTTCTTCTGAAATAAGTTAATTTTCTCTTTTTTTTTTATCCAGGCTTTTGAACAAGTGTTTGGATAGTTCATGGAAGGATGTAGTATCCTGGAATAAATGCATTGAGCCTTGCTTGTCTTCCATAAACAGCCATATAAATGATCGAGAGGTGAGACAGTGGTAATCTAGACGTACCAGCCAGGATTCACATATATGATATGGTTGCATAGCTGGACCATTATCTATAAGCTTGTTATTCCAAGCATTTGGATGCATGTTTTGTTCACCAAAGAAGTGCACCCTGCATTTTCTTTGTCCTTGTTCCAATCTTTTGCAACCAGTGATTTTTTTTTAATATGCTGAAAACTAACACTGTATTCTCTGCTTGCTTTTGTTGTATTTATTGCTGAAGTTGCTTTTCTGCTTCTGCTTTGCTCCTGCAGTTTGTTTTTGGCTTTTATATTTTAAATGGGTTTTTGTTAAGTTTTATAGTTGCCAGTTCTGGCAATTGTTAAAAAAAATGAGAAAGAATTGTTGAAATAAATGAAATGTAAAAGATAAGAAATGAAATGTATTTTTAAAAAATTCAGAAAAAATATATTGTTCAAAATTTTACTTCCGTAATTCCTTAAAATCTCCTTTTTAATGAATCGTTCATTAGAATGGATGTCTGGAGCTGGTCATAGGGTGAACTAAAACTCCCTTAATGCTTGTTGGTCATTGAAAATAGGCCACTTGTGCTAAGCCACAGGTTCCTTACCTTTGCTTAGAAGGATTTGTTTTCTGAGGGGCAGTGGGCCCAAGCTGTTTAGTACAGCACATACATTCCATCCTCCAAGAATGAGTTGGGGAAAGAGGCACTAAAGCCACACAGAAAACCTTCAGGGACTAAATTCATACTTTGTGTTTGCAGGTTGTGGAAGAGTTCATTAAATTCTTGCACCGTCTGGCCTTCGTCAACAAAGACTGTGCGGTTGTAATGTGTTCTTCTGGCATGAAAGAAGCCTTGAGCAAAGTCTTGGAGAAACACAGCTCCAGCGTTTCTCAAGTGACAGAACTGAGGGACCTCATGAATAACTGTGAGAAGCCAGCTAGCCTCTATCAGAAGATGACAGCCACCATCCTGGCTGGTTGCATCCAGGTGAATTTTTTCTTCTTTGGCAGATAATGTCTAATTTCAGGGACCAGGCTGAGGATCAGAGTTTCTTGGTAATATATATGGTGCTCAGATTTACTTTTATCCAAAGGAAATCTAAAACAATCTCACAGTGCCTTCAGATACTCTTACCCAACTGGATACTCTTCACATAAGTCACATTAGCTCTTATACGGAACAACCATTGGCAGTGCTGGCTAGGAATGAGGGGATGTGAAGTCCAATACTTCTGAAAGTCCAACAATTCAGAAAGCATCGCCGCTCAGTCTAAATATGGGGTTCTTTTTTCTAGTGTAATTCTGCTACAATGTTTAGCCAACCTTAACTCTATACCTTGGCTTTTTTTCCCCTTTTGTCTCTTTTCCAACCTACTTTACAGATGGTTCTAAATCAGATAGAAGAACACAGGCATAGCCATCAACCTATCAATGTTCCATTTTTTGATGTATTTCTGCATTATCTTTGTCACGGTGAGCATATTGTTAGTGCTGGAGTTTTAGATACCTTATTCCTTCAGAAGCTCTTCCAGCTTCTCCTCCGCCCGGATTTTTTTTTCCAGTGTTTTCTTTTGTGTGTAGGCTGCAGCACTGAAGTAAAGGAAGACAAGTGTTGGGAGAGAGTAGAAGTCTCCTCCAATTCTCAACAGACCAACAAGTTAGTGGATGGAAATGTCAAAACCTACTGGGAGTCAAATGGCACCACTGGATCCCACTACATCAATGTTTACATGCATCATGGTGTCCTAATCCAGTGAGTGTATGCATGAACTAGGCTTTGAAACAACAAAATTTGGGTAAAGGGTTTTTTTCTGCCCCTGAACTGTAGGGGCATAATAAGGAAAAATCATTTCTGTCATATTGTCTATGTCCCTTAAGAGAAAAGGGTACACAAAAATAAGTGTGTGTTTCCTTACTGAAATATCTAATAGGTCTTGAGTCAACAAAAATATCGTGATGGCTCAGATGCCAAATGGAATGATGGTTTCCCTGTTTAGCCTTTAAATTGTGAGAAAGATGGGGGCTTTTCAGCTGGGGCTTGGTTCTTACTTTGAAACTCTTCTTCTTGGCTTGTACAGGCAGATGTCACTACTGGTGGCCAGCGAGGATTCAAGCTATATGCCAGCCCGGATTATAGTTATGGCAGGAGAGAACAGTTCCAGCATCAACACCAAGCTCAATATGGTCAGTCCTGTGGACTTCCCAAATAACCTAGGCTTCCACAGGAAGAGCCCAAAGCTCTTCAGCCTGCCTTGTAAGGATTCCCACTATGAGGAATACTTTTCAGCAGAAAGGCTGTAGTTTTTCATGAAGTTTGGAGAAAGGTCCCGATTTAGTCCCTCATTCATTATATCAGTATCCCATATAGCTTGCATAGATCATCATATCATTTTATATCCTGAGTCTCTGAGGGACAGCCAATCTCTTCATGACTTCTACCTACCTGGCAAGAGCTAGCATAATTGGGTGCTCTGGGTACTTTCAATTAAACAATGTCACTTATTGGGACCCAGGGCACAAGCCATCTGCCTCATGGCATCCGTGCACTGGAATGAGATCCTCTCAGGTGTTCCCCAAAACTTGGAAAACCTGGTTGTTCTTCTGGGTCTTGACTAGAGCCAAATCTTTGTCAGATGGGCTTTTGAATTTAGAGTGTGTTGTCTGGATGGCTGACGTTTTTTGGAATATTGTCTGTACGACATTGTGTATATTGTTGTTTATTTTAAATTGTGAGCCACCAGAATCACGTTCAGGCATCTAATCTAAATGTCCAAGATGGAAGGTATAACTCTGTAAGAGTGTAAATTACACATAATGATTTGTCAGAAATTATCCATTAAAGAATGCAGAGATCTGAATCTGGATCATCCCAGTTTCAGACTAACCTACCAACCATTTAACAGGAACAAATAGCAGATTGATGGAGGACCGTTGCCTGGGCAGATAAAAGATTTGTAGTGATTATGTCTCATGACCACAGCTAGCATTTTTGTAAAATGCTAAAAATGACTGCCACGCTTGTGTAACCACTTATAACACTTATGCTGTCTTTATTTGTGATGCTGTACTCCAGTATAATTCACTTAGGCTTGCCTTGATTTTTGTATAACTCCAGATGGTATGGCAACCATGATTTATTCTTTATGCAATATGTAAATTCATTTACTGAGGCCTGGTCAACAAACTATGATTAAAGCTATCAACTCACCTAAAATATAAGTTTTCCAGAGGAAGAAGAAGCAAAGAGAACATATATATGTAAGTGAAGTGAGAATACATTTTCTTTTGAACAGTCAAGTACAAAATGTTGATTTCTCTATCTCTGGAGAACGGAGAATCGAGAAAGCGGTGAGAAATGCTCCCGCTATTTCTCCAGGTGGACTTCCATACCGCCCCCAGCTACTTTTCATGGGGCAGCTTGTTTTTTCTCTTCTGCAAGTTAGTGATTGCTGTTAGTTATTGTTGTTCATAGAAAAAAAATCTTGGCTTTGGCAGTGAGGCTGAAAGGCAAAAAATGAATCTATTTAGCTGTTTTAAATACACCTTGAGAGATTAGCAGGAAGTGTGAACACAGTCCCTCTGGATCAGACACAGACCTGCCTTGTCCCAGATGGCCAACTGGCTGCCAGGAAAAAGCTGACAAGGAGGATGTGAAAGCGTAGCATATTTCAGTTCATGTTTCCCAGCAACTGGCAAAAAGCAAATTGCTACTGCCTTTGTTAATGGCAACCGTGGATAGCTTTATCCTCTGTAGGTTTGTCTAACCCCCCTTCAAAATCATCTGGCACCAGTAATTTCTTATGTGAATTCTTCCTGCTATCTGTGCTGAATCATTTAGAAGGTTTACCCTGAGTTTGAGTGTATATATAGTGTTCGCTATCTCCATTTTTGCCCTTGACCTACTATTTTTTATAAGCTGTCCCCTTCCTTCCTAGTTCATTTATCGTTTTAGTTAGTGTGTTACACCCTTTGGAGGGATACAGTCAGAGCAGTTTTTAATGGTAGTTAGATTACGCATTTATGGGGAGACTTTATATATTGACAGTCATAGTTTTGATTATTTCCAGCACAAAAGATTTGTTTTTATGTGTGCTGAATTGATGTTACCATTAAACTGCTCACTCTATCTCATGATGCCATTCTGGGCTATTAAGCCCTCACTTAGATATCATCAGTAACTATACAAAGTTAGAATGTTCAGCCATCATTCTACACTTTTCCCCACCATGTATGAGATGAGAGAAAACAAGAACCAGCCATTTCCAGGTACAGAGAATCAGTCTTTAAAACAATTTGGCTGTCTGCCAGGTCTAGCTATACCACACCCAAATATTCTTTAATTTGTGAGGGCAAGGAAAGCACCTACAGTTTAAACTCTGGAACGCAATCATATAAATAAGCTATGAAAATTCTCAATCATCCAGGTCATTATTATTCCCTTAGAAAAATCAGTCCAGTTGCCTTTCAAAATAAAAAGCACTTTTGATATAGATAAGGTCTGATTTCCTTGCACCACAGAAAGCAAATCATGTTGTATGCTATGTTTATTCCAGCCTTTAGAGTAGATTTTAAGTTAGTCAAATCCAGATGGAGAATCTTCTACCAAAATAAACAACCTGTTGGCTAACAGCTTGTGTTTGAAGATCTGGGATTCACTGCTGTGTCTTAGTGTGAAGTCTGACACATGGAATCACATTTAGTATTTTAAAACCTCTCTAAGTTTGAAGAGACGAGTTTAGAGTTCTGTTCCTTTCGATAAAATAATTTGGTATCTTCAGTAAAATTATCCATCTCACTGCTCATTTAACTTCAGATGTAATTCATTTAAATATTGATGATAGCTTGCATTTCTGTGGCCTTGAATTTTTGTTTAAGCAGCCTATTGGGGATATTCTGATGCATTGGGACATGCTCAAAATGTTGTGTTTGTAGGTCTTTGGTGCCATATCATTCTATAACCTCAGATTTTTGTGTTCAAATTTCTGTCAAAGATAGTGACTTTTTGCTTTTACTCTAAAAGCCCTGTTTGTTAAAGACTTTTGTAAATGGACATTTTGTTCATACCATTTCAGTCAGGAGTTGGATCCTTGTTCTTGCTTTTCTACCTGAAGAATAGGAATTTTCCCCATATCATCATCATCAAAGTTTCATTAACACAGCTGACACTTTTTCTCTTTTCTCCACAAAGGTAAATGTCCCACCTTTATCTACCAGAGTGATCCTATTAGAGAACCTGACCCGATTCTGGCCTATCATACAGATCAAGATTAAACGTTGCCAGCAGGTAGGTAGGTAGGTGTGCTTTCCTTCTGTTCCAACAGCGAGAGCAACTGTCTAGTTGGAAAGGAGGTAGACATGATGCACGTGGAGCATGCCAGGTTGGAAGTCTGATTTAGAGCAGTACCGTGTGTTATCCACAGGGTGGCATTGACACGCGTGTGCGTGGCATCGAAGTGATGGGCCCCAAGCCTACCTTCTGGCCCATCTTCAGGGAGCAGCTGTGCCAGCGCACGCACCTCTTCTATGCGACCAAAGCACACACTTGGGGCCAGGAAATTTCAGCAGACCAGATGCAGTTGCTGCAACTTTTTAACAGGTCAGGCTTTTCCTAATGGAAGACTTTTGTCCTTTGGAGGTGGGGAGTTGGCTTGGGGCGCGTGTGTGTGTGTCAGCAAACAGTCTGTCTCAAAGCACTTTCCTAGATCACAAACTGTAAGCTGATCAGTCAGCTTGTGTTTCTGTGCCTTTGGATTTTTGTTTAAGCAGCCTGTTGGGGATATTCTGATACATTGGGACATGCTCAAAATGTTGTGTTTGTAGAAATGCCCCTGATGCCATATCAACCTGCAACCTCAGGTGTTTGTGGTCTCTTCAAATTTCTGTTCTAGAAACTCACCTAAGTGACTAGTGAGAGAGCATCACTATTCTCAGGATATCTTTTCCTCTCCTTATCCTGTTTATTAATATCTATTATATTGTCCAAACTCCCGTTCTCCACATTTACTTGCTTTACGGAATCTATACGTGCCCATTCTTGGTTGTTTCTCCCCCCCCTCCCGCCCAAATAAAAAGCTCAGTCTGCACCCCTTTCCGAATGCAGGTTGAACAGCGCCTTGTGTCATGAGGAACTATTTGCCGATCGCTTCCTTCCTGATGATGAGGCTGCCCAGGTTCTAGGCAAGACCTGTTGGGAATCCCTGATCACTCCCTTGGTGCAGAGAATCACTTCTCCAGGTATGGCTCTCTCTCCTCTCAAGTCTTGGCAGCCTTTGCTCTTCCTCTTCCTCTTCCTCAGCAAACTTGTGAATTGTTCTTTTGATATATATTTTTCTGGTTTTCCAGGCCCCGATGGTACCAGCCCCCTGTCTTGGCTCCTAAGCCAATACCTGGAAAACCTGGAGGTAGCTACAAGCCAGTCTATTGCCTTTAACTCCCGTGTTCGGCGTCTGAGCCATCTGCTGGTACATGTAGATTCCAGTGGCCCTGAGCCCATAGAACTGATGTCTCCTATTCAATGCCGTGAGTCCTCTTCCATGGAACAAATAAAAGTATGAAACGGGCAGATGATCCGGACAAAGCTAAGAGAGGGGTGATGACAAAAATGGGAATTCCGTTAATATGTTGTACGGTCATACTGGCAAAACAAGAACAGGCAGAATTTTGGGGTGGACAGTTTTCTTTAGAGAAGGACTGTGATGGGACGGTGGAGTAGCAAGCCATTCTTGATCAGAGGAAAACTTTCAAGGACTCAGAAAATTGGAGAGCATTACTTGGCTCTCTATCGCTTCTCTGTCCCAGAAGTGTTCCTAAATGCTGTATAAATTCCTCTTTGCAGATAGGAGGAATGCAAAGCATAAGGAGTTGAGATCAGCAACTCTAAAGGCCACCATGAAAAAATCCACCAGTTTGATAAGCATCACACAGTGCTGGAAAGATGTTGTGCTGCAGCAGGTAAGGGTGGCTGAAAGATGATGTTCAGCAACAAGAACAAAACAGAGGAGAATAACAGAGTTGGGAGGGACCTTGGAGGCGTTCTAGTCCAACCCCCTGCTCACACAGGAAGCCCTATATCATTTCAGCGAAATGGTTGTCCAGTCGCTTCTCACAAACTTGTTGTAGCATTCACAACTTCTGGAGGCAAGTTGTTCCACTGGTTAATTCTTCTGACTGTCAGGAAATTTCTCCTTAGTTCTAGGTTGCTTCACTCCTTAGTTAGTTTCCATCCATTGCTTCTTGTCCAGCCTTCAGGTGCTTTGGAGAATAGCTTGACTCTCTCTTCTTTGTGGCAGCCCCTGAGATATTTGAACACGGCCATCATATCATCCCGAGTCCTTCTTTTCATTAAGCTACATACACCCAATTCCAGCAACCATTTTTATATGTGTTAGCCTCCAGTCCCCTAATTATTTTTGTTGTTGCTCTTCTCGGCACTCTTTCTAGACTCTCAACATCTATTTTACCTTGTGGTGACCAAAACTGGATACAGTATTCTAAGTGTGGTCTTACCAAGTGTGGTGTCATAGAGTGTGAACCAAGAAAGATGATATGGTACAGGGATTTTACGTCTGCTGATGCAAACTGGGCTTTGCAATGACACCTATACAGTCAAGCAATTTGTGTATATTTCATGTTTATTTATAGTGCGTATGTGTGTGTGTGTTGTTGAAAGTGAAGGAGTTCTTAGGACTCTACATCAGGATCCAGAGACTATAAGAAAGGTCGGTTGGGCACCAAATTCTCAGAGGAAATGTGTGTGTCTTCTTTAGGCTCTGTTGTCCACTAAGTTAGGTGGTTTTATTTTTATTGTTGAAATGAAAACTCAGTGCATTCTTTAGGCCTTTGGGTTTATAGAAAGATAGAAAATTAGACATGTTGGTAAAACATTCCAAAACAGCAGTCAGCTGTAAAACAAATCGGTCTTGCGTGAGAAAAAAAAATTGGCACTGCAAAAGGCTACCTTGAGTTTGGTTCCACCGAACTGGATAGAATGGCTATGATTTTAAAGTACTGCATTTGTTTTGGTTCCAGGTGAAACAGTTCTTGAAGTCCTTTTGGCAGGCCCCTGACTTTGTGGAGCGATACTGTAGCATCTACCAGCACCTCCGTACTGCCATGGAGGAGTTGTTTGGGCAGAAGATGTCCTTCTTGTTGGCCTTGCGCGATGGCTTCTCGGAAGGCTTGGTACAGCTGCCCTTCTCGTCAGCTGCCCATGTGAGTAAGGGATTGATGGTTGGGAACTATAACGTCTCCCTAAAATGGAGTAGGGAACTTGAGGCTCAAGGCCAGATCTGCTCCCTGAAAATAATTGCAGGGTATATTTTGGACTTTAAATAAACCTTCCTGAACACCTGTGTATCTCTGTCACCTTAAATACAACTGTTTACCTTTAAAATATACTGCGAGACAGGATGATTGACTGAAATACAATTCTATTATATGTTAAAACAGGAAAAATAATTCCAGTAATGTATGAAGTTTCTTTTGAATGTACCATGCTCATATATAACCAGTGCAGTGTTTTTACAAGGAATATAAATTATTTATTCTAACTCTGAACCACACACGAATAAGGAATTGTTGAACTGCTTGTTTAGGAAAGCAAGGTAGCTTCAGGAAACTTTCTATTTTACAGTCTTCCCAATCTCATAACTGTTCCTATTTCATCCTTGACAAATCTTTATGAATAGATAGCTTGAGATGACATCATTTTCTCTCAAATTCTTGTATAAAAATATTAATTTTTTTTTCCTGAGACAACTTTATATAGGGAAAATGACAATCCTAGGTATCTGTTCACTATCTTTCTTAACAGCTTTCTGTGATTTTTCAGAACCTATTTAAGAATCAAATATTTTTGTACTTTTAACAAACCACATTTTATAGGTCTTCCTTGCTCTGAGTTCCATTGATACAAGATATCAGAGTTATATGTTCTGTAAAATGAGCTGTCAGATGCTACTTTTAAGAATTGTGTGACAAAATGCTTTTTCCTGAATTTTGTTTCTATTTTGGTTTAACTAATTCATGCCTACAAATAAAATGATATAGGCGATGCTTTTCTTGTTATAATTAAATTGTAACTTTTAATGTGACACAAAAGGAAATATGGTAATTCTCGACATATGAGCGTTCATTTAATGATGGTACAAAGTTAGGTCTGCCTTGGAAAAAGTCATTTACAACCATCCGTGAAGTTACAACCATCGCACCAGCTCCCTGGTCACATGATCATAATTAGGACACTTGGCAACTTATGAGTTTCAACGTTTTGCAATCAAATGATCACAATTGTCTATCTTCCCAGTCTGCTTCCGATCGGCAAAGCCAGCTGGACAAGCCAGAATTGTTTAACAACCAGTGCATGATTCATTTAATGACCATATGATTTGCTTAATGACTGTGATAAACATTGTTGTAAAATTGGATCTAGTCATGTGTGACTTGTTTAATGGCTACATCACTTAGCTACCGACATTTGGCACCTCCTTTTCTATGACTTCAGGTGAGCGAGAAGTTTGCCCAATACATTGACCAATGGATCCGAGACAGCTGGACAGATTCAACTAACACAGAGAATGTGCAGCATCTGCAACAGAGCCTTGAGCCCATCAGTTTCCTGGCAGAATTGGAATTGGCCAACATTTTTGAACATTTCTATCGGTGAGGGAAAGGAAAGGAAGTAAACCGTTTGCTGCATCTGCAAACAACGGAGACTGATCTCATGCTGCAAGTTCTTGGGCAGTAGTCGCTAAGCACTTTAGTCTGCATGAAACCATCTTCAAAAATACAAGTGTGGTACTAGATTTTGTTCTGAAGGATAATGGGGCCAGATGGGCAGATCAGTCTGGTTCTTGCAGAACTAGATAGGCCTATCCCAAAGGTGCTTTTTCATGAGAAAACTGGACTTACTTGTTTTTTTTCTTTGAAGACGGTTTGCTTCTCATCCAGGAAGCTTCTTCAGCTCTGACTGAGTGGTGGGGAATGGAAGGATTTATACTCCTTGCAGACAGTTGGTCATTTGCATTCTTTTAGAGAATTGTTGAGGCCACTTGGAGGTTAAGTGGCCTCAACAATGTTGTAAAAGAATGCAAATGACCAGCTGTCTGCAAGGAGTATAAATCCTTCCATTCCCCATCACTCGGTCAGAGCTGAAGGTGCTTCTTGGATGAGAAGTGAAACGTCTTCAAAAAAATAAAAACAAGCAAGTCCAGGTGCCTCCTGAAAAAGCACCTTTGGGAAAACCATGACCTGGATGACTGAGAATCTCCACAGACATGTAGATAGTTCTATATCTCAGAAGCAGGGTGTCAGTGGAGGTATGGGAATGAGCGTAGGCTGATGGGAGAGTTCTGGATTTTTTAAAATTTCACCCAGATTTGCTTGTCTCCTCAGATACTATCTAGGGGAACGTCTTCTATCTCTGGGCAATACATGGCTGGAGTCTGCTGTGGTAGAGCAAATTGGACTCTGCTTCCCCAGCCGTTACCCTCAGCAGATGCTGAAGAACTTGAGGGAACTGGAGCAGCAGCAGCAGGAGTTTCACCTTTTTCAGCTCCAGCAGCTTGACAAACATTTTCTGGAAGTTGATCAGCAAGGAAGTTTGAAAGAAGAGGGAGAGGTAAGCTGGATAGAATGCTTCTTCTAAGGCTAAAATCTCCAAAGTCAAAGTGTTTTTCCCTCTCACATCTTTTTTCCCAGTTATAAATTACTAGAATGTTCTGCTGTCCTTCAGAAGCCATAAATCTGATACTAGATATGTTTTGCTCCCAGGTGATGCAGGAAAAGTCGTTCTCACCAGAGGCAGAGGCAGAGGTGAAGGTATTGCTCTTGTCTCCCTTCTGCTGGGCTATCCCTCCACTGTGCTACTTGAAAGATCCTATCAGGTCTTTCCCCTCGTCTCTCAGTCAGCACCTGAGCAAGTTTGCAGATTTCTACACCCAGAGTGAGTATGGCACTGTCCTCAGCCCAAATTTTGTTGGGTCCTTTCTATTTCTTTCTGGGTTAGATGATGGCAAGAAAATCAATATCACTTTACCCAAAGATGATAGAGAAAAGACAGAGTTGGGGCAGATTTTTAGAGATCCAAGCTAACATCAGATTTTCTGTCTGGATCCAGGACCAGAATCCTGATATCCAGTAAATATGAAGAGCAGAGAATGGCCTAGTCCCCAAGGCCCAGCATAATAACGGAGGGTCTTGGTATGCCTGCCAGCACACTGCATCTGCTGAATTCTGTGCCCTAATCTCTTTTTTAAAAAATGTTCTTAATTAAAGAAAAGGGAAGTTTGTACATTAGGTGGATCTTTATTTCAAATTATATCTCTGGGTCATATAGTATAATATGCCATGTAGTAGAAGCCGGCTATTCTTAGAAGATCAAATAGCGGATGGGTGTAGTTTAGTGCTTTACTTTCCATGTTGTGAAAGTATTTATAACATGGACTCAACATTCTGAATGTTGCAATTGAGTCAAAAGGTTGAGAACTCCTGAATTAGCTCTTTGATTACCTGAAAACTGTACATGTGGGTGAAATTGCCCAGCCATTGTGAAATTATTTACATATAAGATTGAGGTAAAAGATTACAATGGTTGTCCCAAAGATGCTTTTTCAAGAGGCAACTAGACTTTCTGATCTTTCTTTGAAGACATTTCGCTTGTCATCCAAGAAGCTTCTTCAGCTCTCTTCAGTTCTTCTTCAAGAACATCCAAGAAGCTTCTTCAGTTCTTCCAAAGCTGAAGAAGATTCTTGGATGAGAAGCGAAACATCTTCAAAGAAAAACCAGAAAGTCCAGTTATCTCTTGAAAAAGCACCTTTGAGACCTGGATGACTGAGAATCTCCATAGACATTATAATGGTTAGGCTTCTATTCTTGATGAGCCATTTCAGTATGCAGGGGATCGATATTGGCAATTGTGCTGGTGTATCTTGGTCACCAATCCCTTCATCTCTTGCAGGGCAGAGCTGTTTTGGGTTGGAGCATACAAAGTCACCACGCTTACAGTGGACTTGGTTGGGCCATGCAGAGCTGGAGTACCAAGGCTGCATCCTGCAAGTGTCCACCCTGCAAATGTACATTCTTCTGTGTTTCAACAGTGCTCAGGTCTTGGCCAGTGTTTCCTCTAATTTCTCACTTTGCATGTGTGTGAGAAAAATGTTTTATGCAGCTTTTCCCAAACCAAGTAGAAATTTGTGCACCACAACGTGAGTATAGAAATAAATTGCAAATACATAAGCTAAGTGCCACCTTAGGTGTGAAACCACCTGGGTGACCTTGGGCCAGTCAACCCGTCTCAGCTGTAGGAAGAAGGTGATGGCAAACTAAATGTTGCCAAGAAAACTTCAGGGACTAGTCACTAGGTGATACACACAACAGTCACCAGGTGATACACACCCAAAAGGAGGCAGTTGTAAATTGACTTGGGATATACTCCAATTTGAGGCAATTTCTGTATTATGCAGATAAATGTAGTTTTCTTTTTTATAAGCGAAGGACTTCAATCCCTAATGAGGAGAAGTAACTTGTATTCGGCCAGGTGGTTTGCTTGATTCAGGCTTATTTTAAAGCTGCTCTCCAAATTAATTGAACATGTTTAGATTCACAAAACCAATTTTAATGAGAGTTTGTCTATTCTCAGACAATTGAGAATCCTGAAGTGTCCTACAATCTTAACAATCTTGGCGTGATCTGCAGTTTGAAGTTTAAAAGTGTTATTCCCCTCTTTCTGCATACTCAGCTATTTTTTCTTCTATTGGTTTCAGGAAGTTTCTGTGGAGACACTATTAGAAGTCACAGGTCTCCCCCGTGTCCTCCTAGGTCATGCACTGAAACCCCTGATAAAGGAGAATGGGATCCTCTCCCAGGGACAGAGTAAGTGGGGAGGAATATTCTGAAAGAGAGTGAGGATTTTGTCCTTTTGGAAAATTAACTCAAAATAGGTTGGGTGGAAATCTTGACTTTGGGCTGCTCCCGTGGAGCACTTGGTTTACAAGCTTCAGTTATGAAACAAGAGAGCTTTCTGACTAGGTGGGACAGAGGCCCCTGAATTTAGAAAGACCCACATTTCTGCTCCTCTGAGGCTGAGTCTTTTTTGCTAGGTATTTTAAGACTGAATGAGGAGGTACTAGGACATGTGTCTGGTCAGCGCCTGTGCCTCTTGCCCAAATCGATGTACCTGAATGTGGAAGAAAAAATATGCCACGCTTTGGAGGAAAAAAGGAACTTCATCTGCCGCCTCCTCAACCAGATCCTGAACGAGGAGCAAGAGATACATATCGACAGCCTGGTATTCAAGGTATAGATTACAAGGATTTGACCCTTTTAATCAGCCCAGCCGGTAATCCAAAGAAACACTATAATAGGCAACTGAGACTGGAATTGCTAATGCTAATGATATGGTTATAAAGTGCAGTGTACATGACATTGCTTAGTGATGGCAATGCCAGCAATTCTGACTTCCAGGCCCATGCAAGGTATTAACTGAGGACTTCATGTAACATGGGAAGAGGCGGGAATCCTAGGCAAGCAGGCCAGGGTGAGGACTAGGGGCCAGCAGGGGACTAAGGACTGTGGGCAGGTGCTGCAGGTAGGTGCTGAAGAGTCCAGGCAGGTGCTATAGGAGGCTGGGAGGGTGCCACAGGTAGGTGTATACTATGGAATGCTGGTGGGCAGGCCAAAAAGTGGCAAGAACAACTTGCAACCTCCTGCCAGCTTTCCCCTCGACTTTGCAGCAGGGAGTTGGAAACGGCACATCACATGACCGCAGGATGCTGCAATTGTAATTGGGAGCCGATTGTCAAGCACTTAATTCACTATCACTTGACCCTGGGAACATTGCAATGGCTGCAGTTTGTGATTAGTTGGTTCAGAGCCATCGTAACTTTGAATGTTGTGAAATGAGTGGTCATAACCCAAGGATTACTTGTAATTCCATTCATTCTTTTTTCCTCTTCCAGGTAATCGATTCCTACCACAAACAGAGGCATGGTTCACCTTCCGGCTTCTTGGGAAACATCTGCAGCAGTGCGGATGTCCTCTCTTGTATCTTGTATTTGCTAAATCAGGGTTTTGTCCAGCGCCAGGAAAATTTTCCACAACTATTACAGTGTGTTTGTGTGGATATTCCAACCCCAGCAGTGCCAGAGAACCAGTCTCAAGTAGTATTTCAGACTATGAAAATCAAAAAAGTGCCCAGCATGACTTGTATGGAGAAGAAACAGACATTTTCTACATTTAGGTAAAAGTGGCTCCTGCTATGTGTGTGTGTGAGAGAGAGAGAGACAAACTAGGGAGGTAAGCCTAGAAGGTGTTTATAAAAGCACTGATTTCTGGTTAGTATGGCTGTAGGAAGTTTCTTGTGTTTGTCCTTCCTACTGGTTTTCTACATGTAGCACTGAATGCTCTAACATTAAAAGCTAAGGAGAAGAACAGAACCAAATGTTGCACAGAACAGTTTTCCAGTAATACATTTTTTTTTCCTTCCTTGAAAAGGACTGGCTCTGTTCTTCCACTGCCAGGCTGCAGTTGGGGGGACATGACCTCAAGAATAATTCAACACATTTTTTTTCTACAGCCTGAGCAAGGTGGCTCAATTCTAAAGGCCAGACAGTTCAAAACATTCTCTCCCCGCCACCGCCGCCGACATGTATCTGCCTATTTCTAGACCAGGGGTGTCAAACTCAAGGCCCCGGGGGGGTGGGGGTGGTTCTTAAATCTGGCCCACGGGGCCGGCCTGGAAATAGCAAAGGACCGGCCCACAGTGCCTCTGGGAACCAAAACGGGGCACAGGGGGCCACACACAGCCTATTTTTGGCCTAGACGGCTGCCCCATTTTGGCCAGCAAAGTGCTACAGGAAGGAGAACAGGCCACGGGGTGTGTGTGTGTGTGTGTGTGTGTGTGTGCACATGCCCACCCCATTTTCACCAGCAGGGTGCTGTTTTGGATGGCAGGGAATCCGTCCCATCTCCCCCCCATGCCTGGCCAGCCTGCGGAAGAGAACTACATTCCACTTCCGCCCTCAAAGAAATCCAGTTCAACACCCCTGTTCTAGACTGTTGGGTTGTCAAAGGATGTAGTTGTAACTTCCTTGTTATATGATGGATGGATGGTATCTTTAGAGTCTTTGATGCATGACTCTTGCCTTAAAGCAATGAACTTTTTCTATTTATTTGCAGTCCTTGTCAACTTTACAACAAGGAGTGTGTTTTTGTAATCCCTGTTTATTTAACTAGAAAAAACACTCTTCAGTCCTTAGTAAAGAAGGATTTCTATTATCACCTGGGTTTCTTATTTAGACCCTTGCATCCCTGGACAATAATAGTTGATAAAACTTGGATGAAAGGAAGTTTTAGATCAAAATAAAAATGAGATACCTGTTCCATTTCCTTAACCTTGAAATTAAGAAAAATATTTTTTAAAAAATATTTTATTTGTGGCATATGATTTCAGATGGTTTACCTACTTGCATTTTGCGCATTATGAGCAAATAGTTGCTTATTTCACTATGACAACTAATTGCTTGGGGACTCTATTTTTTCCCCTTACAGCGGTAGATTGCTTGAGATGTAAACATGAGAAATGGAAATTCCTGCTCAGCAATATTTATGATAACATTTCCATGGTTTATGTGCTGAGCTACTTAATTATCTAGTGCAGCTGCCTTCCACTTCAATTCTTTTCTATGTGTTATCCAAAGTCTTGGAAATGCATCAATTGCCATATTCCAAATAAAGACAAATTTGGCAATATACAGAATGTGGCATTTTGAGTTACAGCCAGAATTATGCATGATTTAGCATAAACTAGTAAGCCCACTTCCACCTTCAATAAATTAAAAACCACAAATACGATCTACTTTACTTTGTATGCTCCAGGGAACCTTTTGCACATATTCCCATTTTCTACAATCACAAACTGGAAAGGCAATTCTTTAGATGGTGGAAGTACTGTAAGTATTTAACATTTATAAAAAGCAACTTTCAGCTGTGCCTATATGATTAATTCTTGTGCGGCCCACAGACCTTTTTCATTTCGTATCTTCCCACTCAGTTGTACTTTTCTTGACACACTTTTCCTTCCTTTGCAAATGGTTTTTAGCAATATGAAGCTCCACCACAGGATAGATTGGGCTAAGAGGAAGCCAAAAGGGACTACAAGGGATTGGAGAGTATGATGATTTAATGTAAAAGACTAAATCTTTGGCCTTGGTGACCAACCCAGATTGGCTCCTGCAATGTTATCTTGGGACATGTATATTTGCCTTCATTTGTAGTGCAAAATCCTACAGGATTTGATTTTAAAAAGAAAATACTGTAGGCTTGCCTTCAAAACAGTTTCTACCTCCCTTGCCATACAAATTGTATGCTGTGCAAGGGGTAAAATTCAAATACCAGATATGTGTTTTATTACCTTATACAGTATTTTTTTACATCAGTAATGATAGTGATAGCAGGAATAGGCTGCATTTTTCTCCAAGGAGGACCGCATTTCTTTGGCATTAGAACCGCAACCTGCGCAGGCAAAGTATAATCCAAAGATTGGAACATCCTGCTCCATCCCCCTTTCTTCTCTTTCTCTCTACTCTGCCCAGAGAGACAGACTGCTACCCCATCAGTTTGATGAGTCAATTATGAAAGGAGGCTTGTGTATCTCCATAGACATAATTTCCACCATTGTTGCAATGATTTCATTACACTTTTCAGTACTATGTAAAACTTAATTATTATTCATGAAAGTTATATGCTGCCTGACTCCCAATGATGCTTGATTTTATAGATCTACAACGGTATGTAGGTCTGAGTCCACTGAGCTTCATAAAAAGGCTTTGCTTTAGCTCTTAACTCCATTCAGAAATTGCTGTTGAACTGTAATTTTAAAGGTAGAAAATATTAAAACATGGAAAGCAGCCCCATTAATTGTAATTATTGTCCTGATTCTGCCAATTCTGATCATGATCCTGTCATGTCCTGACATATAGTTCAAGACTAAATACCCTCATCCTGGTTCATAAACAAGCAGACAAGGAAATATAATGGGGTAAATATGGTCATTCACTTCTGTCAGGAGCTGCTAGGATAACAGGCTATATATTTTTACTGTATTCCCAATGAATAGGGATGCCTAGATAGGCACAGTAGGTGGGCATAGAGTTGTTTAACTGCACACAAAAGACCTAAAGCTGCCCGTTGAATTGTGCTGTGTTCTTCTGGTTGACATTCCCCACCACCACTTTCACGCCTGTCTTAAATTCTCTGTGTGTTTCAGACTGTATTTTAGTGGGAGGGGGAAGCCTCAAGTATCCAAGCAATTCCACAAGTAAGGACCTCTTAACTAGCGAAATCCTTTGACTGATGCCTTGTGCGTCTAAATCACGAAGAACAAGATGCAATTCCAAACAGAATAAAATCAAGTTGATGCTCTCGGTCACAATGGTACCAGCATTAATTTATTAAAATTAATCCAGAAAGCAACCTTACATTAACAAAAATAGAATCTTGTAAAAAATGGGATTTACCCACCATCCCTGCTCTCCTAACCATGAGCAGCTGCATTCGCCAGGCAGGCGCAATACCACAGTTTAGGTCTCTTAAGTTCGGTAGGACACACTTTCAAGGCAGGGGACGTTGGTTTGGCAGTTCTAGTGACACAAGCTCCAGGAAGGTAAGACGTCCTGGCCTTTGGAGCCTGCATGATTCAGGGATAAGAGAATGGATGGGGACATTAGTGAATCCAACAAGGGAAGGAAAAGAGGCACTAGTAGCTGCCTTCTGACACTCTTACTTTCGCAAACTCACTTGTTCGATTTCTCCTGATCAATTTCAGCAATTTTAAAGGTCTGTTACTGCACATCATTGCACCTGACCTTGCCAGTGGATTTCATACTTGCCAGCTTCATCAGTCTGCCAGTGCCACAGATCTATTACAACACCACAGCAAAGGTGGAACTGGATACAACTTGTGGATGTAGCAGCTACCCTGAGACCTGTCCGGGCAAAGTGCTGATCTGGGGAAAGGGGGAAGGAAGCACTCTTACTGGCTATAAATGGAGTGTATTGATTCATAAGCCGGTTCCATCACCCAAGAGCACCTTTTTCTTCATCTGAATAGAGGTGGGAGGGGCCCAGCTGGCCCCACCACTTCCACCTCGCTTTAGATATTAGTACTTCGCCTTACCTATACAGCAGGGCACAGCAGTGTGGTACAGGCAAAGGAAACAAATATGCAACATTTACGCAGAGCTAAAATACTTCTGGGGAGAAAATGGCCTAACCCCGTCCCTCCAGATACCTTTTCTTACTCTGAAGAAGAGCTTACAGCTCCCTGCCCACTTCCATCTTCCCCGCCCCAATACTGCTTAGCAAAGTTTTCCCCCTCTATTTTATTGACAGGGTGTTCATTCAGAATCTAGTCTACGATTCTTTCCTTTACGTGGCTGGAAAAAGAGTACTCTTGTCTATTGGTTCATGGCACAGCCTGGACCATTTTCTCCTGGCTGAAGTCCAGTTATGTGCCATCTTCTTTCTGTTGTGCTCACAGCTGATGAATGGAGGAAACGGTTCCTCTAGCTGCTTAAGAAGGTAAGAACGACACAAAACGGCTCGCAGACCACCTCCTGTTAAGCAGCCTCTGGAGCAGATCCAGAAATCGTGCTTGTCTCAGTTATCAATTCCTTACTCTTTGTGTTAGATACTCTGCTCTACACATTCTAATTGTGTGAGAACAATGCCAGCTCCACTCCAAATAAGAGGAGAGACAGGGCTTCATGTTAAAAAGAAACTGCAAGATGCCAAGATGCCATAGCCCTCAGTGAATTCTGAGATAGAGGACTGCCAATTGGCACTTATGGGTAGAGGTCAACTGGTCCAGAATGTTTCTGGGCAAGCCTGGCTAAGCAATTCTAGGAAAAGGATGTTAACACACATTTTTCCCCATTAGAGATTTACAAGGTAGCAGCAAGTTAAAAGAAGACCTGCCTTCCCATTTCTTGCCCAAGCCAGCTAGACAAGGCATGGAAAGGAACTCTGTCCCACCTTCCACAAGCAACTTGGGAAGCTATTCAACCCTGCTCAGCCTCTTTCCTTCCTGATGTCACATGAACAGAGAAGACAGGCCTGATATTCTAGTCCCAAGAGTCTGTGTGGAAAAGCCATTTCTCTCTTGTGTTTTTGTGTGTGCATCTGTCTTCCTTCCCTTTCCTACAACCCAAGTTCACATTAAACTAAAAAACTCATGGGTGAGACATAAAGCAAATTGGGATGCTCCCTGCACAGAACAAATGGAGCAAGTAGAGCTCTTGCCAGAGTCGGCTGTATATGGGCAATCAGTCTTCAGAAGCAAAGGAAGCGGATGCTCCTCCTCCTGGTCCATCTGGCAGAGCCCAGGCTCTTCCATACGGCTTGTTTCGTATCACACACTCTTTGAGTAGCCAAAGATGCCAATTGGAAAATGTTTGACGTGCGTTGGCCACTGTGCAGCCAGCTGGAAAAACTTCACATCATTCCACTCCACACCATCAATACAAACTGTAAGAAAGATGACAGAACATTATCATTCTAGGAGCGGTAAAGGCAGGATAAATATCTAGGTCAAGCTCTAGAGCATGTGTGAAGGGAGAAAAGAGCCATATTAGATAAACAAACTGCGTGCTGGTGCTGGTGAAGGAATTGAACCCTAGCTTTTTTGTGAAGTATCTTCCTCAAGCTGAAAGTCTTCAGATATATGGAGACCGGAACCCATCTGGAGGTCACTAGATTGGGGAAAGCAAGTGTACAGACTTGACGGACCCACGTGGAGACCTGTTCTCTGACCTTGTCAAGTAGAAGGGGAACTCTGCCCAGATAGGTCCCAAACTGGAAAAGTTTTTGAGCCGACCCACTTACCACGCAACATGGTGTTTTGATGCTTGGCTGTGCAGATCAGGCGAGTGATCCCTTCGATCACTTGGCTTTTGGGTTCCAAATCCTTCTCCTTGGGTTTCTTGCTTAGGAACATCACTGCCAAGAAAAGATCATGGCTCAAACAGAGCTAAGTCCAAATTCTACTAAGCCATTAATGGGCGAAGTAGCTAATTCCAGAGTCTATGTCAAGCCACAAGCATTTTTTTTATGAATTATGTTAATTTATACCCGTAGGGCATTCAGGGTGACTAAAGGCAAACAAGGTGAGACAACCTGAGGGAAAAAAATGATTTGACTACCTTTTTTGTTTTTCTCCTTGGTGACCACAGTCATTGCCATGGTGTTAGGTGGGGCGAGCTCTCCTGGACTAGGGATGCGGCTGACCTGCAGGGAGCGGAAGTTGCTTTTCAGGGTGTTCTTGATGCCTATTTCCCGCTTTTCAGCCTCTTTTCTCTTCTCTGGCCCCTGTGCTGTCCAGTAGTCCACCTGCAGACCCATCACCTCCACACCAGGGCTCAAATTGCTGAAAGAAGGGAAAAAGAAAAACCATCGGAATTAAGTTGTATACTCCTCCGCAGGACAAGATGGCATTGTACCATTCCAGCCTAGAAGAGAAGAAGAGATCAACATGCTGTTATTTAGTTTAATTCTGAAGCGTTCTGATCTCTCATGCGCTGTTAATATTTGCTTTTGACTTTCACTCGGCAGTGTTTTTCCTCTGAGTAAAAATGCTGCAATTCATGTACCTTTATAAATAGAATGACTTTCCCCCTTTCATTTTCCAAGTTGTTGTTTTACAGCCCAGGGTCACTGTAATCAGTCTTTGATATTGTCTCATTCCTTTAGTGGTCTCCAGCCATTCAACAGTTGAATTTTCTTGTTAGATTTTCTTTTCTCATGGAGCCACATTTCTGTGCCAATACTGTTATGGTCCCCAAACAAAGAATTCTGGCAATACCTCCAGCATTTCTACAATAAATATACTCACTGGATGAGTACATTCTTTTGCTCATCTGTTTCTGTCTTAAAATCATTCAATCTTCTAGGAAGAACTGAATTAGCAAAACACCGTATCCTTTTGTAATCTCTTGAGCCTCCTTAAGAATGATGCAGTTGACTCTACTCTTCTCCTCTCTCCGTTTTTCCCCGAGGGCTCCAAGAAAGATTAAGGAGTGAAATGGTGCTTTAAGCATTGTAAAGGCTTTATGCCCTCACCAAAAGTGGGTTTCTGGTCCAAAATCAGAAATTCTGATTCCAGTTTTAGAGTGGCAACCCTGTAACGCTACGTAAGTCCTGGTGCAGCGTGCTAACCGAAGAAATTATGCCAACCTAAAATTGCTAAACGAAAGAACTCTACCCAGTTAATAGTATCACAAAACACCCACAAGTAAACTGAAAAGTGCTTACCCAGTTCCTGAGAGCCCACTGCTGACAGAGGGAGAGGGCGGAGGGGTTCCTATAGCTTCCTTGGTATAAGGGATCCCTCCACCAGAGGGAGATGATGAGCTCAGCAGTGAGGTGGAGCAAATGGTAGCATCATCAGAATCAACTAGGAAAAATTGTGAGAAAGCACCTGATTACGGTATATCTCTTGTTTGCCCAGAGCACTTGGGGAGGAGTGAGGAGCAAAGGAGATTTCTATCTGCTGTCAGAGCTGGGCTGCTTCCATATGCCTTACCCTATAAAAGTTACCAAGGTAGCTGCTATGGAAGGACACAGTTATGTGCTATGTTCCCAGACAATGTGGAAACATTCAGCAAAAGAAACCATGCCATGGTGTTGGCATGTGTTTGCTTTTCCCCACACCTGCAACCAAAAGAGCATTGCATCTGGAGATTCCTGATGCCCTGCTCGCTAGCTAGCTTGAAGGGGAAATCCAAGATGAGCCTCTTCTGTGGTTTCAGGACATAGGATTCCAATGAATTTCTTCCTGGCTGAAAAAAAAACCCCACGTTCTCCCACTTTCTATGCTTCGTTTTCCAGTCTTTTTTCTGTTTGGTCTTTATAGATACAAACTACTGAATGTGCTATTATTACTAGACATGATTAATGTACATGATTTATTTTATGCTTAATTAAACTTGGTATTTTCCAAGTGAACTGTAATTGAATTCATGTAATTGGACACATTTGATATAGTAATATTTATGTTTGAACAAGTATTTTCAGCACAATGTCTTGGTAAAAAATGTGGTGCACAAATAAATTGGCTGCACCTCTGCCCTAGAGCCACAATAACTACCAAGTGTTATTATTTGATTCCTATTCCTTTATCAGAGAGAAGGGAGGGAGAATGCAGGGAGAGACATTTAATTTTACTCAGTAACAATGCATACTTGCCCTTTTGAGTCTTCTCAAAGACAAATGTCAAAACAACACTTTTTCCTCTAACGGTACGACACCGCTTCTCAAGTCACAAGACAAAACAACAAGAAGAAGCACTGTATCTCTCTGTAGTGGCAATGCGGAATACCACTGTATTTTGAGGAGCTGAGTGACCTAATTTGATTTCTCCTTCATATTAAGAAAAGTTTAAAAGTTTAGAGCTGATTTTGAGCTAACCTATTTGCTTTACACTCTTGCGGAATAAAGGAGTCTTTACATAGCTGCAAAGCTTTCCTTATCTCTGAAAGTTCCAGAATGCCAGTGCTCATCCCAGAGTCATGTGCCACCCTGTCAAAGTCAGATCTTCAAGTCTCTTGACCTTAGAAGCAGAGCCTTAGAAGTCATGGCGCCAGATTTTAATGAAAACCTCATACTGGCCTTTTTTTTTTTTTTTTTTTGGCTGCTTACAGTCCTTTATTAAAGGCTACGCTTCCTGCAACAGTGGCACGTTCGAGGGGGGTTAAAATAGCATTTTTGTATCGCAGGCACCCACAACAGTTAAGCAGCATCTAGAAGCGTTCTGAGAAAGACCGATGTCCAGAGGAAAAGGGAAGCCCCCTCCTCTTGCCCGCAACAGAGGAAAGCAGAGCTCGCACCAGGCAACGCTTCCTTCTCATGGCCTACGATGACTGGGGTCAAGCAGTTCTTGGCAGAGAACGAGGGGCCAACGGCCTGCCGGGGCTCCATCCACCGGCCTCTCCAGGCAAGCGCCCTTCCCAGACCATGAGACCCTCGTCACTGCCTGGTCGAGGCTCAGCTGGGCTCACAAGCCCCTTCCCGGCCTTTAAGCGGGAAGCTTCTGCACAGAGCCTAGCACAGGGTACTGGGGAAATTGGCCAGACCTTGGAGGGGTATCTGCTGTCATTAAGGATCTCTTGATAGCTTGTAAGAGATTTTGGCATCATCTTGCTTGGTGTACAATATAGGCTTTCTATGTTATGCTTTTAAATTTGTTTGCTTAAGTCAATAATAAAGCTTAAATCCTCCTTATTCATTGTATACTTCTTGTCTCAAGACCCAAAAGAACTATTAACTGGACTACCCTGAAACTTGGCAAAACACCTTCTTTGTCCCAAAAGACCTCAGAGAACAAAAACAGTAAAAAATGATCTGAAAAACCAATTAAAAGCACCCATAGGATAATAAAAGTAACAAAAGTACAATAATTAAAACATGGAGCTGTTTCTGCATGCCGTAACTGGGTATGGGTGAATGCTTCTCTTGGAGGGCATTCAGAACCATTTGATGTTCAGATGTTTGCTTGAACGCCAAAAATAAGGTAGAGGGACATCGGCCTATTCGCTACGTTTTTCTCCCCCCACCTCCTTGTTTCTCCTCAATGTTATATGATGGGTTTGGTAATGAAGGAGAGATGTAATCACATTCCCCTGAACATGACTGCAGTTTTCAGCAGATCCAAAAACCAAACGAGACAACAGATGCAGCCATAATGACTCCCCTCCAGACTTCCCAGCCAAATGGATGGCGGTTGAGGAGTGAGAATGAGATTGACAGAATGTGAGGAAAAAGGGGGAAGGGTCCTAGCTCTCCTCAATTTGAAGCCTTAATGGCATCAGGAAAAGATTGAAAAGGACAAATGGATTTAAAGAGGAGCTTCCCAAATATCAATACAGTCAATTGTGAGAACTGCCATGATCATCTACTGAAGAATGACCAGGCCTGGATTCATTTTGCCTCTCTTGTTTCTTGTTTTTGTTGTTGTTCTCAAAAGCCCAGGCCTCAGTGATGTGGAAAACCAGAAGAAGTTATAGTTGAGGCAAGTTGCCATAGCATGACTTCAGCTCTCTGCCCCATAATTACCCCAAGTGTTCCCTCGTCTGCAGGACACAAAGCAGGAGTGAAAACGAGGCAAGGTGGTTGCCTCAAAGACCCAACTTTTATCACACACCCCCGTGCCCACTTCTCACCTGAAGTGCTGAAGGATTGCTCCACAAGTCCCACTTTCACCACCTGTGTGGGAGGAAAAAATTGCTCAAAACCAAGAAATTGCAACAGGCAATATATTCCACCATCCTGACAGGTAGATCTGGGAGGGGGATGGGTGCAGGGGGGTGGGAGTGGGGTCCACAGTGTGGGTTCAAAAAGTCAGAGAAGCTGCCTGTTTTTTATGTGCATCACAGATGGAGATTTCATTGCACCATCATGTCTGCCATCTTGACTTTTTGGCCACACCCTGAGAACCTCCCGGATGGGCCCACCTACAGCTTCACAACAAAAAAAAAAACCCCAACTTGCAACAGAGTTCATGTGTATTCATGCAAGGCATACACATTCAATTTTCTTCTGCAGGCATCTCAAGAAGCAAAGGAAATGGCTGGGGAATTCTGGAAGTTGAAGTCCACACATTTTAAAGTTCCCAAGGTTGGAAAACTCTGCTCTAGCAATTACTGGCTGATGCACTCCAACGCACTTACCCCAACAAATGGCACAAATTTCTGGCAGGAATCCTCATCTGGGCTGTAAAAACGGAACAGAGGCAATTACAAATGGCAAGCCCCTGAAGAGTCCTCCACTTGCAAAGGCCACCTGTGAAGTGGAGCTCACCCAAAGCTTTGCCTCCCATCATCCTTTGCTGGTCAAGTTACCAACCACTGTCGAATAGCTCTGGCCCCACCCCTTGCAGTGCCGTTGGACACAAGCAGAAAGGGCAGCTTTGGGAGAAATGGACTGACTCCAGGATTAGGCCAGGCAACCCCAGCAAAAGCCTGATGTAATCAACAAGCAGCTATTGCAGAGGCAAGCAATGGTGTCTCTTCCTCGGGAAGGTGGAAGGAAGCGGGATGGTTCCCTCACTCTCACATAGCATAGCAAACTCCCCCCTCCTCCCCCGCGCAACCCCAATGCTGAGCACAGGATCACAGTGCGCAGGAAAGGTGGGAAGGCAAAGGGAGAACGCAGAAGAGACTCAAGAGGAAGGAAGAGAGGCCAGCTTCCTTCTCTGCGACTTCCACAGGCGGGAGTTCTCACATGCAACCAGGGACAGCCAGCAGCCTGGCCTCAGGCAAGACAGGCAGGGGAAGCACTCATTCTGTTCCTAGACAAAGAGATGAGACGGACGGACACAGAAGAGAAAGGCAATACTGCAGCAAGCCACAGTCCAATACCTGATATAAAAATCAAAATAGAGGCTTCTTTTCCTTGAATGCCAAAAACCAAGAAGAGGGACAGGCGTCAGCACTACTTGAATACAAGCAGTTAGACTCTGGCGCTGGGAGACAAACACAGTGCCTATCTCACTTGGCAAGGCTGGGCCATCAGAACCATATTGTACTCAACGTGGGGAAGGAAGGGGAGAGAAGAAAGGCCCAGTGCGACTCCTCGTGGCCTTTGAAGTAGTGGTTAGAGAGCAGGACGTTTCTTCCCAAGGCCACCTTTCCAAGGTATTCCTGGTTAGCTTTCAGCAGAAGCTAGCTCAAACTCCACAAAGAGGAACAGGAAGATTTCAAATCTTTTCAACAATTTCCCACTTAACATACTTACTGTACTTTGGAGTATTTATGTTGCAGGTGCTCACAACATGCCTCAGAGAAAGAGAGAGCTGTCTTACAAAACACTGGTACCAGCACCGGCTCCACATTTTGCCCATTTGCCTGCCCTTTCCCAGACAACAAACCAGAGGCCCAGGAGCCAGTTTTTGGGGGATAAGTTGTTATAAGCCACAGTCAGAACACAGAGACAATGTAAAATCTGGCAGAATTCAAACAAGACAGAGAGGAAGAGAAATAGAGAATGAGAATAAAAGAAAGAGAAAGAGACATGGGGGAGAGAGTTTGCTGAGGAACAAGAGTGAGGATACCAAACTAGCAGTAGTGGAGAAGAGGCCAATCACTTTAAAGATTAAAAACATACTGTTCCATCAAATAAACCTATTGCCACCAGTGAATTAAAAGAATGGCTTTTTAAAAAATGTGGTTTCCTGCCTAAGAGAGGCCTTCTTTGTCATCCACAATGGACCTCCTGCCTGGCAGAGACCGCAGCCAAAGAGGGACACGTCAACTTCTGCTACAGGCCTTCTCCGTTCGTTTTGTGTGATTGTAGTGTTGATGCTCTCACAGATCCAGACATCTTCATTTGGTATGAATGCTCATGTCCTCTCCATTCAGATACCAAACAAACTTTGAAAAACATTGAAAAAAAAACTGCAAATCATTGCCACTGCTCTTAAATTATTTTTAATTGTTTTCCCTGACAACAACAAGGTATCTGAAGTGACCTGGAACTCCAGGCATTGCAAGCAATTCACCAGGGAGATGCTAGTGCATTCCCTGCTCAGCCGGGATGTTGGCTGGGTTCTGTCCTCACACATTAACCGAGTGTCCATCCAATGCCACACCCCATGTCTCCCTATGGCTCCGCTTTATGAGGTGAGATGTGTTAACAGAATGCATGCTCTCTCTGAGGAATGGTTGTCAGAGAAATACCAGAAGAAATACAAATGTATGAATGGTTCACTAAGGCCAAAGACAGGTTCTCTCCACCTACTATGTACTTTGGAGTATTGGAAAGATTCTATTCTGTTTTTTAGAAAGTTTAGGCGGGGAAAAGATAAAAACGATTTATTCAAAGCTCTTTAGGCTCAATTTAGTATTAGAAAATGTCAGCATTTCATTTCATCATTAATTTTTGACTTGAATACCAGTATACTTTAATAATGGGGGAAAATTTAAATACATATGTAGGCCTTGTCCTCCTACTCATAGTTTGATTTCTTTGCCTTCAGTTATCTGAGTAGTGAGTTCCTTGAATTACACAGCACTATCTTTTTCCCTCCTGTCTTTGACAGTTAAGGCCACCGGGGATATAGAGTGACGACATCAGAGCGAATTTAAATAGCCTTTTTAAAAAAAAAAAATAAAGTAAAATAGGTGCATTCAAGTATACTAGAAGCTTAAAGCACCTCTTTTGTTGCTTTCCATAATAAAAAAATGATATCGTATAAACTGACAGCTCTTAACTAAATTTCAATGACACATCCTTAGGATCTCTAAGAGTCCCCCCCAAAAGGGGTTCAGGGACCATTTTTAGCCCACAGGCTCCCTTCTTTACAATAATTGCAGAGTCTGCAATGCCAAGAACTGGCTCATTTTTAATGCTGGCATTATATAACAACAAGAAGTTCTTGTACTCACAACCGTCCTGTGTTCGGATAACTAAGTCGGTTCTTTATGACCTACAGCCCTGCCCCACCCCCCTTCGCCGCCCTCCCCTTCCTCTCTCAGTGCCGCAAGGAAGGTTTCATTTCCTGGCACATGCTCTTCTTCCATCGGTGGGGCTTTAGCACAGAATTGCTCCTCGGAGCAAATCAGCAGAGGTTAATTTAGAGCAGGGGTGTCCAACCTTGGCAACTTTAAGACTTGTGGACTTCAACTCCCAGAATTCCTCAGCCAGCAAAGCTGGCTGAGGAATTCTGGGAGTTGAAGTCCACAAGTCTTAAAGTTGCCAAGCTGGCTGAGGAATTCTGGGAGTTGAAGTCCACAAGTCTTAAAGTTGCCAAGCTGGCTGAGGAATTCTGGGAGTTGAAGTCCACAAGTCTTAAAGTTGCCAAGGTTGGACACCCCTGATTTAGAGCAAGGCATCCTCAGCATCTGGAGGCTGGTGGGTTATTTGAGGGAAAACCTGTCACAGAGAATCTGCCAAGATGGAAAACATCCCTTCACCAGGAAGCAAACTGGTGAGGTTGCCCCCCTGCTGTCCTTTCTGGCCTCCCAGGATGCCATCGGCCTTTTTGCGGGGCAGATCTAAAACAAAGGTCTGTAACTGCTAGTCTGTGAAAACATCTGTGGGACCTATGTGGAAGTTGAATGCATCCTTGGAAATAAAGATGATTTCGAAGGCCGGGCATTCCTTTGAGACACACAACTTTCTTTTTAAACACTGCTTAAAAATGGCTTATAGAAATGAAAACATCGCCATGCCTCCAATTCAAGGACAGTCTGCTTGGGGAGGGCAGAGTTTCCCTCGGTCCAGGAATGTCCCAGCAAAGAGCAGAGTCCTTTCCTGACTTCCCCAGAAGCTCCCCCATTGAGTGTAGCAAACCAGCTGTATATACTGTCTGCCAGTCCCCCCTTGGCTGCAGTGAAAAGCAGAGGACGGTGGGGCCTGATGTACCCCAGGCACTTGAACGGTGGCAGGAGGAACGACGCAAACAGCACTTGCAATCCCAAAATGACTGTTCAGACCAGACTTTATCCTGGGCAAAAGCAGAAAAAAATGCCTATCTATTCTGCTTTCTCCTGGTTGCCCTGTCCTTTAAAGCAGTGGCCCCCAACCTTTTTTGTGCCGTGGCCCGGTACCGGCATCACAATGATCCATGGCCCGGTACCGGCATCAGCACGCATGACAAGGCAAGGCAAGCCGAGCGACTGGCCAGCCAGCCGTTCCCCGCTTCTCCCCACCACCTTCAACTCCTCCTTTGTACCTTTGTTGGTGGGCTTCGCTTCGGGACGGCTTCAGGACGGTCGCTTGGCTGGCTTTGCCTTGGGTGCTGAAAGAATCCTCGCGCCTTAGCTTTGTTCGAAGCCCCCCCCTTCATTGAAACTAAGGCACTAGGATTCCTTCAGGACCCAAACGCTGCTTTCCAACCGGAAAAGCTCACCCGGAAGCACTTTCTCGTCAAACAAGATGGCGGCGCCCAGCAAACCGGCGGCCCGGTAGGAAATGTTCCACGGACCGGTACCAGTCCGTGGCCTGGTAGTTGGGGACCCCTGCTTTAAGAGCTGTATGAGGAAAACACAGCAAAACCTGGACATGTTCCCTGGAAACACATAGAAAAGAGATCATGTAAAGTAGAAGCAACAACCACCTGGTGCTCCCAGAAGGATGATTTGAGGGGGGGTGGGTTCCAGGGGAGGCAGAGAGATATCAGGTCATTAATGGGTAGACCAACGACATCAAGTAGATAAGAGCTGTTAAACATATAGGCACCTACAGTTTTTTTCCTGGTTTGGCAGCATCACAGAGATGATTCTGGTTGTAAACATATAAGGCCTATTTTTGAGCATTCACTATAGTATGCTTTGTGTGTGTCCTGTCTCGACATGGCAGAAAACAAACCACAGTCTTCCTCCTCTTATCAGGCCTCAATGCCCAGCCCAGCATACCACCCTCCCACACACCAAGAAATATGGGGATGCAGCCATGCACCACAAGGGATGGGCTCCACATTACTGTATGTGGGTTCAAATGAATAATCCTGTTACTGAACAAGGCCTGTAATGGAATGAAAGGAAGGAGAGATGAAAGGAAGGGAGACTGCAAGCTGTCCTACCTCTTCTGTTTGTAGGTCAACATGGCCTCTGAAATGGGTAGCTGGTGAGATACATTGGCACCTGTAATGAACTGAGCAACCCGGCCAGGGATGTCCACAGTATCTGGAAAGAGATGGAGAGAGGGGGTTGGAGGGGATACAGAGAGCACCAATGAGGCCCAGGAACTACTTAGATCAAATATCCCATGATTGGTCTGCATTGCTACAGCCCATTCTAGCTCTTACCTGAACTAGGGGCCTCAACTCTGCTAAAAAGCTCCCTCCAGGCTGCATCCAGAAACAGAGTGCTGTATCTATTATCAACTGACCCAAGGTACTTGGCCAGGGGGTGAGAGCCTGGGAAAGATACAAAGCATTTAAATAAAGGAAAGAAAAAGAGGAGGACACAAACCAGATAATTTCCTCATCCTCTCCTTACAAAGTTGAGCCAAAGGTCTGAGCACACATACATGAATAGCAAATCGCCTCACCTCCACACATTTCTCTAGCCCATGTTTCCTTTTGCTGGTTGGCATAGCTGCTTTTGCATGCTAACGGAAGGAAGGAAGGAGGGCTCCCCTGATTTAGAATATGCCACAGCTTTTCAGAACTGGCGCCAGTGGGCAAGACTCTTACCCAAGGGCACCACGAGAAAACGGAGGTAGTTCAGCCAATCAGGAGTCTTGCTGGCTAGCTGCTCCACAAAAAAGCGCAGGACGATGCTCAGGTAGCTCTGGTCCCCTGCCACAGCCACTTTCACTGGGGGAGGCATGTGGGAGTTACAGTTACAGCTGTGAAGGAAGAGAAATTCTGAGAGGTTTGAAGGCTGCAGATCCAGGAGAGCAACACCAAATCCCCCATAACCTACTGCCAGCACTCCCTCTGGTTTAACCCCCCCCCCTCACCTTATTGGAAGATCCTAGACTTCCCAACTAGCCAACAGTCTTTCAGTTGGAGAGAATGGGAAGCTGTGCATCATTGCCTTGGAAAGCAGTGGGCCGTGGAAAGCTGGACCAAATGAAAAGCAATTCCCATCTCTGAAGCTACAACCAGGGAGGCTTCAGGGTCCACACAACCAAGTACCAAAGTTCTCAGGCACACGGTTAACTTGGGAAACCTATCAGAACCTGTTCACCATGGCCTCAGCTGACTATACTCACTATCTCTGAATGCGAGAAACAATTGTGTTGAAGGCAGCCTGGACATCTGCCATGGAGCAGGTGGAGACCATGGGTTGCTTGTGTTCTTGGAGCTGATCACATAAGTACTGCCAACATAAAGCAAGAAACATAGAGAAAAGCAGCTAAAACAAATACGCAACATCTCTGGTCTCAATGTTCTGCTCCTATTCTTGGCTCTGTGGTTTGAATGGGAGGAGAACTCTTCCTGAGGTAACAAGAAGGACTTATTTGGGATTTGATGCTTTATGATGCTTTTACAAGGCAAAATTGTACCAAGACACGGCATATTGAATTTACCTGAATGTTCAGCAAGTTTAGATTGTTACATTGCCTGACTCTTACTCTCATTTGATGCCATATAATTCATGAATCTGCAGCTATCTATACATCTGATTTGGTACACTCCTCTGTAGTTTTAATGTACATTTAAATTGTTTTAAATATTTCCCCCCTCCCTTTTTGGCCAACGTGCTCTGTAAACCCCTGATCTGCTTTTCACAAGTTTCCCTTCACTTTCAGAGCAGAGGGCTTAGTTCAATGCAGCCCCTGTCCCATCAGCTGCCTTCAGGGCTTCCTCACCTGGCCTTGCCACTCTGTGATGTTCACCAGGATGATGCTCTCAGGCAGCTGCTCGTCTGAGACCAGGATCTGGTTGAGCTGATCGTACACAGATTTCCGAGGCACCTGCAGCAGCAAAGGAAAACCATTTTCAGCACAAATGTCTATGGAGACTCTCAGTCATCGAGGTCATGGTTGTCCCAAAGGTGTCGCTCCTCTCCCGGAGGCATTGGACTTGCTGCTTTTTCTTTAAAGACATTTCACTTCTTCAGCTTCTTGGAGGAGAAGCAAAATGTCTTCAAAGAAAAATCAGAAAACCCAACTGCCACTTGGGAAAAAGCACCTTTGGGACAACCAAGTTGAGGACAGTTCCAATCCCTGCATCGTCAAAGACCATAAAGATAGGAGAGGTTTTGGCTGTCTTGAGAAAGTTCCAAATGTCTCCATTGCTTTGATTTTGTTTCTCCACTCCCCATTTAAGGCATTTCTGGGGCCCCTTCTCCCCACCCCCACCCCGGTGCCGGGAAAGAGCCTTTCTCGCCCCACAAGCCAGCATCCCGCTCACCACTGCCTAACCTGGCTGTTCTGCCGGGAATCTGGGGAGCCCTCACTGTCCAGGCTACCGGTTCGGTCACTGTGGCTCTTGGAGTTTTGTCTATCCTTGACAGACATACTGCGAGGTCGCCAGAGCTGCTTGTTCTCAGCTTTGCTGAAAGACAAACGGCAGGTTATCAGCACAGGTTGAGGGAGGGTAGCCAGGTCTCAGATGTCCAAAGAAAGTCCCTGCTGTGCTAGTGAGCAAATGCCATGAGCAGCCAGAGTTTCTAAGTCACCAATGGCTATCGAGACCCAAAGATAGAGACTGAACAGGGGGAGGGGCGGCTAAGCAAGTCACACTTACAGCAGGGATTAATTGGACATTGTAAAACAAAAAATACTGTTTGTCAAAGTCTATAAACATCGACTAAGTGTACCACCACCTATGCTTTGATTATTTATATATGCTATGCCAATTTAGGATTGAAAGGGTATCTGGGAAAACATCTTAGGTTTTTGAAGAATTTACTGATTCAATTACCTTATGAAATCATAGGCCAAGAATCCTTGCCTGAGCCACAGCAGACTTAGGGTTTCTACCTGAATACTGGCCCCAAGGGGAAAGAACCTTTTTTATACTCTAAAATCCTCCTCTGCATGGCCAACGTAGCTGCTACCTATGCAAGATCAGCTGCCCATCGCCAATGAGGGCCTTTCTTACCTGGGCGAAACAGTGGCTGGGAACTCCGGCTTGCTTACACTGCTCAGTTGGGCAAGCCTATCCATGCTGCTTTCCTTCAACACCGTCTCAGCTGCTCCTCCTGGACAGGAATCGTTTGCCTCCAGCTCCTGAGATCATGTGGTTATTATATTTCCAACATGCCCAATAACCAAAGAAATGATGATGCACAGAAAGCATTGGAAAGTTTGTGGATGCGTTTTGCTTTGGAGCCCCAGGAGAATGTCAAATGGAATGGTTTGATTGGCGTGCCTCTTACCCACCGGCGAACGTTTTTCTTCAACCTCTTCCCACACCTCAATTCACTAATGCACATTTCTACTCCCACTGCTAACACCATGACGGGCCACCTCTGTAGCTCACCCCAGCCAAACAGACAGAAGCGGAAAGAATGCTAACGGGAAGGTCGAATTAGGAGTTGTTCCACACTTTC
Source organism: Pseudonaja textilis (assembly GCF_049901715.1). Taxonomy (NCBI): domain Eukaryota; kingdom Metazoa; phylum Chordata; class Lepidosauria; order Squamata; family Elapidae; genus Pseudonaja; species Pseudonaja textilis. The sequence goes on along the minus strand of NC_141990.1, from coordinate 39,687,710 downwards.
AAAAAAGAGCCACATTTAATTTACACGATTCTAGAAGGTGGGGAGAAAATCCTCGACTGTGCCTGAAAAGCTGCAGGTACCCCTTGACTTACAACCACAACTGCAACCAGAATTTTGGTTGTTGAGCAAAGCGGTTGTTAAAAGTTAGATGTCATACGACTGCTTCATTCAATGACCACAATTCTGGCATTCCTGAGTGAGGTCGTTAAGCAATCTCATAGATCACAAAGCCGAGGGAATCCTATATAAGCAGTGCCTGGTGCGTCGGGGGAGCGGGGGGGCTCTTGGGAGAACCTGGCATCTCTCTGTTCAGGAACTGAAAATCCTCCCTGCCAAAAATCTAAGCAGGATTTTAAGCCCCTGAGCAGAGAGACACCCACAGGCAGCTTGACCCTGTCTCTGAAGGCCTTCCTCACTCAGGGGTACCCTGGGCTCCTTACCTTAAGCTGGGCTGCCTCTCTGCTCGGGGGCTGAAATCCCTGCTTTGATCTTGGTTCTCTTTGTCTTTGGGGGCTGGCTGAAAGATCTCCCTACGGAAGGATTTCAACTCTACGTCTGCTTGGATTTCAGTAGAGTCTCCCTTTGAATTTGGATGTGGATTTCAACAATCTAAGCAAGCATGGAGCTGAAATCCTTTGGCAGGGAGCTCTTTCAGTCAGTCCTCCGAGATTAGAAATAGTCCTCTCGGCAGGCTTGCAAGCTTTCCCGCAATGACTTTCTGGGGAAGCCAGCAGACAAGACTGCAAATGGCAGTCATATGATTGCTTGTAAGTGCAAACTGGTTGCCAAAAAGTCAGGTCACTATCATGAGACTGGTAGTGCAATATTTGGCAATGGTCAGAATTGCTTTACAGGCCCCATTGCACCCTTTCCAAAACCACCATTTATTCAAACCATCATTAAGCAAATGGTCGTAAGTCAAGGATTACCCGTATAATTAAAGAATATGTGATTCCACTGTGCACTGAGATGGTGGGATGAATCAACAACTGAATTGGCCAGCAGAATGTAGCCCTTGAGAACAAAGTATCAACCAAACAGAGCTATGTACAACCATTGTGTTTTCAAAACTCCCTTCAACATGGTACTTTCTAGATTCCCTTCATTCCATCCACCACTGCTCCAGGATGTAGATATGCTAGCAAGAGCTCCAAATATTTTGGTACCCACAGGGACTGTGGATGTTTATAGAGTAGAAGAAAGCATAGGGTACTGTTCTTCGTGTGAATGTAGTATTGGGGAGCAGTACCCGGAATATACAGAGTGGATGACTAGTGTATCTAGCGCTGATAAAGAAAGATTAATTGCTAGAATTTCCCCCAACATTGCCAATGTATCTCAAGGGCTCCTTGAGTCGTTTTCTCCCACCACCTCTAAAGCTGCTGCTCACACAGACATTAGAACAGACTGAAGCAGGAAGATGCTTAGACCAACCACTTACAAATGCTTAACTTCTAGATCTCAGTTTACTGTTCTAAAAATTCTCCAAATAGTTAGTCTAGTCCCCATACATATGGTTGCTCGTGAGAAACAGTATAACAAATCAGCCAGAGAAAGCATCTCTTTGTTGTGAGCTAATGAGTTTGATGGGTCAAAGCAAAAACAAAATATATGCGGGACCATATGTGGCAGGGCCCCATGAGTATAAGTGGCAAGGATTGGGCACATCTACACGGTGAGTGCCAACCATTTCAGAATCCTTGCAGTGGGAGACATGGCAGCTTTGGTTTATCTTAGGAACACTCGACTGTACGATATTTTGGAAATCTGGACCCAAAGACTGTTCTGTTCCCAATGGAATAGCTATCGTTTGCCCAGGATCAGTGTCAAACTGATGGCCACTGGCAACCAGGATCAGAGTAGCAACATGAAGTCAACCATTTACTCATTTGGATAAACTGCCAGGTCAGTTGGGAGGGTGGCAGAAACTTCATAAAACAGCTAGGAAAGGAGAGGACTCACCATAGCTGCATTTTCCACAGCAGCCTCATCTTGGGTGCGTGGGATACCCCCTTTCCACTTCTCTGCTTCTCCCTAGGAGAGTGGGCAGAGAGCAAGCAGGCAGGGGGAGGGAAGAAGAAAATGGGTGAGTAGTGACAACTTTGAACCCATGAAATCTTAAGACAGGAGTAGAAGCAGGGCTATTCCAGACAGGGGAAGAACAGGCACATGTCCAAAGGCAGTGTGCTTTCTTCTCATTGTCCAGAATATTGGGGAAAGACCCAAGGGCCACAGAAGAAGTTGTAGGGGAAAACAGCCACCCCCCCCCATTTCATTTGGTCACTGCAGGAACCCAAGGAGCCCAGCTAAGTAAGTTTGGTTGGCTTGCTCTTATCCTACTTCTTCTAAATTGGAAAAAAGGAAGCTCATTAAGGAAAGACAGAAGAAAGAAGAAAGCAAATGCACGTAGCAGGAATTGTTATTAAAGCACAGAGTTTCTGGATGGGCAAAACGGAAAGTCGGGGGAAGGAGGGAGGGAGAGAGGGAGGGAAGGAAGGAAGGAAGGAAGGAAGGAAGGAAGGAAGGAAGGAAGGAAGGAAGGAAGGAAGGAAGGAAGGAAGGAAGGAAGGAAGGAAGGAAGGAAGGAAGGAATAACAACTCACAGGGCTGCCCGACTCTCGCTCCTGCCCTTTTTGGCTGTGCAGACTGCTGATCTCAGTCTGGGAACCAGAGTGAGAGACGCCCTCAAAGAAGCGCCTGCAGAAGAAACAGACAGACAGACAGACAGACAGAGAGACAGACAGACAGAAAGAGAAACGAGGGAGAAGTGAAGTCACCATAACCAAAGCTCGAATTCCACCCCATTCTCTATCCCCATGGAGCACCACAAGCAAAACCATCACCAAAGACCTGGTCTTCCAGCAACACAAAAAGATGGCTGGATGGAAGGGAGGGCCGATCCTTGTGAGCAAAGGGGTTTTTGAAGTGTCACCTTCAACAGAGAAGGAATAAAAGAGACCAAAGCACTTCTACTTCCAGCTAGAACAAGTATATTCTCCCCAACCAGCTAGATTCTCTCTTAAAGTAACTGAATCTGCACAAGAAAGGGGGCAGCTATTGTTCAGATCTATCGTTAGGTTTGAAATGTCTGGGGGGAAAAAAAACCTCAAATGCAAAACTGAAAGGTAACTCTTTGTTACCTTCCTATGATTTCTATCATAGGATGAGAAACTAAGTGAGTCTGCTTTGGCTCAAGCTTGCAACTTTATTTTGTAACAAATATGCACCAACAGCACGACTAAAGGATAAGATCTACATTGCAGATTGGTCTAAGTCTGAGCTTTGGCACAGCGTTAAAGTATATTCCTGGGTTTAGGTAAGATTGAGTTGTATCAATTCTATCGGAAGATAAATAGAGTTTGGAGATATGGGTGTTTACTCAAAGCTACCTGCAAGAACTCAGATTACATGATTCTTTGTAAAGATCTTGCACTTCCAGTATCTGAAAAGGAGCGGGGTAAAATATCTGGTGAACACAGGTACTGTTTACACAAGGTGGAATCACCCAAAGTAGCTAAGATTTTTTTTTTTCAGATTTCACATTATACATACAAAGGTTAAATAAAGGTAAATAAATGTAATGTAATAATGTAATGTAATAAATGTTAAATAAATGTAAAAGGAGACAAGTTCCTTGCAAAAGTCATTCGAAGACCTTTGCAAGGAACTTGTCTCCTGTTACTTTTTAATCTTTATATATTGTTTCTATGTTTTAATATTGTACTGTAAATTGCCTAGAGTCTCTCTGCGAGGGGCATGGCAGTTCCAAAATATGATCTATAAACAAAAATAAAAACTAATGGGATATGCATAGTTGTGCACATATGTCTCCATAACCCCTCTAACAATACTATGCATGTCAGGGAATACCCACAAAGGACCATAACCTCAAGGCAAGCTCTATGGATGACCAATCTTAGTGTAAAACAAAAGAAAGCTAATATACTCGAAGGAGAAGTGCCATCAACTGTCAATTCTCATGTGCTTCTAACTACTCTAACAGTAACTCACTCAGCTCAAACCAACAGTTCTTCAGAGATGGAAGCATCTGGGCAAATAGATCTCTGGTGGAGCTAATTTCAAGGATATTGTCTTAAAGTACCATCTCAAATAGCAAAAAAACCAACGCCAAAGGGGCTTGCATTACCATATCACTACCTGCACTGAACAGATAGAGAATTTTTCTCAAATGGAAAAGGAGGGAGACACCTTCCCCCTTTTCTCAGGTCACTGATGAACCGCAGAACATTCTCAAACTTATAGGACAAACACAACCTTCCTTGTGGATTGATCAGCGGGGCCATTTTCCTGGAGATTTGAGATGTGCTTTATGCACCTTCTTCATTATCTATGCTTCAAATGTGATACAGATAAGAACATTCATCCACCAATGAAACAAATTTACAGGAAGTTGTGCAGATATGACCGTCAGGAACGAGGAGAACCTTTTCTAAAATCTTTGCTGCCTTGGGAGAAGTAGGGCTGGCACCACCAGAGATGCTCCAAGAAAGTAATATAGCCCCATTTCCCGCTTTGTAAACAAGCAGTCAGATATTCCCCCAAAGTTTTTTCTACCATCAAAAAAATAAAAATAAAAATTGAACGTTGTCAATTGTTGTTGACAGTGCGGGACTACAATTCCCAAGCATTGGAGTTACAGCTGAACCCATTTGTAAAGCACCAGAGGTCAGCAAAGTCTGCTTCTCCTTTTCAGTAAAACAATATTCAATTCCATCTATACTCTGGTTGTCCACTGCACTTTTCCCAATAGTGTCATTTGCAGAACTAAGAGATACAGATTAACTGTAGACCTATTCCATCTCTCAGATTACCACTAAATCCTCCTAAAGATTAATAAAATTGGAAGCCTGTCCCCGTGAAAGAAAAACCATATGAAAACACTTAAAGAGGTATTTCACCACTTCCTCAAGCAAGCACTAAAATACAAAATTCACCACCAGTCTCTTTCTTCTTTTACCCAGTCATTCGCAAGGCAGGCTCAGCATAACTGCCCCAGAGGAGCTTGGCTACTTCATCAATCCCTGCTGGTCTGTTGTGGCTTACGCAGGGCTCTTTTATTAGCCTGTCACATTTAAGGTCAGCCTCAAGCTTTCCCCATCCATCACCAAATTACTTTATGATCCCAAGTCTTCCCTTTCCCAGCAAATGAATCACAAATGCGGAAACTGTGTCTTGCAAGTCATCAGCCCAGCTGCACTGAGGAAGAAGGAAAGTCAGGGCTGCTGAGCTAAATGCAGCTCTCTGGGACTGAGCCTCAACTGGGGCTTGCTTTGGAGTAGACGTGCAATGGATTCCTGGCTGGGCGTGGAGTTAGTTGAATTTTGGAGACAATGTTGAGAGGCTGAAATCCAAAGGAAAGCTTTGAAGGACAAATATTTCCTGCCACAGTTCACCAAGCCAAATTCAGTGGCTTTTCATCTTTGAGCTCTTACCTCAAAGTTGGCTTAGGAGTGCTATGAACACTTTCATTATCTTCAATTTCAGGGCCGCTGTCACTATTGTTGCATTCCTCAAGGCTGTCATAGAGCAAACCCAGGTCTTCCTCCACTTCTTGGGTCTGATCCACTGGGTCAGAATCCAAAACCTGGAGATCCCAAACCATGGTGAGGAAGAAAATGGTACACCAACATAAAATACTAATTTAATCCATTAATTCATGGTGTCTTTTCCCCCCTGTTTTTATTACATATAAAAAACCATACCCAAAATTAAAATTCTCCTTGCTGATGCACTAGGATAAATACAACTATATATATATCTGAGCCACTGAAATTGACCACTATGAAATCATTTTTTTAAAAAAATTGGAGTTTTTAATAACAACATTATAGCCTTGATGTGTCTCTAAAACACATGGGGAAAAACAGAACATTAATATTTATTACTAAAAGAAAATAAATGTAAGCACTCCTAAGAATAAAATTAAGATTGCTGTATGATCCTATATTCCTTTTCTAAGGAAGGACAGTAGTGACAGAAGCCAACGAAACTCAATCTTACCCCAATTCTCAATATGGAATACCATATCATAAGGACCATCCTACCAAATGTACCACCCGATCCAAAATTAGTACCTCTTTTAACAGATGAAGAGGCCTAAACACAGCTTCATTACAAATGGGTATGCCTCTTTATTTGATAAAGGAGAATTTTTGGACTTATATAGAAGACACTTCCTTCCTGTCTATAGAGATTCTCAGTTATCCAGGTCATGGTTGTCCCAAAGGTGCTTTTTCCAAGAGGCAACTGGAGTTTCTTATTTTTCTTTGAAGATGTTTCACTTCTCAGCTTCTTCAGCTCTCAAGCTTCTTGGAGGAGAAGCAAAACATCATCAAAGAAACACAAGAAAGTCCAGCTATCACTTTGAAAAAACACCTTTGGGAAAAGACACTTCCTCCATTTATAGACTATTTGGCAATTCAAGATTTACATATATTTATCCATCTCGAGTAATGATTCATTTATCCTATGTCACTTGAGGGTATAGTAGTCAAGAGATGAATGTGTGTTAGAGAAAAAGAGAGAGGGAGAGAGTGGATGTACTTAATTTTAGAGTCATCCGAATACTTTTTGAGTCTCTCAAATTAATCACAAAGCAGGACTGGACAATTTTTAAAAGGCTGTGGGCCGCAAAACACAACTTCATTTCCTGATCATTTAGAGGCTATAGAGAGACGCTTTATGAAGGGAGAGAATTTTTTTTTTTTACACGTTTGGGAAATTACGGCAGAAACGGGAACAGGCCTCTGCAGAGCAACTAATGTTGTGGACTATGATTTATAAAGGCTCATGAGAAAAATGTTTAAAGTGCCACAGAATTCTTTGTTGGTTTTCCTGAAAATGTCTCACATAACTATAGTTCTCTAGAAGCTCTTAAAGAAAAAGGAAGAAATAGTTTGTTCCCTAAGTGTATTAATCTTATAAACGTTTTTGACATTCTCTATATTTTGAAAGTGTTACCGATCAATCCCACGGTGGCTAAGCACAAGCCTTTATGCTATACAATAAAATACCTCTGATCCTGAAGGAGCCTCCCCAAACCTACCCAGCTCAACATCCTCTGCCAAGCACTCCACAGTGCAAGTATTTATAAAATAGAGACACGGAGAGAAAATGAGGGATTGCATGCAGAAGCTTAAACCAGGCCATCGGGTTGGGGAAAAGGAGTGCTCCCTCCTCCTGAAAAAACTGGGAAATTGAGTCCTACGGGATCAGAGTTTTATCTCGATGACCAAAGCAAAGGATTTGCTTTACGCTCTGCAGCATCGGGCAAAACTGAATTAATTAAAGCCAAATTACAGAATCGCTAATAACCAAATAATTCTGGGAGAATGTACTTCTACTCTCCTGAGATAGTGTATATAGTTTACACAGAACATGTCTCCTAATACTCTGGGATCAAAGGAACACTTTTAACTAACTCAGAACCAGATTATGCTACATGGTTTCCTTTCCCGGGTTGCAACGCATACCCAGTGCCGCCAGCTGTTATGAAACAATGTCATGCAGGGGGGAGGGGCTGCCCGCATCTGTCAACATTTTCAGTCACTCAAATCTTTCAAGTTTTGACAACCTAAGGCCAGCACAGGAACCAAAATGGAAAGGATAATAAATAAGATAATGAGTAGCACTTTGGCTGCTGGGTAGCTTGCACCCAATTTTCCCTTTTTTTGGGGGGGGGGGGTGTTCAGGAGAAGGCATTAAAACAGCAGGTTGATGGCACTGGTATTACTGTTGCGGCAAATTTTGAATGTTAAATGAAGACAGTAAAAAAGTATTAACCTGGGTAGGAAAAAAAATCTCTTATTTGTTTGCTTCATGCTTTTCCCTGTCCTCTTCTTTAGGTTTATGATTTTTCCCCTTTTAAAATATTCAGTAAAAGTGTTCAACAAATATTGAGTGAGGAGGGAAAATAGCTGTCTCCCCATCTATCCAAAATCAATTTCCTTACCTCATCTGTCACTTTAAACCTCTTCAGCAAGGCAACAAATTTCTGCTTGAAGTTTGGTTGCTAAAGTATAAAAGAAGTTGAAAGGAAACAGATTAATAATAGAGGAAGAGTCTTCCTTGCTACCTCTTTCTAGCTCAGGGGTCTCCAAACTTGGCAAACTTGGCAGCTTTGCTGGCTGGAGAATTCTGGGAGTTGAAGTCCACAAGTCTTAAAGTTGCCAAGTTTAGAGACCTCTGCTCCAGCTGGATCCACTACAACATATTCTGTAATTGGCCCATCAAGGAACCTTGATCATCTAGTCCAGGGCTGTCAAACTCCCTGCCCGCGGGCCAGATGCATCACACGGTGGTCACGCCCACGCCTGGTTTAGCAAAGGGGAAAAAAGTCCAGATACATCACGGGACAACGTCAGGACAACGCGAGTTTGACACCCCTGATCTAGTCCAACCTTTATCTTTCATAGGAATTGACTATAATGACTTCCCATCCAACATAAATGTAAACCTCTTCAGTGAAGTCCACCACCTTTGGAGGCAGTCTATTCCAATGTCAAATAGCCTTTACCATTAATGTCCAACTGAAATCTATTTCCTTGTTATTTAAACCCATTATTACTTATCCTGTATTATGAAACAAATCAATCCCATCTTTTATGTGATAGATTTAAGTAATAAGATATCAGATATCCTAATATGTGGCTATCCTAAGCATTTATTTCTGCTTTCGTGGCAAAAAATAGAAAATATTGCTATATTCTTAAAAAAAAAAAGAATCTGAATCCAGAAAGAAGTCTATAACATAGCTAACCCTGAAATCTATGCTGATGGAAGACTACATGAATTTCTCTCTCTCTCTGAATTTATTTATGGATGGCACCTTGTGGGAAGAAAGGGGAAAAGTAAAGTCGGACTTGCAATCATGGTTTACTATGGAGTGCCCTTGCTCCTGTTCCCACCTAAAGCCCACAGAAATCCACCCCCAGGAAAAAAAAAGGGCTGACTTTACTCGGGTCATTGATGTAGTTCGGATCATTTTCCGCCTGGCTTTCTTTGGCTTCCTCATTTCATCCTCTTCATCATACAAATCCTGAATAGAAAGAGAGGACAATAAACTGTCATGACCATCTGGTTTCAGGGAGTGGTGTGAACTTGGTGATTCCTTGGATATTAATTAGAGAGTTTTAGAGAGCAACAAATAAGAGATTACATGGCTGATGATCAATGAATAGAAAGTTGAGATGCGGAATTTTCTCAGAAGGTATGTTTTAAGAGCTAGCTTATTCTGGGTCAAAAGAATGTGTACGATTCATTAAAACTATTTTAACAGTAGCATTCCAGATACTTATTAGTTGTTCCCTAATAAATATCTCAATAGATTCACCCCTGTTGCTAGAAACCTGTTTTTCTCTCTTAATGGCTTTCATTTCTCCCACAAGGATCCATCCACAATGAAAAAACATCGGCTATTTCTGGTAAGTGAAGGAGGAAAAAACCTTAATCACTTATTACATGCCTCTGTTTAAATTGCAGGACAAAACTCCATTGCATCTCAATTCTCAGTTTGGGGCACTCTCATATTTTATCATCTATTAAATATTATTTTAATCAATTGTATTCTCTCCCTCCTCCTCCCCTCCTTTCTCTCTCTCCCTCTCCCCTTCCTTCTCCTTCTCTCTCTCTCTCTCTCTCTCTTCCTCCCTCCCTCCCTCCCTCCCCTAAGCCTATTATAAATTGGGTACAGATTAGCTGCTGAAGTGGGAGGAAAGAAACTAGCAATTTATACCTGGTATTTAGCACTAAAATATATCCCATCCTTGACAGCTGGAAGGGTAACTCAAAAAAGATATATTCTTCATGATCTCCTTTAGTAAGAGTGAGTAATCAATATTGTGGAACAAGTCTTATCATCCTCAAGAACTGAGGCTTTTGTAACTCAAATACACCTGAAAAATTCCCAGCTTTTGAACTCTTGTCTTACAGGAAAGGAAAGGCAAATAGATAGATAAATACCTGGCCCTGTACTGCATCATCACTGGCTTCCTGTTCAGAGGAAAAGCTGTCATCCTCTTCTTCAGAATAGTTATCAATATCTGGAGAGCGATCTAGAATGGAAAAAAGATGGTTACCATGGCCACTCATGAATTTATACAGAAGAATGGAAGAAAATACAACAATAAGGCACTAGATTTTCTAACGGAAGGCTATAAGCTAATGGAAGGAAGTAACTGCAAGGTTCATGAGAAGAGTGACAAAGCACAACGGAACATAATGACAATTCATCTCAGAAAAGAACAAATTTTGAAAGTTGTTATCCCATTACAATCTGAGGTGTTTTTATTAAACCTCACTAAACCATACATTTCTTCAAAACATACTAAACTGATATTATATTTAACATTATACATAATAGCTGTAAGGATGCTGTTTAATGGAAAAGATCTCTGATCTCCTCTACGCATGGTGAATTATGAATGGTGAATAAAACTGGAAGATTATGCCTCAAGGTCTAGAATAAATCCATATCTAAAAAGTAAATGTGATCTACAATGTGATCTCATTTGGAAGCCATTTCTAGACAACAATTTTAAATGTAGAATTGTGCTACATTTGAAATATTCTACAGTTCTTATTTTAATGTGAGATACAGTCTACATATTCTTTAGTTTTACTATGAAGTGTTTGGTTCTCACCCTTCTGGCTGTATTCCAAGCAGGTGCTACTAAAATGCTTCAGATAACAGAGGTAACCTATAGTTACAATTTTTGGAATTCCTCTTTGAAGATACCCAAACTGGGACCAATTACTGTGATTTTGGACAATGTATGCAAGTATTTAGCCACACGTTAGAAGAAGGATCACTAACATTATTGTGGATTAACAGAAGAAGAAAAAAATACTTCAAGATGGAATAATAATATAATCCAGACGTGTCCAAAGGATTTGGGGCAAACAGTGAACCACTTCAACTAAACCCTGCAGGGTGAATTGTTATAAACAAAGCCTTACCAGACGCCTTGATTTTGGGACCAGAGGGGACATTTCCATCTTCATGATCGATAGGTTGACTAGAAAGTGAGTAGATGCTGATTTCAGCCACCCGGATGCTCACATCCTTGATGTTGCTGTGAAGGCCCAAAAGCTGCCCTCCATCTGTGGGGTGCTGCATGACCTGAGTAGAGGATACAACACAAAAGTCCTCTAGCATAGACTAATACCATTCCATGTTTTTCTTGGACAATGTACAAAGCAGCCAGTGTTATATTCTGGTCCTAAATCAACACCCTAAATAACGATTTCCTCTTCCCCATCAATTCCCAGATAGCTGTGTTACAATATTTCTGTAGTTCCATTTACCTCAGCCATGTTAATGATGCCCACTGCCAGAGTCTTGTAGCCCAGAATGGTTCTATTCTTATACCGTTTTCTGCGCTGCAGCATGATCTGGAGCTTATTACCATCTCTTTTCAGGAAATGTGGATACTGTAAAAAAAGAGTATTGACCTGAAAGATCATTTTTAAGGTGCTTCTGGTGAAACATTCACAGAGAGGTGAAGAAGGAATACCAGATCTTTCAAGCAGCCTCCATATTCCTTCGTTTACGCTTCATTTTATAACTAGAGCACAAATGTGATTGGAAAATAGCTTAGACTGTACTCATAATAAACTAATTATGAAAATAAGATCCTTTGAACACAGAATAAATATATCCAGGATTATGCTTTAAGAATATTGATTATAAGTTACAAATAGAAGGCAAGTACTGTTTAATAATTCATAACATAGTTACTTGAAGTGCTATTCTTAAATACATTCTGTTCAAAATAGAGAAAGAAAGCTTTTACTGATACACAATTCTTTTTTTCTGCCCAAGAAAGTTAAAGTTACCTGCAGTGAAAATGTTAACTCCAGATCAGTCTCCATCAAGCCTCCAGGTGGTAAAACATATTCATTGGATCTCAAGACTCTTTTTGAGCCCTGTAACAAGTCCAGGAACAATCACTACATCATTACTTCAATTCAGTTACCATAAAGAAAGCCTAATACATACATACATACATACATACATACATACATACATACATACATACATACATACCTTCCAGTAGATAGATTAGTTCTCTCTAAAACTGTATTTATGTGTTATATATACATGCACTACATACGCCACACTCATACCAACCCATTCAACATGCATTACATATGATACATAATAAGTTTCTTATTAGGAGCTACAATTATTCATAACAGCTAAGTAACTTGGTAACAATTAGAGGTGGAGAATTAAATACTAAATCACAGACATAGTTTAAAAGTCCTTAATTTCCCTCTCTTTTTCAAAAACTCCCTCTTCAAATAGAGAACCACAGTTTTGTTTTCCTATTTCTGTGCTTAGGTTTCTCTCACCCAAATTCTTGCTGTCCTCAGATGCCATCTCCAGCCTGTACCCCAGTTCCCTTCCTTCTCTCCCAAATTGGGTTGCCTCCTGGCATGTCTCATCTCAAACTAGTTTCTCCACTTCCTCTTCCTATTATTCTGGTAAAGGGGTCCACCACTCTTTTCTTTTTTTAACTTTCAGATTGTCTCCCTGCTACATCTTATTTCCATGGAATTTTTCTGGAGATGCCAAGCATCTAAACAACAGCTCGCTTTATTTAATTATTTAATCAAATCACCTAGCCCCTTATCTCACAATTGCAACTTTAAAATGCTTCTGAAGGAACATTTTTGTCAAACTGCACATTCCGCAGGCACAGCAGGATGCTGGATATTTAAAAGATCACAGATAAACAAGCATATAAAAATGCAAGTTTTGTGAGATGTAGCACTAAAAAACGAATTACTCCTACAGATCAATAATGGCACATTAATACCCAGAAGTAATCTGTTATAAGTCAGGCATAGAAGAAATATGACAAAACATAATTTGTTGCTATCCATGGCTTCCGTTTAAAATTACAGAAAAACAAGCATACTTCCCTTTCCAAATCAGTAACTTCTTGTTGTCACCAGACTACTTTCCTAGCCTAAAACCACCACATCAGATTACAAAATAAAGACCCCACCTACCACAGGACTAGATTATGCAATAAATAAATAAATAAATCCAGATGCTTTTACAACTGTCCAGGCAACAATACTACAACATCTTTATATATATATATAAAAAAGAAAAAGATAGAAATCAAAGAAAAACCAAAAGGGGAAGAAAAGAAAAAAGTTGAGGGAAAAGAGAAAATAAAAAAGATACAAAGAAATGGCTTTGATATTCTTCACAGCAGTTAAAAGTACAAATATATTTTAATATTTTTCTAAAGTTGCATATTGTTTTTCTTTCCATAACCTACTATGTTTAATTATCAAAGCAGAGATCACAAATCCATTTTTACACAAAAAGGCCACCAGTCTCCAAGAAATTTAGATAATATCTTTTCTCTATTCAAAAAAGTTAATTTATCCATTTCAGCAATATCGATTAACTTCACCAACCATTCCTCCGTATTGGGTAGTGTCCAATCTTTCCATCTCTGTGCATATAGTAATCTCACCACAGTAAATCATATACTGAAATAATCTTCCATGGCTTTTTTCTACCTGTTTATCCATTAATCCTAAAAAGAAAAGTTCCAGCTTCAATTGAATATTGGTTTTTAACACTGTCTGTATCAAAGTATGAATTTGAATTCAATATTTTCCAGCTATTTTACATGTCCACCAAGAATGATAAAATGTCCTTTCATCTTGTTTACATTTCCAAAATACATTTGGAGTACTTTTATACATTCTAGATAATTTCTCTGGCAGCAGTACAAGATGTAATAATGTCAGCACCAATATCAAAGGTTGTTAACAGTTAATCCTCCAGTGCAGCATATTCTCAACTGCATTCTGCGTTCAACATCAAATAATTATTATTTAGACAAAACATTAGACATATACAGATCCAAGGGCAGAAATGGCAACATTCAGAATAAATTGGGAAAATATTTGAACTTCCCAAGGAAACTGCTACTGTCATTAAAGTGATTATTTGGAAGATTTAAGAAAATGAAAGCTAACTCCACAAGTAAACCACTGAATCACAACTAATTAAGAAATCTGATTCTATCATAAGCGACCTGAATCAAAATAATGACTCTTTACTCCACTACAGGAGTTAATTAGCCTTCTATTGCCATAATGTTTATATTATTAAGTCTGCTTTATGAATAGAGACTGCATTTGTTTTACATTATTTGGGTTTATAATTGCTGCCATTAATATTAATGATCGCTAGTGATGATCATTAGTGAAGATTAATGATCAATCAATCAATCAATCAATCAGAATAGAGCTGGAATGGACCTTTGAGGTCTTCTAGTCCAATCCCCTGCTCAAGCAGGAGATCCTATACCTTTTCAGACAAGTGACTGTCCAATCTCTTTAAAAGCCTCCGTAATGAAGCACCCACAACTTCTGATGGCAAGCTGTTCCACTGGTTAATTGTCCTCACGGTTAGGAAGTTTCTCCTTAGTTCTAGATTGCTTCTCTCCTTGATTAGTTTCCATCCATTATTTCATGTTCTGCCTACAGGTGCTTTGGTAAATAAGTTGACCCCTCCTCTTTGAGGGAACCTCTCAAATACTGGAATACTGCTATCATGTCACCTCTAGTCCTTCTTTTCTCTAGATTGCTTTCACCTGCTTTCCCTATTAATATTATGGATTATGTGATCTTTATCATGGTTCCTAATCCTCCTCATTCTCCATTGCCATGTACTGTACATTCTGACATTGATGGACAGAAACAAAGGCAAGATGCTCGTCTTATGCTTAGCACCATCTCGTAAAAAAGGATAGAGAATGTGTGGCTCACCACAAGTTGTTGGACTCCAATTTCTATCATTGCCCCACCAGAATGAACAACAATTAGTAATGATGGAATCTGTACTACAGTATTCATTTATTCATGCCTCTTGATGCTCTGTACTCTTAATCTGGAAGTTAGAGGGGATCATGAGAAGGAAAGGAAAGTTTGCCTGATATTTATATATGCTATCCTGCAACTTTGGCTGGCAAGATGCTCTCAAGAACCTATCTCCTTTTCAATAGATCCAGAAGAAATCTTCCCATACTGTACTGCAGAAAAGTTACCTTTACGGCCAATGATAAGGTTAGGCAAAAATAGTGAGCCCCCATCACTTGTTCACTTTACTTCATTAAATTACAGAGAAATAAACTTGATCCAGACACAGATATTATTTGATGAGAGGCTTAATTCCAGCAGGATTAACTGCAACATGGCCCGCCTCAGAGAAAGAAAAGGATTAACCACCGCAAGGTTTAAAGACGGTTTTAATAACTTTTGCATGTGTTCATTAGGACTCTGAGAGCTGAACTGATGACACCTTTTTGATCGGTTTTAAAATATTAATTTACCGAGACAATTTACTTTGTATTTCAAAGCTGGAAGCATCACAGAAGAAAAAAAAAGAATGCTAGTGAGCAAGAAATACTTTTTAAAAAAGGCCATCCAAGATTGAAATTACCCAACCAACCATTGTTTTTGTTTGTTTGTTGCTTTTTAACACATGGAACAGTTTTAACCTAATGGTTAAAAGAACCTAGAAGGATAATCTTCACCTCAAGTATTCTGGGCAAACATCCAGATATACTCCATGCAGTCTTTTGTCAAGGAGATGTCATCTTCTCTTTAACACCTCCCAGGAATTATTATTATTTTTTGACTGCCAAAAAATCATAGTGCTGCTTTGGCTCACTTTGAATTAGAGAAACATATTCAGAAAAAGCAAACATCACAGCATATGGAGAGTACTAGTTCAGCCCAAAGATGGGGAAAAACTGCATGCACAGATTTAGGCCCTCAATTATAGAGAACATGATATAGCAAAGCATGCCTATCCCCATTTTTTTAAAAAATAAAGTTTTATTTGGGTTTTCACACATACAAAATACAAGTAAAACATCTTTTTTGAAAATAGCATGGTCCCGGGTTGAACTTCTTTATACAGACACAAAACTCAATTTCATGCTCCTTTTTTAATTCTATTCCATATCTTATACTATTTTACATTTTCTATATAGTTTTTCCCCTCTTTTAATTTGCTCGATTTTATTTTGATTATCTCATCTCAATTCAAATCATTATATTTATACTTTCGTCTGTTCTGTTTTGATTTCATATTATCTTTTCTCATTAAACAAATTTTCTCCTGTAGTTACTAATTGGAGTATCACACCTTTATATCTTTTAATTACATCCATTCAACTCTTATTTAAACTTCAATATATACCTTAAGTTTATGACCTTCAATATAATACATAATACATAACTTCCAATCGAATTCTGCTTGGCACATTCTTATAATACACACTATATTCTTTTTAAAAAAAGATTGTAAATATATGTATTTATAAACCCTCATTCCATTCCAGGTCAGTTCTATCATTAATAATCATTAAAACCATAACATCTTTAACACTTCTTTTCAATTAAATATCATACTTCCTTAAAAACACATATAATCTCCATAATTAATTTTTCCCTTATTTCTTTTCACATATGTTTTATAAATCATTAAATATACCTTTTGTTACATTTACTTATTGAGAAGCATTCCACTGAATTATGATAGCTATTTTATCAGACACTTTAATCATACATTGTTTCATATTTTCTAAATTATTTCTGCTTCTAATATAACCATACTATGTACCTTTGCAGAATCCCTTTTTCCATTAAGTTTTCACCCATTATCTCTAAATAGACCCTGTTTCTCTATATTTTGCTTCTGTCCTTTATAACTTCTTTTCCTTTCTTTCTTCCCTCTCATCTTCTCCCTCCCCTTTTTACCCCCTTGTCTCTCTAGTTCTAATTCCCTCTTCTGCATTTTCCTCTTCTGTTGCTTTCTGATTTTACACTTATTTTTCACTCTATTTTGGGGGGGGGAGTTGTTTTTCCCAATCTTAAACTTTCCATTCTCTTTCCCCCCTTTCCTTTTTCCCCCCCACCTAAGGTTACTTGTTCATTAAAGATGGCTTCTTCTTTGTCGCAATCTTCTTGCTGTGCAGGCATTTCTTGTTGTTTCTCATAATTCCAAATCTCCATTTCTAAAAACTGAAATACAAAGCCAAAAGAACCTCTCCCTTCTTGTGCATCTTCTTTGTACTTTTTAAGTTCCATTTTCAGTTCTTCTAAAATTGGAGCCATTTTTAAAAGTTTTAAACAACCACCCGATTGATTTTAGTCATTCAAAACAATAACCAAGAATCCAGAAATCATCAAGTAATCCAGACAGTCCCGAGTTATATCTTCTTATTTCTTTTTCGACTTTCTCTTCCCGGGGTTTTTGTTGCGATATTTCAGTTAGAATGTATCTTTTGGAAGTCTTGTTGAGATTTTGCTGTAAGTTCTTTTTTAATTCCAGGCAGTCTCCTCCCTTCCAGATCCTGCCCTTTTATTCTTCCTCTCTCCTTTCCTGTTTTCAAAAGCTAGTTATCCAGAAATCTTTATTATCCCTTTGTTTTTTTATTTTCAGCATTAAATGCCTATTGATGTCAAAGTGGATTTTTTTTCCAATTTCTTGCTTAAGTCTCTTAGCTGTCGGTATAGGAAAAGGAGAAAACCAAATCTTTTCCCTTTTCTCTCTCCTTCGCAGCTTAAAAATCTTCTTAGGGAACAATGTTATTGTTTTTTAACAGTTTCAATTCCGGGGTACCTTATTTGTTGGCTTTGCTGTTTGACCCAGTCAACCAAAACTTTCTCTTCTTATCTTCCTCCTGCACATTCTTTTCCGGTCAAGTTCTTCTTTGTGGTGACAATTTCTGACCACCGCTGCAACCGCCTTCAGGAAAGGGAGTAATGGCCAGCTGGGGAGGAGAGATGCGGCTCTCCTCAACCCTGCTGGCAGTCTTCCCCCTCTTCACCACCTCTACGAGGTGGCTTAGCCCCGAAATCAGCCGGCTTGGGACACTCCAGCGGTGAGCACGGATCGAAGCCTCGCAGAGACGAGGTTTCGGTCTGTCGCTGAAGAAGCTCAAACCGGAAGTCACCTATCCCCATATTGAAATTGGTAAAGGGGGGGGGGCAGTTTGCACTACTGTATAGTAGTTTTAGCATAATTAAATTGCTTTGTATGGATAGATATCCATCTGCTATTTAGTAAACTTTTAAGGAAATGCCAGTTGTGCATTTGGACTTTGAAAATCTAATTAGACCTGATCCCTGTAATATAAAATTTGACTTCCAGTTTCTCACATGTAGAAATACACATATGAATACAACAGCAATCTAAAATGATGAAGTCCGATTTACAAAAAGTAGTCCTCGAGTTACAACAGTTTATTTCGTGACTGTTTGAAGTTACAACGGCACTGAAAAAAGTGACTTACAACATGGTCGCATGATCAAAATTCAGATGCTTGACAAATGGCCCACATTTATGATGGCTGCAGTGTCCCGGGGTTATATGATCCCCTTTTGTGACCTGCTGGCAAGCAAAGTCAATGGGGAAGACAGATTTACCTAACAACCCTGCTAGTAGTGTTAATAACTGCAGTGATTCACTTAACAAATGTGGCAAGAAAAGTCGTAAAAATGGGGCATAATTCAACACATTTTTCACCTAGCAACATAAATTCGGGGCTCAATTGTGGTTGTAAGTTGAGGACTACCTGTATATGGCAAAAGGCTAGAGGTCTCAACCCTTCTTTCCCCCAAATCTCCTGGGTTTACACATCCTAACCTTGCTTGGATGAAGCTGCTTGACAGATATTGCTTCTTGACAGATATGCTGCCGACAAAGGAGAATATGTGCGGCTCAGGATTGAAATGAGAGGTGCTCGGTGCTCTATGAGGTTGGTTGGTTTCTAGTTACTGATGATGTTACCTAGATTGGGTAATGAAACGTCTACAAGAAAACAACCAAGCTCAGAAAGCACCAACGATCTCTCCTCTTAGATATTGCTGCTTCAACTTAAGCCTCCTGGAGAATCCTAGGATTCTCTCCCCAGTCCCAGCATGTGAGGCAGATAAGAATCCCACAGTCCGTGGTCTTACTGGCAAGTACGAAGAAACGAAAGATGATAAAAATGAAATAAATTCTACACTGCTACCTCCTGGTCTTCACACTGTTACAACAGCTCCATCTGACAAATTACTACTATATGTTAAAAAAAGGAAAGAAGATGGAAAATTCCCTGTTCAGCATTAAGTTATCGCTGGCAAAAACATTCTATGGCAAGGAGATAAAAGTAAAGTGCTGTTAAAACCAGTTAGCATGTTAAAGAAATCTCTCACAGAAAACTGCAAAAGAGAAGATGAGATAAAAGGTGATAGATCTGCTAATAATATAAAGCAACTTCATTGCAAAGAGATACCAGGTTCCATTAATATCCAGGACAAGATATATCAGATATCCTAAAGCTTAAATAATTGCATATATTTCAAAGTAAAATTACTGTTATAAAATAATACCAGCTAGACCTTTATATTTATCTTTCTCAATGTAAAACTCTCTCTGTTATTCCCGGATCTCTCATTCAGATGATCTCTGATGATTTTAGTCAAATACAGTAATTTCTGAAACTGTTCTTTTCAGCCTTGGTTCTAAACTTGTCCTTTTTTGTCGATGTCTCTCACCTCTCCTCTTACTGGCATTTGGATTATAAAATGATAAAATATTTCCTCTCCTCAAAGGGGAGCTGTGAAGACCTTGTGGCAATGGTGTGTTTCAAATATTTTTACCACCAGTTCGGTGGGCGTGGCTTGGTGGGCATGCTTTGCGCGTGCGCATACACTTTGCACCTGTGCGTGCGCCACACTTTGCACAGGCACAGAGGCGTTTTGAGTCCTGTACTCTACTCTCCCTGATGCTTCAGCAACTGCCGCAAAGCTGCGCTTCAAAAGCAGGACATAAAGGTTAGTATGGGAATCTGGATGGGTGGGTGCACCCAACACAGAGTGTCGGAGAGAACTGGTTCGGTCTCTGCTGCTCATCACCACTACCGGCTCAGCAGAACCAGGGCAAACCGATAGATTACCACCACTGTCTTGTGGGCTACATGCAGAGAGCATAATCTCTCTAGCCTGAGGTCGAGATCAGGGATGGGATTCTACCAGTTCGCACCTATTCACTAGAACCGGATGTTAACATTCTAAGCAGTTCAGAGAACTGGTTGTTAGAAGAAATTATTGGCCTAATCCTGTAAGGAAAGCAGGAAGGAAACATTCTGGTGTTGCTTACAGAAACTGGCTCTCCGTTAACCCTTATTACATTCTTGGCAGGAATAGACTTCCTGTCTCAGGAATGTCTCTGGAGTTTTTTTCCCCTCCTTTGCTGGTACTTTGCTTGTGTGAAGTGACCATTCAAAGTTACAATGGCACTGAAAAAAGTGACCTGACCATTTTTCACACTTATGACTGTTGCAGCATCCCCACAGTCATGAGAGGCCAGGCGAGGAGATGCATGCCTTGATGTGAGTGATATTGAGTTGACTACACCCAGCCAATAACATGACCACCAAGCCCTGTCCATGCAGTCACATGACCACCAAGCCACACCCACCACCTAAGCCACGCCCACAGAACCGGTTGTTAAAAAATTTGAATCCCATCCCTGGTCGAGATGTATATTCAGAATGTTTGGAGCCTGCACTACACACAGCTGATAGCCTGGAGCACTGTGTGAAAGGGGAAACCCTCAACAAAGTGTCACATTTCCTGAGCATAATTCTAGTTAGACTAAACTATTCTGATAAAATATGTCTGTACCAAATCCAGGTTATAAATAATGTCCCATTGCCTCTATTAAGCCACAAGCCTCAGCTTCTCCAAAATTTTACAAAATTTATAGAATAAGCTAAGCAGAAACATAGTTTTTAAATTATGGTATTAGCAGCATACCACTGATATTGACATTGTGCATAATCCAGATAAAAGCTAAGCCAAAAGGAAAAAAAGGAAAAATGATGGATATTCACTTCAAGACTAATTTGGGATGGGCCAGAATGAACTAACAGGCGTAACATGCAACAATGCTGAACCAGATAAACAGATGAAATAGCTTGCCAGAAAACATGAGTGAGAAGTGTGTCTGCCAAGCAAGAAAGTGCTGAAAGAAAGAAGAGTTTTATCTGCTACTACAAGGCCTACACTAGTGTATGGCTGCATATCTTGTAAGTTAACAGCAAATTTCTGGCTGAGGTGTTAGTTAGATCAAGATCTAGAAAGGATGTATTTAAAAGTCAATCTATTAAAAAGCTGCTGAGCAGCCTCACACAATCAATCATTCTTCTATCTCAGCTCTCTGTTTGCATATGGAAGACTGATAAAACTATTTCAAAGACTGCTTCCAAGCAGAAATGAGAGGGATATGTGAATATTTGATACCTTGATAATCCTTGTGGTGTGGGTATTTAGGTACTATAGAACTTAGTCTCTTGAAGATAGATGTTTCATGATGCACATTTCTGAACATGGATCCTTTGGTCTTCGTTTCTAAGAATTATTAAGTTAGTGCCAAATCCAGTGTCTTAGTTACTTTGCCACTAAAGAAGGCCCAATTATGAAACTCTATTCCTCAATGACTTAATCAATTATAGATTCCTTTGACAGGGAAAAAGTGACTGTTGTGTTATTTTAAATAATTTACCATTACTTACATCCTAAGGAAGGAAACTAGTTGTTTCTAGGAAAAGGAACAGTCTTTCCTGGCTGTAGGGTTGAGTAAGCAACCATTCAAGTAGTCCTAATAAAATGCAGGAAATAATAAGCACGTAGACAGGGGTCACTGAACCAAGTTCTGGCTGGAGGTTTTGCCAGGAACTGGGAGAGTTAACATTTTGGGAACAGTTACTGAAGCTATTAGTGAGGTATTCAAGAGAAAAAAAATAGCATGTTTTATCTTCTAAGAACATCACCCTGGAACTTTGCTGGTTGAGGAATTCTGGGAGTTGAAGTCCACAAGTCTTAAAGTGGCCACGGTTGGAGACCCGTCCTGGAGGACTGGATGTCCATCATTACTCCTTGTTTTGGATTTTGTCTCAATTTTCTATGATTCCATGACCACATAGCTTTAACAATCATCTTCAGAACTTCAGAGTGATTCTAGGTTTCATAAACATTATCTCTCTCTCTCTCTCTCTGCCCCACTTAAACAAATACAAAAAGGTTTTGTAAATATAGCTATAAAAAATAAGCTATTCCAAAAAACATACATTAAAAAAGTATTAACAAAAAACAGCAATTCAGCTGGGCTCACAGCTTGAACTACTGCCAGTAAGTGAGGGGCAACATGGCAAGGACACAATGTTTTCCTTCATAAAAGCAATCAGTGGAGTAGTCTAACTTCCAGAGGGAGGTTCTCTACCAACATCAATGAAAGCTGTTATTTGCAAACAGCTTTTAGGAAAAAATAATGTAAAGAATATTTGGTTTTCTTTATGTTGACTGCACGGTATTTCAGGAAGAAAATGAGCATTAATCTAACTGAAGGGTCCCATTATGTTTTGGTAGCAATAAACTTCTAACAGACTTGTCATAGATCTAAGAGTCTTGATAAGTGATTACTTTTATTTTTATCCTGACACCTGCAGAGAAGAAGAATCCAGCTTCAGGAAGCAATTTGTCACCCCAGATTTAGCACTGATAAAAGTAAAAAATAGCCTGCTGGCTGTCATTATAAATATGGATTATTTATCCTCTTAAGAATGTGACAACACACACACACACACACACACACACACACACACACACACACAGAGGGAGGGAGGAAGGAAGAAGGAGAGAGAGGGAGAGACAGAGAATGAGATCCAATAAGATACTATCTATGCCTCAGTTTCTCAATTTTTAATATTTGATTCCTTACTTCTCTCAATTTTATTCTCAAAATATATGTGATTTTCTGCAAATACTGTACATCAAAATATTAAGATCATAATCTGGATTAATGAAATTCCTGGTAGAATTAATGCCAGAATAAGTTAGATAACAGTTATTAAAAATATTACAGTACAAATAAACATGATTTGATCTATAACAAAAAAATTAAACCACCATAATCCCAGGGAGTATTTTCCTAGTTTGTCCATTCCTCAGACAACTGTAAACATAGACATTTCATGTGTTGGTTTTCAGTAATGAAGGACTTGTTCTTAAAAAGGAAAATGCAACATTCTGTTTTTCTATTTTTTTTATTTTATTCAAAAGAAAGTTAAAATGCAAATCTCAAAAAAATGTAAAAAAATAAAAAATACAAAAATACAAAACAATCAAGAAAAAAGGGTATTGAAAAGAAATAAAATACATATACATATGTTTTGTCCCTAATTGAATATTGATTAACTCATTATTACAATATTGGTTCCCACCTCTTGTGAAACAAGTCCAAAAAAATTTAAACTAGTAAATCTATTTTCAAATTATTCACCTATCTTATATACAGTATGTTAATGATGAAATAGTTAACAGGAAGAATAATAATAAAAAAGATAAGGTTAAGGTTTCAAAACTCTGTTAACAAACTCTTATTATAATCCACTCATAGAAACTTTGCCACTGTATCGATCTATCTATCTTAAATCACCCCCAAAGTTAAGCATAATCAAATATCCATGTTCTTAATACCATCTCTAATTAATTGTTGTCTAATTAAATATAATTAATTCAGTCTCCGTGGTGTCTCTATCTTCCCAACAAAATCCATATTCTATATGGGCCCTCAATCTCTTAAGAAAAAAACATTTCTCACTTTCCCATTCGGTCAGACTTCTAGTATTGTAAAGAAATGCAGGCTTGAACTTCAAAGAGATGCATAAGATCAGCGCAGTTAGTCCTGTGGGTACTGTGGAGTGCCCATTTCATGTATTCATAACTATGTATATACTTATACTTATTATCTTGTAAACGATTGACAAATCAAAATAAATAAATAAAATGAATAAATATATTTTTTGTCTGCAACTTTCATATTAGAGTCCTTTTGTGAATCTAACTTATCCAAAACTATATGCCTTTGCATATTTTCCATAGTCATTATAATCCCATCAAACTTTTTTTAAAAAACCTTTCAGCAAAAAGTTGCATGTTACCAAAAAGTCTCTTGATAGATTTCAACCACCTATTTTAGTCTGTAACCTGATATATTGTTACTCTGGGAAACTTGATCAGGAATCATAGAACAGTGAAGCAGAAGGAAACAGGAAAGATATTTTTTGGACACTTTATTTGGATCCAAATAAAAATACAAAAGAAATAAGCAAAAGAAATAAATATTTTGCAAATACAAAAAATAAAAAATCATGCAGTGAGAGCTCATAATAATAATGTAAATTAAATGAAAGCACTTCAACATCCCAAAAGATGAAATGTGACAAGGAGGGTTATTCAAAACATCTATCTATCTATCTATCTATCTATCTATCTATCTATCTATCTATCTAATATATATATGTGTGTGTGTGTGTGTGTGTGTGTGTGCATTTTCTTAAGTTTTCGCGGGTACTTACCTGTATGGCATTCAGCTTTATATGTGTGTGTGTGTGTGTGTGTGTGTGTGTGTGTGTTTTCTTAAGTTTTCGTGGGTATTTACATGTATGGTATTCAGCTTTGTTCGGGTATTTTCCCACATCATTGTAGTTGTGCTTTTAAAGTTGCACAACACACACACACACACACACACACATATATATATGTGTGTGTGTGTGTGTGTGTGTGTGTATGTGTATATATATATATGGTATTCAGCTTTGCTCGGGTATTTTCCCACGTCATTGTAGTTGTGCTTTTAAAGTTGTAGCAACATTTCGGCAGATAATGACAGATGAGATTCTGCCGAAACGTTGCTACAACCTTAAAAGCACAACTACAATGATGTGGGAAAATACCAGAACAAAGCTGAATGCCATACATACATATTCATTCTTTTCAAAGGGAAAGAAAAAGAAAAAACAGCTAGAGCCCAACAGAGTTATATAAATAAGCATTCAACTAGCTGGTCAACTTTTAAAGATAAAAAGCAAAGTAAAACAATAAATTCAAAAATGAAAGTTAAAAACCAGGCTCGCTTAGAAAACAAAATTGCTGACAGGGAGGTGGATTTGCTCAATGACTTTCTGACTGCTCCCAGAGGGAAGTGGAATCTTCAAGGCTCCCCTTCCCTGGTGGGTCCACAGCTATCCAAAAGTCACTTTGGGTCATTCCTAAGTGTTCCCTTACAATTCCAGGGAGCAGCACTGCCAGCAAATCAGCTTTGACAGCAAAAACAGCAGATCGTCAGCAAGAAAAATAAAACAGACTGGAAAATGTAACATACTGAAGCACCACTTTATAACTGACTTCAGCAATATTGGAATAGAAAGGAAAAAAACAGAAAAGTGACAACTAGTCTAACTGTATGAAGATAATTATTTGGGATTAATTGGGAATAATTATTAATTATTTCCATTAATAATCATAAAGTCACATCTAATCATTCAAAAAGACCAGTCTGTGAATGCATAAGAACTGTATATAACCATTAATTTAGCCTTGCCAAACTTCAATAGAAAGGCTGAAATTAATACCTTGCCAAAATAGTGTGCCTACAGAAGAAGTTTTTCAATATAAGAAATTTCCCATGAAGATTACAATTCTGTTGAAATTTCTGTTAAGAAAAGGGGCAACCAACTGCCAAATTTTTGCAGTTTCTTGATTTTTCATTTAAATGCTTCTCAATATAACTTTTTTTTCTTTCATTTAATCATGTCCAATTTTTGTAGACTGCCTGGAGAAGTCCCTGCAATTTTCTTGGAGAGGGATAGTTTGCCATTGCTTCTTTCTTAGGGCTGAAAGAAAGTGATTGGCACAAGGTCACTCAGCTGGTTAAGGCAGGCGTCACTCGGGGTTGAGGAGGAGGCTAGGCCCACTATGGGCTCGTCAACCTCAGGGGTACTCAGTAGTTTAGAGAATTCTGGGTCCAAATTGAAAAATCTCTTATCATGGCCAGACAGGGCTGGAGGCGCCCCTGCAGAGGCCAGCTGTTTTAACACCAGATCAGAGAAAATGGGTGGAGTTGGGATGACCTCAGCCTCCACCACGGGCTGTTTAAAGATAGAGTCATCTGGCCCTCCAGGACTGTAGGAGGGGGGTCAGAGGGTGACTGCGTATTTAGGCCTGAGTTATTCTTGGCCTTGAATAGTAGGGACTTGTATAAGTGTGGCTTGAATAAGCCCACAAAGGCGGGCTGATCGGGGGTGAGACCCTTGTCCTCGGATATCTCCCCTTCCAATGGCTCCGCCTCCGATAGGGGCTCGCTGTACTGCATAGACCCCAAATCGAAATCTTCATCTTCCCTGAATTGACCCAGATCCCCTTCCTCCTCCTCCTCCTCCTCCCGTTCTGTAAGGGGGATGTCCCTCTGCAAGTGTACCTGGCCATGGGGTTCTTCCGATCTAGGCAAGGATCTTACAGATTGAGATTCATGGTCAGGGGCCATCGGGTAGAGGCCGGCCCTGGTTATTTGCTGGAGTCCTGCCGCGATCCCTTGGCGGATAGCCAACTCCATCCAGGATCTCACTCTCTCTGGAACCTTGTCTATGAGGGAGTCCTCTTGGCATAGGCCAGCGGCTGTAGGGGTGAAGGTGGCTTTGGGGGCCCATCTAGCCAGTGTTCCAGGAATCGGAGCCTGTTGTCCCTGTGAGGGTGAGCTGCGTCTGGATAAGGAGGAACAATCTAGAGGAGGGGGGTGAGCAGAGGTAGAGGGAGTAGAGGGTTAGAGGACCGGAGGCCCTGTAAGTGACTCTCTGGTGCGTCTGTCAATCTCTTTTTCCAGTGCCTTGTGGTGTCTTAAAGCATCCCTCTGGGAGGCTTTGGAGGTCTCCTTAGCCTGCCTGCTCAATGATGGGTTTTGGCTTTGGCCTTCAAAGAAGGTCCTCTGGAGGAATTACCATCTGCCATTTCGATAAGTAATAAGTAAATTGCAGGATATGATAAGAGTCAATTTGAGGTGGTTGGCACACCTAGGGACCGACCTGCAACAAAGCCGGGTGCCCTGATAATTATTTCACGTCCCCCTTTGTTTTTGTTTTATATTAAAAATTTTTTTATTATATATATATATATATGGATATATGGATATATCAATATGAAAAACTGAGTCGTACTGCAGTAATATTACTCTGATAATAAAGGTATTGTACTGCTCAGGAGAGTGATAAAATTGTTATCTTGGTAATATATGATTGAATCCTTGCTCCAAAGATAACAGAGGTTTGATGCCAATAAAAATAAAATAAAATAAGCAGGTAGTCCAATCAGCCAAATATGAACGCATGAGGCCCAATGAGAAAAGGAACTAGGGCCTCCAGCAGCTTCCTTCCCAGGCGGAACTGGGCGGGTGCTGTTGCTGCGCTACTGCGCCGCTGAGAAAAAGCTGTGGGATAAGCCAACAACTCTTGAAATAAATAGGTCAGCCTCAAGTGCTAAGTATAGCTAGATGAGGTGAAACAGCTCTGAAAAAGGCCTACGGGTCCTGTATCGTCAAACTAAATTTACACCACAGCAAGATATTGAAAAACAAAATGGCGGCTGGCCACAAGGAGGCTCCCAAAATGGCGACCGCCTACAACGTGAGGGATTCTCAGGCCTCTCAGTGGCGGATCTTCCTCCCCAAGGACAAGCCAAGGCTTGAAAACAATGAGGGGGGCAGGGAAGGGAGAGATTATCTCTTCCCTGTCAAGGCAGCATTTGGGGGGGAATTAACGGAACGACTCAGGCAAAGGCAATTCAAGCCACTAGCAAAAAAATCAAGGGAAAACGAGGCGGCAAGGAAGAAACGGCAGGGTAAGGAGTTTTGGCTATGGGAGACAGTGCAAAGGCACTGCTAGCCCTCCCCTTTGCCACCCTCTGGGGGCATAAAAACGCTTCCCTGGGGTAAACAGAAGTCCAGATTAAACAATTGTGCAGGGCTAAGGAAGAGAGAGAAACAATCCAACCTGTAAACGAATGAAATTGAACCTGAATAGAGAAATTCCTGAATCGGCCAAGGAGCTCGTCAAGGCACTGCCTATCTTGCACGAGGCTGAGCAAAAACTGGGGAACGCTATGGAGGAGTCACGTGGAGGAGGAGGAGGAGCGTTCCTCAATTCAAGCTCAGCCTATGAATGCAGAGACTGAAGCACCTCCCACTAATGGATGCTCTGAGCAGCTCTGAGGAGAACAATAAAGATCCAACTCCAAGGCATCTAACACTGATCCGATCAAAAGTCAAATTTGCAAATTCTTAGTTTAAAACATGTTTCAAATCAAAAATCAAAAGCAATGTATTTATAGCATTCATAATTCTAATTATGTTAGAATCAAAGCCAGTGCTTCCCAGGAGTGATTTTAAAAAAACTTTTAGAGGTAAAGGACAGATTTGCTATAAACCTAAAAACCTCACTACAAACCACCAGAGATGTTAAAAAGCATCATCTAGACCTGGCTGGACAATTCTGAGAGTTGAAGTTCACAAGTCTTAAAGTTGCCTAGTTTGGGGACCCCTGATTTAAGTAGAAAGAGGTTCCAGCTGAAAGTATACCATGAATAGCATAGAGATGCATGGTAGCTCTCCTTTCTTTCTTTCTTTCTTTCTTTCTTTCTTTCTTTCTTTCTTTCTTTCTTTCTTTCTTTCTCTTAAAAGTAAAAAGAAAAAGAAAGAGAGAGGGATGGGAAAAAGAAAAAAGGGAGGGAAGGGAGAAAGAGGGAAGGGAAAGGATTGTGAATGAGATATGGATGGATGGATAAACGGAGGGAGGAAGGGAGGGAAAGAAAAAGGAGAGGAAGGAAGGACCACAAATCCTGGCACTAGACGCAGCTTCAGAGGGTGCTTTGAAAGAGCACAGCAATCCGGGGCTGGAAGGGACCTCAGAGGTCATCTAGTCCAACCCCGCTCCAAGAGCATTGTTAAAGTGAGTTTCTATCTTTTGACCCAGCCAGTCACGTGACCGCCAAGCCATGCCCAGCCAGTAAGCCATGCTCTGCCAGTCATGTGATCAAGCCACGCCCAGCCAGCAAGCCATACCCAGCCAGTCACATGACCACCAAGCCACGTCCATAAATTAGGCCATGCCCATATAACCAGTTGTTAAGAAATTTGAATCTCATCCCTGAGTCCATCCCAACTGCTGCAGTGCGCCTTATGTGTGATTATGCTTGAAAAGTATCCAGAAATTGTAACTGGCCAGGCTGCTGACAAGCGCAAGGAGTAGAAACCATTAAAGCCTGTTTTGACAGCTCTATGCTTACTATCAGTTGCCTTTCAGGCACAGTTTAAGAAGCTGGTGTTGACTTAAATACCAAGCAGCTTAAGATCGCTTGTCTTGCTATGAAACTGTTTGGTTACTTGGATGAGCAGGAAAGGTCTTCTTAATTCAAAGATGCCCCATTGCCAGAAACTTGACTATGAAGTATATGCGAAAAGGCTGTCTTCTGTGTAGTACCCAGCTATGATGTGTGCCCTAAGGATATACATTTAGCTCTCATTTTCTCAGTAATAAGAAAATATTTCCTATACATAAATTATAAGGTTTTTTTTAATGTTGGTTTTTAAGTGGAATGAATCCATTATGTTTCATATTCTTGTATTTTAAGCTTTGGAATATTGAAATAAAGAGAAAGGCAGGGTATAAATTCAATAAAAAAGGAAGGAAAGAAAGAATTCAGCTTTCTTGCAATGAGGGGAAATAGCCAAAGAAGATAGCAGAAGCCAAGACTAGTCCAGTCTCATTTACCATTTCCACAGCAAACAATGCTTCCTGCCAGAATAATTATAGAGGCCTTAGAACAAAAACAATTGTTAATTCAATTTGTGGGAGACTATTTAGGTGTTATAACCAGCTATTAAAAGGATGAGATAATAACACCCAGGAAATAAAGAAAGAACTTTAAAAAGGTGAGGGAAGCAGGAAATTAACAAGAGCTACTTTGCTTAACGTGTATCTAATTCATGTTGAGAAACCAGACATTGCCCGTGTTATGTAACAGGACTCATGTGAAAACACTGATGTTCCAAATGCTGATTCACCCAATCAGATCAAACATGTAATGTTGTATACTGCAAGACCTCACATACACATTTCTTACAAGTCGGCATGACCATAGCTCTGAAAATAATCTGAAATATTTCTGTAAGTCTAGATCAGAGGTCTCCAAACTTGGCAACTTTAAGACTTGTGGGCTTCAACTTCAACTTCCAGAATGCTGGATCTTGTAGACTGTCAAAAAGAATATTTGTCTGGTTTTAACGTATTTTCTTTTTTCTTCCGTCTCTTTGTTTTTTTGTTTTTTGTTTTTCTCTCTTTTATACTTCTTCTTCTCCTTTTT
Source organism: Pseudonaja textilis (assembly GCF_049901715.1). Taxonomy (NCBI): domain Eukaryota; kingdom Metazoa; phylum Chordata; class Lepidosauria; order Squamata; family Elapidae; genus Pseudonaja; species Pseudonaja textilis. The sequence goes on along the minus strand of NC_141990.1, from coordinate 39,657,404 downwards.
CGGTCGCAAGACCGAGCGTTTTTTTTTTTTTTTCCCTCTCTCTTTCTCTTCTTTCTTTCTTCTTTTTCTCTCTCTGTTTCTTATGTAATGTTGTTATGTTATTTTTTTGATTGTAAATTCAATAAAATTTATATGAAAAAAGTTGCCAAATTTGGGGACCCCTGACCTAGAACATTCCCAAGGCAGTAATCAATACTGTATTAGCTCCAAATGTTCTTTTGGCTGAACACTGAATCCAGGCATACTGGATAGCTGGGTGCTCCCAGGAGGCTGCAGGAAGGCCTCTTAGGCCCAAAACGGGGCCTAGCAAGCCTCCCTCCTGGGAACAAAAACAAAAACGGGGCATGGGGGAGTAGCGCCAGACACACACACACACACCGCCATTTTCAGCCTAGCAAGCTTCCTGGGAGCAAAAACGGGGTGAGGGATCAGCTTTTTCAGCCTAGCAAGCCTCCCTGGAGCCTCTAGGAGCAAAAGCAGCATGTGTGGGGCGGCGGCACTGGATCCCCCATACACACGCTGTTTTTGCTCATAGGAGGCTACCCTACACTTATCTGGGAGCCAGACGGGCCTTGTGGGGACTCCTGGGAGGAGAGGGGAGGGGAGGGGTGGGTGGGGCTAGCTGTTCTTCAGAACTACTGGTTCACTGAACTGGATGTAAAATTAACATCCAGTTCACCTGAACCAGCCTGAACCGGTAGAATCCCACCCCTGGATGGACTGTAACCAAGTGTGGAAAAAAATCTTTTCTAACGGTTGCTTAGGAAAGACTGCAGTTAGGACACTAAGCATAGTGGGCAAATGTGTTCTTTGCCACATCCACCATCTTCAAGTTTACTGATAGTTAAGAGTTAAAAAATATATCCAATTTTATTTCTCAGGGAATGCAACCCCATTCGGAATAGACTCCACATCCGTCTCAGAGTTCAGCTTCTTCCTTATCAACAGTACCACTGCCTTGTTGGGGTTTAATTTACTTTTGCTAGAAATTGAGAGTTATATACATTTAATAAATGATTGCAATTATAAACTTTTTCTTAGGGTCATAGAATGGAAGAATTGGAAGGGTACCTGGAGATCATTTAGTTCAACTTTCGGCCCATTGCAGGAATCCATTATCAAGTACCCCCATCCCACCAATTCCTGAGCAAATTGCAATGTTGCTGAAAACCAATCTCTGTCAGTCAGCCTAGTGTTGAGTTTAAGCTTCAAGGGTACTAATCACTTACTTAAGGTTTGAATTAGGTGTTATCAACACACCAATGGCATGTCTCCCCAAAGCCCCTGATAATCTCCTCTAGCAGTTTGAGCATACGTATCAGTTTTGACAATAAGACAGAATCCTGAGGTTCACCATAAAATAATGAATGCTGTCAGCCCTATAAAGTAGACCAGACTAAGAAACAATTTCATATAAATTTTAAATTACTTTCATTGGAAAATCAATTGTGAAACTGAGAAAGCTCATGTTTTGTTTTCTTTTCATCCCTGGAGTCCAGGTACATCTGGATAAAATTGATTTTCTAGGCCTAGAGGGCAAAAATATTGCCCTCTTCCAAGCTTAAGTAAACCCAGACAATCATCCAGGTATATGTGCTTGTTTTCTGCATTAAACACAAAAACTGTTGCGCTCTAGGATGAAAATGCTGAAAGCAATTCACATAAAAACCTGATTATAACTACTGAAAAATTAGACTCCAGGGGCCAAAAGAAAATGAAACAAGAGCCTTCCAAGTTTCACAAGAAAGCCATTGCTTGTTTGAAAGAATGAGAACCCAAGCCGTATAAGGCTATATGTCACACTGGCTTTTTCCTCAGTTGTTCTAATGGGATTTGGGGTGTGGGGGAAACCCTCTATGTTAATAGAAGAGAAGAAATACACAACTACAACAGTTACTTCAGAAATTAGCTGATTTGTTCTGAATTAAAATCTCAAAAATCAATGTGGTAGATAATAAACCGTCTTCTTAGGCTGCTCTTTGATTTAAACACTGCTGGTCTACACAATTAAAATATTATATCTGCAGGTGCAGTCTTCCTATTGTTTAAAAACCATTTCTCATTCTCAGCATCAACTAAGCCTTCTTAGTTTCCTGAAAACTGCAGAAAATAACACAGAAATGGGGTCACAACTGTGTATTACACAGCTCCTCCCAACGTTTTGCCACCTCAGTATTGAGACTTTATTACAATTATGGGATGAGTATAGCTGAGTAACCAGATATAGACCACAAACATCCCCTTGTGGCTCCCATCCTCCTCCTCCTCCAAGTGGTTTGGTGTAATGGACTATAAAATGACATGAAGAAAAGCTTCAGCCTGGAAAATGATCAAAGTATCTCACCCCAAAGAAGGAATGGGGGCATGGAGGCATTTCAGAAGAGACCATCCCTAGTTCTCTGGAAAGTAAAGGCAAGGGAACATGAGAAATGCTTTCAAACTTATAACCTTACAATAAGGATAGAGCCAGTATTTATTGTCATGCTTCTTGTCTGGAGTATCTCAAAGGGTTGACACTAGGCTTTTACACACACACACACACACACACACACACACACACACACACACACACACACACACAGACCCTCTAAATAGTCTTGGCTCAAACCACTTATGAAATGTGGTGCATGTAACGAAATGCAGCCTGTTGTGTTTCATGAACTGATAGGCATTGTGCTACCTGATGTACAGAGTACAGGTCCTACAGATATCACTACAGTAAGCAATGTCAAGTAATGTAAAATGAGAGGAATCCCAAAGATACTCTTCCCTCTCCCCCAAAGTCTGATTCGTCTTTGGATTTAGTTATCCTTTCTAACACCACCCAATTCGTGAATTGACAACAAATAAACACTCAATAGTACAGGCAACCAATGATAGCTTTTTATATGGGTGCATTTTTAGCCAAGTTTGCTCATTCGTGCAATTAAATTTTAAATGCAATAGTTAGTTTTTTTAATAGTCATATTTAGAAATGTTACAATTAAAGGGAAGGTCACAAATGGTGATCACAGGACTCTGGGACAGTGCAATTATCATAAATATATTCCAGTTGCCGAGTGCCTGTTGATCATATGACCATGGAGGTGCTGCAACAGTCAATACTGGTTAGAACTCGTCATAAGTCACTTTTTTCAGTGCCGTTGTAACCTCAAGGGGATGGTTGTAAATCAAAGACTACCTGTAAGTAAAGCTTCCCAATAATCTATACTATAATAAAGAATTTCTGGGAATGGCACCGGGGTGGGATTCAAATTTTTAACAACCGGTTCTGTGGGCGTGGCTTAGGTGGTGGGCGTGGCTTGGTGGTCATGTGACTGGGTGGCCATGGCTTGGTGGTCATGGTATTGGCTGGGCGTGACCAACTCAATATCATTCACATTGAGGTGCGCATCTCCTCGCTTGGCCTCTCATGACTGTGGGGATGCTGCAACAGTCATAAGAGTGAAAAATGGTCATAAGTCACTTTTTTCAGTGACATTGCAACTTTGAAAAGTCACTCCACAGAAGCGAAGTACCAGCAAAGGAGGGGAAAAAAACTCCAGATACATTCCTGGGACAGGAAGTCTAGTCCTGCCAAGAATGTAATAAGGCTTAACGGAGAGGCAGTTTCTGTAAGCAATACCAGAATGTTTCCTTCCTGCCTTCCTTACAGGATTAGGCCAGTAATTTCTTCTAACAACCAGTTCTCCGAACTGCTTAGAATGTTAACATCCGGTTCTAGCAAATAGGTGCGAACTGGTAGAATCCCACCCCTGAATGGCACCATAGTTGCCTATCACGTTAGAGAAACCATGTGGACTACAGTTCAGTGCCTCTTGCTGTTGTATAACTTGCACTATGTAGATCACTCTGTACGCTTTCAAAAAGCAACTTTAAAAACAGCAGCTTCAATTCTTAATCCTGGATTTAAATCCTAATGGTTGCCTAGAGAGAATGCAAAGCTCTCTCTGCCTCTTCCCCAGCCTGCTTTTAGTGGCATCAGCAGCTTTTCCAACAGCTGAACAGGGCACAGGAAGGGCAATACCTCTCTAGGTTCGCTTGTGAATATTTTTCCCCAAGGGAACCTAGAGGGCCAAACAAATGGTTTAAATTCCTGATCTGGTATAAGGAAAACAATTTTCCAAAGAAAAAGATTACTCTGATTTCTAAAGACATTTTATCTATGTATACATCATAATCCATTTGAACCAGTAAATTCTATCCTCCATTCTCAGCACAAATTATTGGACTAGAAAGGCCCTTTATGAAAATTCATCACTCCTCACCCTAACTCTCTTCAATTTTAGACAAATACATGCCCCTGCTAATAATTTTCTAAAAATAATAGCCAAGGAGCCATCTTCTTAGACAAAGGAATTAGGCGCCTCAAAGCATCCTGCAATTCATATATTGACAACAAATAAACACTCAATCATACAGGCAACCAATGATGGCTTTTTATACAGTGCATGCATTTTCAGCCAAGTTTGCTCATTCATGCAGTTAAATTTTAAATGCAATAGTTACAGTTTTTTAATAGTCATATTTAGATATGTTATAATTAAAAGCCTTTTACAAAAATGGATATATTACAATAGTATTCTTTTTATCCCATTGTGCTTAAGCTATCAATGACTCCTAACCCGCTGCTACCGTAGCAATGGGGTGGTTAGTGGCACAACTGTATTTATACATTATTTTAATGTGCATCAAGTTGCTGTTTTTTAACATTTAGAACAGAGGTCTCCAAACTTGGCCACTTTAAGACTTGTGGACTTCAACTCCCATAATTCTGGGAGTTGAAGTCCACAAGTCTTAAAGTAGCCAAGTTTGGGGACTCCTCATTTAGAATGCTATGATTCTCAAAGGAAAGAAAAAAGCATATTTGGATCTCTCCATAGAAAGTATCCAAAAGAAAACTCCTCAAGAATCCTGAAGTTTTGGATGCCCCTGACAATATTATTGAAAATTCTCACGTAATTGGTAAATGTTTTATTTAAAATCATCAACAGTTTAATTTATGGGACAAAATCCTGACAATGTAAGGGTCTCCTAATATACTATTGAGGCAAGTACAAAAGAAGGTGACTGTATTTTGGAGTTGTCGTCAGAAAGACAAGCTCAGTTCTTATGGTCCAGCAAGAAAACCATATACAGGCAGTCCTCAACTTACAACAGTTCATATAGTGATCATTCAAAGTTACAACGGCACTGAAAAAAGTGACTTATGACCATCTTTCACACTTATGAGCATAGCAGCATCCCTATGGTCATGTGATTTACTTTTGGATGCTTGACAACTGATTCGTATTTATGACAGTTGTAATGTCCTGGGGTCATGTGACCATTATTTTGCGACCTTCTGACAAGCAAAGTCAATGGGAATGTCAGATTCACTTAACAACTGCGTTACTAATTTAACAATTGCAGTGATTCGCTTAACAAATGTGACAAGAAAAGTCATAAAATGGGACAAAATTCACTTAACAAATTACTCACTTAGCAATATACATTCTGGGCTCAATTGTGGCTGTAAGTTAAGGTCTACCTGTAGACTGTATTTCAGAATGGACAATCCTAATGAAAGAAACATTTGTAAATCAGGGTTGAACTATGGAGTCCTTGGTGTTCTCTGATCTTAGTCATTTGCTTGCAGACATTTCATGATTCAGTTAGGGAATATCATCAATGCTAGTGGGTGTGGGATTTGCTCCCTGTTTATGTACAGTAGCTTGCTTGCTGGTGCTGGTAGGAGCATGAATTTCTTCTTGATGGTTCCCTGATTAGGGTATTGTTTTCTGCTTGATTGTTTGTCTAGTGTTAATCCCTGCTTATCTGGCTGGTGTCTGCTGGAGAGGATGTGTTCTGGTCTTTTTATTTCCTTCTTAGCTTTTTTCTCTCTCTTTTGAATAGTGTATAAATGTGGTTTATCTCAATTTGTCTATTGATAGCTGATTTGTCTGAATGCCAATCATCCAATAATTTCCTAGCATTTTTTGTTTTTACCTTGATCTAGGATGGTCACAGTTTCACAGCTGAAACTATGGTTGAGTCTGTACATGTACAGATTAAGGAGTTTTCATCATGTCTTCTAACTTTCCGCTGTATGTTGTACAGTACATGACTTCTGTTTATTTTTTCTTCTTAGTTACTGGGTCTTTCAGTTTACTTAAAATGTTTGGGAGGGCTTTAGTAGATTTGCATGCTACAGTGATGCCATGTGGTTGTAATAGCTTATTAGTAATTTCTGAGATATTTTTGAAGTATGGCATCCAAAGGATGTATGTATGGATTGAGTGGTCACACATTTTTTAATGAAGTGGTATGGATATCCACCTCGTTGAAAGGTATTTTATAGGTGGTCTAATTCCTTTTACTAGCTTTCCAGGCAGTGGTGGGAACCGGTTCGCTAATCGTGCGCTTTGCTTCACGCTTCGTCTTGATGGTAGTCAGCATTTTTGTGTGTTCTGATGTCATGGTTTGGTCCGGTTGTTTCTTGAAATTATCTATGATGTGCTCGTATTTATTTAATCTGAGAATGGAGGTGAGAATGGAGAATCCCAGTCGAAGTTCAGAAACAGATATAGCTTGCACAGATCTGCTTGTTTATATTTCTGTTGTATTTAATAATTAGTGTTATTTGTTAGAAGCCCAAGAAAGAAAACCGGACCACCTCTAATTAAACAAATTGCATAATGGCAAAATATATTCTTAGAATCCAACTAATCAGGATTACTTCAGTAAACGATGGTTTTAAAAAAACACGATCTAATACAATATGTGATGACCTAGATCATATTTTTACTAGGGAAGGTTGATTATTACTAATGAAGAAAAGGCCTTGGGCCTTCCTCTTTTTCTAGCTTCATATTTAGGACAAAAGCACATGGCCTTTAGTAAGATCTTTATTTTCCCTTCATATATTTAGCAATTATGTAAAACTATTGGCAAGCTTATAATCTGTTGTGAACATTCCTGTATATAAACATAGTCTCGTTCGTCTGTAATACTACTATTATATAGCAATATATATTTCTACATATCAAATGGCTACCTTTTAAAGAGCAAGAAGCTTTGCAGAGACAGTAAAGGTGATTCCTCTCTTCAGAGGCAATGGCAGTTTGTGGAAAAGGCAAATGTGCAACAATAATGAGACGATAACAATGGTACAGTGAAGAAAAGCATCTCTGATCAGGACCCAGTAGGCCTCCCCAAAGATAGGTGAATACAGTACAGAAGATCAGCAGCTTACCTGGATCTTCACAGCAATGAGCACAGAGCTAAGCTCCTTGTCTAGTTCCCGCAGCACGGTCAGCTTTTTCAGGCGAAGGCTGCACAGCCTGTAAGACAGAGAGAATGGGATACATTCAGGCACCACCATCCCAGGGCCCCTGCTGCATGATACTAGACGCTCCGGGGGTAACCCAGGATATGGCTGACCACCGCAGGGCCCGAGTTGCTCCCCTAAGCTCAGGAACTCCTGAATTCATGCAGCAGAAGAAAGCGGATCAGAAAAAGAGGAAAGGAGGAAAATTAATAGAGCTAAAGCAGGATTAAGAAGATTATGCAAAGCAGGAAGTTGCAAAGCACACAGAGGAGAAATCCCTGCCCAAAAAGAAACCAGTGCCAGCTCTGTACAGACACACTTCAATGATTGGGGGAATTTCGTTATAATTATTGCAGTATCATGCTCTTAATGTAAACCAAAGGAATTTTTTTCCTTGCTTATTTATTACTTGGATAGTAAACAACGCCCAAATAATACTAAGTTGCGCAACAGCAGATACTGTAAATACATGAGATTGAGTTAAATCTCTGTACACTCAAATCATCCTATTCAGTGAATCCTATTATTTCCCATTTGATCCCCACTGCCTTGTTTCTGAATCACTTTACTAGCACTGGTAGTAGACTAGTACTGTCTGGTGTTTAAACGACCGTTAGTCATTATTCAACCAGGAATTCTAAGGAGAGGAATGGGAAGGAAGGAACACGAATCCCTCTTTCCCAGTCTGCCTGTTTTATGGGACATTAACAAGGGTTGAAAAACACCTTTTTATTATTAATATTAAGTGTTCTAAAAAGCTAGAATCTTGCATTCCATATGCCCTGAAGATGAGCACTTCCCCTCTTTTGCATTCAGCAGGAAAACACATCCAATTCTCTAAGCAGTCCAGTAAAAAAAATTCTGGTTACTACTTTTTGTAGTTTTTTTATTAACAAAGCAGTTCCTTGTGGCCCAGTCCTCTCCTGATCCACCCACACTGCATGAAGTCAGGAATGAGACATTACAGACATCGTCAATGTTTTTTTGAGGTTCCAACCCTCACCCAGTCAAATACCAGAAGTAATTCAATAAATTCAGTTCAGATATTTCCAAGAAATGCCTTCAGCATCATTGTTTTGGGAACAAAAATGTAACACCTTTTTTTATCTAAAAACACTTTTTTACTTTTAGACCAAAGTTTATGACATGATTTTTTCCCCAGAAAAAGGATCACATACAACTGATAATTCATCAAAAAGATTTATATGCAGACCTCAGAATGGAGGGTACAATTTGCTATTTTTCTCCCTTTACAAGCCCAGCAGAAACATTTCTGAACATATGCAGTATGCATCATTCATAAAGCTCCCGAAATGCAAACCTTTGTATAAAATTTGGGTCAGCCTTGACTCAATTTTTTCCAGTTGCAGTGGCAGTACATATGTTAACTATTTTCCTGTACTGGCTTTGTGAATCCTCTACCACTATTAAAAAGAGACTGCTGGAATATGTGAGAGAGGCAGATACTTTAATTGTATATCATAAAAAGCCTAGCTATCTACGCAGATATAACAGCTGACCAAAAAAGGCACGCAAGTTTTTAGAATGCAAATTACTTCAAACTATCCTACATTTTGCTGAGGGGGATCTGGAGCTACTGCTATGGATTACATAGAATTCTTTATCTTTTGTGTCCCCCTATCTCCCCAACCTGTCACTATGGACCTAAGGCCTGCCACTAGGCTGTATTTGGACTGAGGTGTTAAATACTAGAATCAAGCACATGGCCTCAATTCTACTCTGTAGTTGTTCGCAGATGATTTTTTTCCATTATTATTCAACTACACCAGGGGTGGGCAACCCACGGCCCGTGGGCCACATCCGGCCCGTTGGTCTTTTTAATCCGGCCTGCCGAAGATTGGTACAGAATTAAGGTTTGATGTGAATGATTGAATGATTGCATTCATTTGATTTTGACTTGTAATGACAGGCATTTTGACACCAGGTGGCGGCCCGTCTGTCAAATTTTAAAAGTCAACGAGGCCTCCGAGCCAAAAAGTTTGCCCACCCCTGAACTACACCATGAAGTTCTTCATATAAGAAAGCTGACCGTGTCCTTCTGTCCAAAATATGAAAAATGGAAAGTAAATGTTTTATCCTGCTGGCTAATTATGCAGCAGAATGGCAACCATTCAGCAAAAACATCTGGTTTTCTATACTAAATTTTCAAGGAAAAGAAATCTTTATTCCTAGGGTCTCCTTGATAGAATAGACACTAAATACCTTTTGAATTCTTTAGAGGACATTTACCATAGAAGCATTCCAAGAATTCAGCAGGCTCATTGCTAAAGATGCAGCAACATATTCTGTGCATTTAAAATTTCCCAAACATTCAACTTCTAGAGAAAAAAAAACCAGCAGGTGGCAACATCTAGCTGAACCATGGCTAATTTCTAAAGCAAAGCAGATTTAGCCCTGTTTAAGGGTTGGATGGGGATGTCCATCTACTTCCAGGGAAACAGATTAGATTGGAAGATAGACACTCTGCCCCATATACTCTAAATATTTCTGAAACATGCATGTAGTCATCAGGTCTTGACCTCAACCTGGAGGGTAGCCTTACATTATATAATATCTATGTACTGTCATCAGTGCTACAGAGTTTGCTATAGGTGTTCTTTATGATCTGCAAATAGTGATCTCCCCTATACATATGAGGATATTTACCTGATGAGAAATAGCAGCAAATTCTTTTACATGCATCATACCTTTGTCACAGACTGTTAAATTTAATTGGTCTGCAACTGACCACAATAAATTAGTCCTGATGCCAGCAACATATCCCTAAAGAGAAAGTTTGATTCCCTATGAAGTCACCAATATTTACAGCTACCTAAATGTACGCAAACACATCTCCGTACATCAGTTCCCAAGTTTCTGCCAGTTCAATTTCCACTGCTTAATATCTGTAGGGGAAAAAAACAGAAGCCCACAACAATTATCTCTTTGTTGGATTACTATGTTATTTTTATTCAGTCCAGGACAATTTAACTATTAGCATGCATTTTCCCTAACTAAGGGCATCACAGAAAGTAGAAAAGCTAAGACCCCATTTCTATAATTTAAACATGTCATTTTTAGTTCCTCAGAACTATCTATAGCATCTCTATTGCAATATTTTTATCCTGGCTCACAAGAAAATTCTGTTCAAGGCACAATTGACAAAAAACATTTAAATAAAAATAAATGCAATGAACCTAAAACAGATGTGTACAACATTTAAAATTGCAGCAGCAAAAGCTACACATTAAAAACAGGAAGAGTTGGCTATATATATTAAGGATAATAGTATCTTATCTACAAGATGAAGCACTACCTTATATAATTACATGTTATATAAATATGTAGCTACTTCAAAATTGTATTTCTTCAATGGGTTAATTTTTTCAAATGCTCAACATAAAATTACTGTAATAGTTTTCAACTATTTGTTCTTATACCCACGAGCAACTTTTGCACATATTTTATTTTGTTAAGTCTGATTAGAATGCAATAAAATATGGGCCAACTTCTCTTAATGTTTCCACTGAACATAATTTATTGAAGTCATTTAAATCAAAATTTAAAAAGCTGGCTCACTACATTCATATCATAATAAGCCAGTAGCATTTTGCTTTTATTCATCCAATTGTCAGGGGAAGCAAATAATTTCAGCAGTGAAGTTCAGAAATGCAGTTCAACAGCTTACATATTTGGTTACTTTCTCTTTTCTTTCTTTTTTTCTTTGTAACTATATCTTTATCAAAACTTTTTTTACCAGTTGATTAGCAGAGTTGCTAATCAAACCTGTTATAGAAGACTTCTTTAATAAATCCTAATATTTTGAGATGCTGGGAGATGTATAAAATCCAAGCTGACATAATCATTCTAGTTATACTTATTCAGTTATATGCTGCATAATATTGTATTGGTAATAGAGCATTCCTATTCATGCTTTAATGTTATAGCATGTTATAGAACACTTAAGCTGGCTTCACATATTGTATTAAACAATGGTTTATATAAGTATAATTTGAATCAATCATAATTTGTTGCATTCATACAACTTGCTATGCCAAGAGAAAATAAATAATGTTGGACTTAACAAGATATGTGAGGACTGCAGGAACCCATTGTAGACACTCTAGTGGTATTGTCGGTCTTATGGATTAAATGAATCTATAAAAATAGATGCCACAATACTGTTAGCAGCCTTTAAATATATCAATTATTTAAACTGTTTTAGCCACTAAAGATATCTCCAGCAATATATTATTACAAACCCTTATTGGCAACAATCTTCATGCAATATAGATCTCCATCAGAGTAAAATAAAGAAAAAAAGCAAATGCTAACTGATATGAGATATAAAAACCTGCCTTAGATCACTGGTCCATCTCAAAACAGTTTAGAGAAAGATCATAAAATACATTCTACGGAAAAAATTTTGCAGAAAAGTTATAGTATTACAAAACATGCCATAGATTAAACCAAAGGCTGAGCAATGAAATGCACTCAGAAGAAGAGCTAGGAGACCAATGTGGGTAATGGTGAAGGTGTTAATCTAGGATAGGGGAGATCCAGGTTCAAATCCATCTTCAGAAATAAAAACTCATTGGGAAATTTTGGGCTGATTATTTTCTCTCAGCTCTAAGCTCTACTAAATAGGATTGTTGTTGTGAAGACAAAATGAAAGGTGGCACCTTGAACTGAAAAAATTAGCAGGACATTTAAAGTGATAACCTTCCTTCAGTGCTGTTGCTTAGCAATTCATATTTAACGCAAGCTACTTTTTATTCTGGCGGCAGTACAAGCATCATAACTATTATTTATTTAGTCTTCTTGTATGGCTACCTATCTCACAGACATCATATCATAATTTTTCATGCATCCTCAACAAGAAATTTTGCATATTAATATGAAAATGTGATAGTACAAATATAACATCTGAATAATGAAAAATCTAAGTTGGCAACTGACCTGTTATTGACCGCAATAATAATGTGATCAATTTAAACATCTCTCATCCACATATTATTTACTCTAATCCAGACTTCCTCAAATTGGCTATATTAGACACCGGTTTCCACTACCACCCAATATACCCAGTGGCCGTTATCTGACAATCTAACACAGGGTTTCTCAAGCTTAGCAATCTTAAAACTTCAGCTCCCAGAATTCTGCAGCCAGCATGCTAGCTAGGGAATACTGAAGTTTACACATCTTGAAAACACTGATCTAACTGCTTCCACCCCCCCACTCCATTGCCCCAAGGTTTTGTTTAGCTCCAATGGGTATCAAACCAATTTTGATAGCTTGCAATGTCCTCTAGGTGGCACCGGTTTCCTACTTTAGCCATTTCATATCTCATTAAATGGCAGAAAAGAATTGACAGTCAATAAGAGCCAGCACTTCTCAAAATCTGTGCATGAGCTGTTCTGTGTCTTTCACTGTCCTATCCCTCTCAAAAACACTTTAATTATAACAGACAAGGTATATAACTAGTAAACAATGTGAAACCTGGAAAAATGTAACAAATTCTATATAAACTCCAGCAGGTCCTGGAAGAGTGAAAAAAGTACATTGCTAAGTGACTGCTAAATAGAGCTAAGAATAATCTGGCATTCAAGGTTCTGCACTCAGCCACCTCTCTCCCCACCCTTTTTTACTGCTATACTGTAGCCCTAATTGTGACTGTGCAGAATACCCGCTTCCTGCAATCCAAGCTAACTACTTCCAGAATACTAGAAGTACCTAAATTCTAAGGAACCAGCAGATTTCCTGGCAGTACTCCCAGGACTAGCCATCCTGAAAGCAAGCAAGCAAGAAAGAAACAGAGCCACAAGACAAAATCCCCCAAGTAATCAGCCCATCCGGCTTTCTCATCAATTTACTGAATTCCCCTTAGTGGAAATAACCGAAAGGTGTAAAATAGGCTAACAAAAGAAACCGGCTAAGCTTCTAAGCATCCCTCAAGTTCGACTGAGGCAGTGATAGCTCCAGTTACATTTCCTTAAAGCCATGTCAGCTTGTCGGGGCATTTCCAAGAACTGAATGGTTTTGCCTGACTCCCAAAATTGCAGTCCTGCCCTTTAGTCCGTCTGTCCATCATTGGCCTCTGCATTCCTCCTCCTTCCAAGTTCTTCTGCATATGACTTTGCAAAGGCAAACCAGAAGGAATGCCCAGAGACAGGGGGCCTGGGGGGGGGGAGTGTGAGAATAAGAGGGAGGGAGAGAGAGGGAGGGAGAGGGGAAAAGAGATCACAGCAACCACACTGAATGGCAGAACTCAGTGACAAAATTACAAAAAGGAACTCAGAAACTTTTTACCCCATCCCTGAAAAACGTTTCAGATTTTTATAGGGTGTAGCTTAAAGCCACAAATTAAAGTTAGTCATTAGACATGAGCACCCTACAACATCAAAAAAAAAAGTATGCTTTAGTTATCTCACCAACATGTCTTTGGGAATCCATGAAGCAAAATATTAAATAATTGAATCCTCCCCCTCATCTTCCCTCTGCATTTGCCTGGCATTATTCCCAATATGTCCCTGAGGCCTATTTAGAGATTCCATGTTCTTTTTCCTTTCAATCACAACAACTACAACATAAACTTAAGTCAGCACTCCAAATTAATATGTGAACTATGATACACTGTTATATTGAAACCTATCCTTTTCCCAACTTGTAAAATGTACCAAACATATTTATACATTACCAGACATTGTGCACAAATTTATTTTTACATGAAAGGTGATGCTGGATAAAATTAAATGCAATAGATATGTTAGCTCTAGCTCTTACACCAATTAAAAGCATTTGGTGCTCAGTGAAAATTGGTAGTGGAGAAATTCAAGTTAAAAATTAGCAATTGGGATATGGTAGGTGTGCCTTTGAAAATTAGTTATTAGTCAGGACTATTGCCCTAAAATCCATTATATGGGCTACTCAATAGCATTAATCTAGCTGGCTATTGTGAAAAATGAATGCTGAGTAACGGAGAACTTGAATTTAAGCCTCTTGGGCTGTTCAAATATTCTTAAATGGAGAAAGGACTATATCCAGTTCAAATATCAAATGAGATGTGGTAATCTGTAAATACACCTCTGATTTAGAGTGTCCCTTAGGCACATTACAGATAAACGGGTTGGGGAAAAATAACGCAAGGCTTAGAGCAGACACTAGACTGCAAACCTTTTTTATTTTCAACACTGGAATTTTCTGCTGAGATATGCCAAATCTGTCATCAATCAATCAAAAAAGAGCTGGAAGGACTTCCGGTTTGAGCTTCTTCGGTGACAGACTGAAACCTTGTCTCTACGAGGTTTCAATCTGTGCTCGCCGCTGGAGCACCCCAAACTGGCTGGTTTCGGGGCTAAGCCACCCCGTAGAGGTGCTGAAGAAGGGGGAGGCTGCCTGCAGGGTTGAGGAGAGCCGCATCTCTCCTCCCCAGCTGGCCATTACTCCCTTTCCCGAAGCCGGTTGTAGCGGTGGTCAGAAATGCCCACCATAAAGAAGAACTTGACCAGAAAAGAATGTGTAGGAGGACGATAAGAAGAGAAAGTTTTGGTTGACCGGGTCAAACAGCAAAAGCAACAAATAAGGTACCCTGGAATTGAAACTATTAAAAAAACAATAACATTGTTTCCTAAGATTTTCAAGCTGCGAAGGAGAGAGAAAAGGGAAAAGATTTGTTATTTTTCCCCCTCCTTTTCCTATACTGACAGCTAAGAGACTTAAGCAAGAAATTGGAAAAAAATCCACTTTGACATTAATAGGCATTTAATGCTGAAAATAAAACATCAAAGGGACAATAAAGATTTCTGGATAATTAAAAGCTTTTGAAAACAGGAAAGGAGAGAAAAAGAATAAAAGGGTAGGATCTGGAAGGGAGGAGACTGCCTGGAAGTAAAAAGAACTTACAGCAAAATCTCAACAAGACTTCCAAAAGATACATTTTAACTAAAACATCGCAACAAAATAGTAAAACCCCAGGAAGAGAAAGTGGAAAAAGAAATAAGAAGAAACAGTTTGGGACTATTTGGATTACTTGATCATCTCTGGATTTTTGGTTATTGTATTTGAGTGACTAAAATCAACCGGGTGGTTATTTAAAACTTTTTAAAATGGCTCCACTTTTAGAAGAACTGAAAATGGAACTTAAAAAGTACAAAGAAGATGTGCAAGAAGGGAGAAGTTCTTTGGGCTTCGTATTTCAGTTCTTAGAAATGGAGATTTGGAACTATGAGAAACAACAAGAAATGCCTGCAGAACAAGAAGATTGTGACAAAGAAGAAGCCATCTTTAATGAACAAGTAATCTTAGGTGGGGGGAAAAAAGGAAAGGGGGGAAAGAGAATGGAAAGTTAAGATTGAGAAAAACAACTCCAAAAGAAATAGAGTGAAAAGTAAGTATAAAATCAGAAAACAACAGAAGAGGGAAATGCAGAAGAGAGAATTAGAAGTAGAGAGAGAAGGGGGTAAAAAGGGGAGGGAGAAGATGAGAAGGAAGAAAGAAAGGAAAAGAAGTTATAAAGGACAGAAACAAAATATAGAGAAACAGGGCCTATTTAGAGATAATGGGTGAAAATCTAATGGAAAAAGGGATTCTGCAAAGGTACATACGATAGTATTGTTATATTAGAAATAGAAATAATTTTAGGAAATATGAAACAATGTATGATTAAAATGTCTGATAAAACAGCTATCGTAATTCAGTGGAATGCTTGTCAATAAATAAATGTAACAAAATGAATATTTAATGATTTACAAAACATATGTGAAGAGAAATAAGGGAAAAATTAATTATGGAGATTATATGTGTCTTTAAGGAACTACGATATTTAATTGAAAAGAAATGTTAAAGATGTTTAAGATTTTAATGATTATTAATGATAGAACTGAATTGGAATGGAATGAGGGTGTATAATTACATATATTTATAATCCTTTATTTTTAAAGAATATAGTGTGTATTATAAGAATGTACCAAGCAGAATTCGATTGGAAGTTATGTATTATGGATTATATTGAAGGTCATAACCTTAAGGTATATATTGAAGTTTAAATAAGAGTTGAATGGATGTAATTAAAAGATATAAAGGTGCCATTCTCCAATTAGTAACTACAGGACAAAATTTGTTTAATGAGAAAAGATAATATGAAATCGAAACAGAACAGACAAAAGTATAAATATAATGATTTGAATTGAGATGAGATAATCAAAATAAAATTGAGAAAATTAAAAGAGGGGAAAAACTATATAGAAAATGTAAAATAGTATAAGATATGGAATAGAATACAAAAAGGAGCATGAAATTGAGTTTTGCATCTGTATAAAGAAGTTCAACCCGGGGCCATGCTATTTTCAAAAAAGATGTTTTACTTGTATTTTCTATGTGTGAAAACCCAAATAAAACTTTATTTAAAAAAAAGAGCTGGAAGGGACCTTCGGGGTCTTCTAGTCTAACCCCCTGATCAAACGGTAGACCCTATACCATTTCAGACAAGTGACTGTCCTGTCTCTTCTTAAAAATCTCCAGTGAAGAAGCACCCACAACTTCTGATGGCAAGCTGCTCCACTGGTTAATTATTGTCACTTTTAGAAAGTTTCTCCTTAATTCCAGGTTGCTTCTCTGCTTGTTTAGTTGATACCCATTGTTTCTTGTCCTGCCCTTGGAAAACAAGTTGTCCCTCTCCTCTTTGTGGCAACCTCTCAATGCAGAGGATTTGGAAGTCATGTTCAATTGCACACTATTAGATTCACTATGAGATTCCTGTCTCATTGCAATCCCTCGTTATCTGAGAAAATGTGCCCCTGCATGGAACAGAATCCTGTGCTCTGCTCTGGCTGGAACATGGGCGGTGTGACAGCAACAATAAATAAGCTCTTTGGAACTGTTTGTCATGACTGGTTTTCAGGAATTCTGATCAGCTCCAAAGAAACTTAAGAGTTCCCCAGAAAGCAATTAGAAAACTAACACACTAAGTAATTAGAGTTAAGACCGACAATGATAATTTCTATTTGATTTCTACTTAATTATAATTTCTATTTAATTTGACACAGTCTGAACAGAATGTCATCTGGTTATAGACAGGCTTCAAGAGAGAGAACATCTGCCTAGACAAGAATGATTAAATTTGGACTTCTCTAACTTGAAATAAAAATACAAGCTAACACTGGTGTGGAAAACCAAGAGATGGAACCATGGCAGCTCCTAACCTTTGTTGTTGTTTTATAATATGATAATGGTCTATTCAACACAGGAAAAATTGTAAACTAAAAGTACACTAAAGATTCTTGTAACCAAGAAACAAATATGAGTTGTATACTGTAAGCATATTAGTGTTTTGCTACAAACTGACACAAACACAAACGAAGGTGGACTTCAGTGCCTGGATATTACTTTTACATTATTGCCCGAACTCCTCACAGCATTAAAAATACCAAGTTAATCATTTACATAAAATTAGTTATCTAAAAGTGTATTCAATATGAACCAATCATGGAAGAGAGAGACAATAACCAGTAGCCAACTGATACTCTCTGACTACTGGGTAGATTAACAAGTTAATTGGACCTGAAGTCCATGAACATTTGGAAAGCCAGAGATTCTCTATCTTGCTTTATATATGGTCTCCTTTTTCCTGGCAAATTTTTCAAAAGTTTTTCTTTTTTCTCTCCTCCATTCTTGAAAGTGTTTCAAGAGTATTTTATACACCAGTGCAAAAATGCAACTTCTCGAGTTTATATTCCTTCCTTCCTCTATCCATCTGTCTGAAAGAAGTCTTTTTTGCCTACTCTCCTGTTGCAGAAAGAGGCCCCCAGAGAGGAAAGCCTGCCTCTCTCCTCCATGACAGTTCCCTAAAAATCAAGTTTGCAGCTATAATCCTGTTGGAAGTTAAAACCCACCCTTCTCCTAGGAAAATGAAATATTTTAGGATAT
Source organism: Pseudonaja textilis (assembly GCF_049901715.1). NCBI lineage: Eukaryota > Metazoa > Chordata > Lepidosauria > Squamata > Elapidae > Pseudonaja > Pseudonaja textilis. The sequence goes on along the minus strand of NC_141990.1, from coordinate 39,639,172 downwards.
ACTAAAAAGGCAGAATATTTCCCCTAAAAAGAGAAGTAGAAACTCAGAAGCAGAAACTCACCTCAGAAGCAGAAGCTCACCTCCACCTTTATTAATGGGCGGACCATTAAGGCCTGAGCCAGAGTATTCTACATAACAAAGCCCTCTATCCATCTCACCACCTGGCCTGGGAAGATTGCATCAGCCAGCACTTAGGTGAAGCCATGTGGTCTAGACAAAGCCTACAAAGTTAGCTAAAAAACCCGCCCCTGGGAGTCTGACTGCCAATGGGATACATTTCTTACACAGGAACAGGAAACACTAAGGTGGGGGCCCAACAGAGGGTATATAACTAAGCGTCTCTCAGCATCTTGGCCCTTCATTTTCTTCACCCAAGGCATGTGATCCTGTCCACCATTAAACCATCTTTCCAAGCAGTCACCATGTTTCCAGTGTCTTTCTTCCCCACTTGGAACTGAACCTAGAAGGATATTTCTTCCAACAATCCTATATTAAAAATGAAGCAATCAAAAAAACAAGATGTTAAGAATTAATTTAGTGCTCCAAACTGGATTGAAGGAATAATAAAAAATGGAATTCATATGAAATAATTCCTAATGCAAGCCTTTTTTTTCTTACAAATACAGGATAAAAACTTGAGAGTTAAATAGTAAGACAATTATATATCCTGATATCTGGCAACTTTTCCTAAAATGGCAACATGAGGGGTTTTTTTTTGTTCTTCTAAAATTAGTTTATGTGATTGCTAGATCACAGCAAGACTATATTAGTGGCCTACACAGGCCTCCAGGAAAGCCACAAGTGGAACACAAAAGCATAATAGCTTTCTATTCATGTACCTTAGCAACTAGCATTCAAATATATTTTGGTGATATACCAGAAGTAATACATGACAAGAGGCCATTAATAGTGTTAAGTATTATTCTCTGTAAATTTTTCTACACACTTTAAAGTAGCTGAGTGGATGACCTTTACTACACATTGTAATAAAAAATGAATTCACATTGTTAACATATATTCTATGTAGAGGTCTTACTTACTATCTGTTTTGTTGCCTCACTATTAAGCTTCACAGAGAACCTCTGTTCTAGCAAGTGCTGCTCAAAAAAAAAATGGAAAATACTAGAACCTGGATTTTCCACAATCTATCTCTTGAGATAAGTTTAAAAGAGTACAATTTATCAATAAAATCTATCACAGTACAAAGTGAATGAAAATAATAATGATCAGTATTGTATTGCATGAAAAATCACACAGTTAAAGCAGATTTTCTTTGGTAGCATGCATATACAATTATTTTATATTGTTTTATACACTATTCAGAAAATAAGTGGCTATTAGACATGCTTCCCTTTTTTTAAATAAGGCAATGGAATCTATAAATTCCAATTCATGTTAATTTTATTGCCAGCTTTTAAATTACATATTAATCAGTACCAGAATGTACCAGAAATATCAAAACAAGTAAGTTTGTAGTGCAGAGCAGTGTAAGTTTACACCATTTATAGAGTTAATCTTGAATTTGAGATTTAACAGGATTCAAATGATAACATTTATATATAAAAAAGATTATAAGCTTTTAAAATATTGTCTTTCAGCAGTGGAACTCTTCATATTTTTAAAAAATTAATAATTTATTTGTTAAAACATTTAAAGAGCAGAATAAGGAGCTGTCTAAAAGAAAAAAGAGACATAGATAAAGAAAAGAATATTGATCGATCAATAATGAATTCACCATTATTATCACTATATTAAAATTTGCTTATTTCATTAATTAATTAATTAATTAATATAGTTATCAAGTCTGACCTTCAAAGTAAACTGCTGCAAAATTTGAATACTCTGTTTTGTGGGATGTATTGATCCAGAAACAACCTATATATTTTTACTGAATAAGATAAGGAATGTAGATATAATATTAATCTTCTGTGATTGTAGAGTTTATCTTCCATAAACATAAGATCCTAATGCTAGGTCAACACTAAAACATGTTTTCCCATCCTAGAGATCTTTCTTGATACTGATATATAAAAATCCCAGCAGGGCAGATCTTCAAACAGTTAAGAGGAAATGGGGCTGAATTAAAAATAACTGGTTGCTTCCATGTTGAAGAAAGCCCTCTATGACAAATAAGCTTCCGATAAGCTGCCAGTTTACTGCCAGACATCCATTAATTTGTTTAAAAATCATTCAGGCCATAAATAATTTCAATAGCTATAGTGGAGAGTTCCATCAATTAATTATACATCATGTCCCCTGCCAATTAATTTAGATGGGTGACCCAACTAAATTAGTATTCTAATATTAAAAGAGGAAGTACATAGGATTCTTCTCTATCCACAGAGTACATAATTTTATAAATCTATAGCATTTGCCTCTTTCATGGTTCTGGAAAGAATGTAAACAAAATTGTGACTTGTGTTGTTTAGTAGCAAATTTGTACATAGAGTGCTTTAGCACAGGGGTCACCAATCTTTTGGACCCCAGAGACCACCAAACTCATAATTTTAAATCCCGCGGACCAGAGACCCTGGAAAAATCCCCAAAACAGTCTTCAGGAAAATTCCAAACCCCATTTTCCTACCAACCAATCATTCTTTATTTGGGATCACAGGATACCGTCTTCAGCTCCAATCCGGGGGGGGGGGGAAGAGACTTTTGGATTCATGCAAGGAAAGCAGCAGAAGCAGCAGAAGTCTTTCTTTCTCTCCCCAAACTCCACCCAAAATGAGTCTTTGTGAGACTTGTCGCGCCAGCGGAGCCTCTTGTAGCAGGATGCCTTGCGGGGTCCCAAAGACTCATTTCTGGCAGAGTTTGGGGGAGAGAAAGAAAGACTTTTGCTGCTTTCTTTGCATGCAACCAAAAGCAGAAGAAAGAAGTGGAAAGAAGCAGCCCGGTAGCCAAGCAAGGCCCAGTGGGACGAATGGGGCAAGTTCCCCCCTCCTTCCTTTCCCCCCTCCCCTCACTACCTTGTGTTGTTTGCAATGCAAGCGATGCAAGCCTTATGTTCCCATGGGCCATGTGGGTGGCGCAACCTTGTGTTCCCGGTTAGCCTGGGTTAATTGCTTTGGGGGGTGCTTTGGGGGTGACGTTTCTCTGTGAACCACCAAAATTTTCTCATGGACCACCAGTAGTCCCCGGCCCATTTGTTGGCAACTACTGCTTTAGAAAACACTATCCAAGCAGCGCAGGAAGTATTGTTAAATTGCTAAAAAGTAGTTTCATGAAAACTGATTTGGTGGAGCCAAACATAAATGGAATGTGATAAGCAGGAATGTGATAAGCTAGGTTAAGAACCAGACTGTCCTTTTAAAAAACCTTCAGAATACACCACAGTGAAAAAGATAAAACTGATACGAAAGAGTAAAATGGCACTGACTTCATGACAACTGATCCCTTATGCACCATGCAAATAGAAAAGAACTGACATATATTTTTGGCTTCTCAACTTGAAGATGGGAAAAAGATAGGAAAAAAATAATTCTCTGAGTTTATACCAGAGTTCAACCATCAATCTCAATTCTCGAGATACACTTAATTCACTTTTGGTCAGACTTCACTCTCTGACATGATTTGGTTAGACTTTACTGCAAACAAGAATGAAGCTTTAAACATTAAATTTGACTATCCACTGGGTATAACTGTCACAACCTGGCTTCAGAGCTGAAACTCTAGGATTTCTGCTTTCCACATTTCTGATTTAATGGATATTCTTAAAGTGCTGGTAATGATTTACAAAGCCCTCTATAGCAGTGGTCGCCAACCAGCGGGCCTTGTAATCTTATAATCTAATGGGTTTTTCTAAATAATCACTAAATGATTTTTAGCCATTGGTGGTTAGAGTGCAATTCTGCAGGCTAATCCAGCTGACTCAAGGTTGACTCAGCCTTCCATCCTTCCAAGATCGATAAAATGAGGAGCCAGATTGCTGGGGGCTGACGCCCTGCTTAGAGAGGGCTGTGAAATCTGTGAAGCGGTATATAAGTCTAAGTGCTATTGCTATTACAGAGACATGACTAGAATAATTCATCTTTAAATAATTGGCTGAATAATCTTACTGAAGAAATAAAATAATTTTAATTATATTTCTTTCATTTTGTTAGAAGAGATTAAGTTTAAAAAACTAATTTCACATACATACATTTTATTCATGAAGGTTTGTAGGGTTTTTTTTAACTGTGTACTATCTTTCAGTCATTGTGTACTATCTGTGTATAGTCACTGTGTACTATCTTTCAGTATACTATCAGTCATTGGGATCAATATGTGTACACATTTAATACATCATTACAGTACTATTATTATTATTATTGTTGTTGTTGTTGTTGTTGTTGTTGTTATGAATTTTTATATATTATCTGGTAGAACTGCACCTCCAAATTTAAAGAGCAGAAAAGATCACTGTATTTGGTTTTGAACTTATAAAATATTAATGTTGTTAATTTCTAGTCATATGCAAACCAAACTTTTACCCTTAATCAAATTTATTATATTGTTTTTTAATTTCTTTTATATTCCAACTTCCAGCCTTTAAAAAAAAACATTTTCAGGAAAGGAGAATTTTTGTCCAAGATAATAGAATCCTCAAGGGGCTTAAAGGCAACAGCTAGTCTGCAAAGGTGGTACTGATGCAGCAAAGACAATCAATGTTAAAACCAATATTCTGTACCATCCACTGGGAGAAATTAAATTATTTATTACCAAGGTCTCACAGCTTCACTTGTCAGAAACATTTCAAGTCATCAAGTTTGGTCATGTCCCCACATGAACAGAGGTAATTATCTCCAGGGAGAAAATGTGTTTTAGCTAGAACCCTTGCAAAAATTAAAGATGGCAGTCTCTCTACTGGGAACAACTTTGAATTGAAGTGATACAAATGACTGCTGGTTAAACAGCCTTCGTAATCATATCTAATAAGCACTCTGACTCAGCTTGTACCAAGTCTAATGGAACCACTTTGTGTCATAACTTGACCTACCAAACACACACACACACACACACAAAGTGAACACAGGCCCTTCTCATCAGAAGCCAAAGTTCTGGCACAATGATCATTTTTCCTACACCTGAGTGCTCAAGGACAAAGTTTATTTCTCATTATTTTCAACTTGTGCACTTACCTATAGCATTAGGAGAAAAAAAATGGCATTAAATGCTGTTTCTATAATGCCATCAGTGTCACCGAGGAAGCAATTCTGATAGAGATGCTTTCACTCTCCTTTTAAATAAAAAAACCAGAAATCTTTGCCTCCTTTGCTAGGCTGCTTATATAGGGCCAGATAAGAATTAGGAAGGGCGCATGGAAAGTGTTCCAGAGGATCAATGTTTTAGGGAAGCAAAAAGAGAAATGAACTTAAAATGTAATGATTATTTGCCATAAGGCAGGGGTGGGCAACTATGGCCCATTTACGACCCATGGACTTCCAGAATTCCTAAGCCAGCATGGAAGTTGGAAATGGAATTCTGGGAGTTGAAGTCCATGGGTCGTAAAGGGACCATAGTTGCCCACCCCTGCCCTAAGGAAACCCTAAATGTCATATGTTGAACTAAAGGTATCTGTTTATACCAACACAACTTTTAGATTCTAAAAGCTCATCTGAAATCTTCATTTCAGTCTATTCTCAGAGACATTTTGTAGCCAAGGGGGCAAACAAGCATCCAACTGACCTGCAGGGTATAACCCTGCCCATGATGCTTATTTACAGATACAAAGTAACAAAAGCTAGCATTTAAACACTCTTGAATATATTAATGAGGCTCACTAGATTTAGTGAGTAAGCCGTGGTGGAAAGGAGGGCAGCAGAAGGCTCACTGAAGTATAGTGGGCTAGGAAGCATATCAACAAGTTCAGAAATAATGAGGACAGAACAATGCATGGAGCTACAGTCCTGCTATCAATGTAAAATTGTGCTCTCAAAAAGCAAATGGATTACATGAAGAATAAATAGTTCAAAATATAGCTCTGGAGAATGTCAACTGAATCAGAAAGAATTTAAAATAAAACCTTTTATGCCCTTTGGAACTCAACTTGTTTGTCCAGCCTATGAATGAGAAATTTCAAATGTGAAAAATGTTATATGACAATTTTAAAAAAGCCTAATTCCAAATGTGATTTGCAGAATCATATTTAAAATACCAGAAGCTCAAGTGGTATTTTCATTCAACTCTGCAATGATGGGAGAGATTTTTTTTTAAAGGAAAAATGCTGAAAATATAACTGGTTATGCTACTGATGCTAATAAGAAAAGGAGTCAGGAGATGGGACTGAGCCCACACATTGGTTATCCTAATTTGTGATCGGTGGGTCTCTTTTTACCCCAGTGTGCTGTGTTTAATTCTATTTTTTTATTGCATTTACAGTTTCACATTTAAGATGGTTGGCCTAACAACAGGGAGGGAGGGAGAGAGGGAGGGTGGAAAAGGAAGGAAGGAAGGAAGGAAGGAAGGAAGGAAGGAAGGAAGGAAGGAAGGAAGGAAGGAAGGAAGGAAGGAAGGAAGGAAGGAAGGAAGGATGGATTTCTGGCACCACAGTCAGTTATCTGGAAACGGAGTACTACACATCACACAATGAGTAGCTTTAAGTTAAATCTTATGGGGGACTAGAGACAAAAGCCCAGAAGCACCTCAAATAAAACATTCTGCACAAAATAAGAATATGGGGTTGTTATTATAACATGGCCTCTTAATCTATCCATGGAAAAAATCAGAAAAAAAAATGGGCTTGTAAAATTCAGCCTTCATTGTCTATCTAACACTCAGAGAATAGGAAATGAACAAGATAAACAAGATAAATGAGATGATGATTTTATAGCTTTAGCTGAGACCTGGTTAGAATACAAAGTTTGGAGTTGTCAAAGTTTGCATTGAAATTGACAGATACAACTTTAGATTGATCACTGTGAGTTAAAAATACACACCTTTTTGTTGCCTCTGCCTAATATTTGGAATCTATGGAGATACAATAAATTTTGAATTTGGACATCAATGGCTGGCTGAAAGAACTGTTGCACAATATCAGAAAAAAAAATGTTGGTTGGTTTTAGCTTCCTTTTTGAGCCTAAGTTCCTTTTGTTGCTGTAGTCTTTCTGATTTTAGCCATTTGTTAGTCCGTACTTTTGGTGATTACATCCATTTTTCCACTTCCTATACATCTCCCTTGTAGTTGTTAGCTCAGTCAAAAGTTCCCTACGCATTTAAAATTGCTTCATAAACTGCTCCTGATTTTTTCCTCCTTGGAATGGTGTGCAACTGTACTTCTAACATGTCAATTTTTAGAAATTTCCAAGTCATCTACACTTCCTTTGACCTGAGACCTTCTGTCCATAGAATCTTGTCTAATACTTTAAGCTTCTTGAAATTGACTTTGATGCAATCTAGTGTGTAAATATAATTATCCTCCACTTTCCCTCTCTGGACTACAGGTAATCCTGACTTATTTACTGCAGTTGGGACCAGTAACTTTGTTGCTAAGGAATGTAGTCATAACGTGAAAAAAAAAAAATTACATGACTACGCCTGATATATGATGGCAGTTCCCTATGTTCCTCTTCCTCCTTGAAATTTCAGTCATCTGGTCCAGAAGAGCACAATAAAGGTCTTCCTGATTCAACAGTCTATAACCTATGCCACGCATGCTGGAAGTGGCACGCAGAGCCATTTCCCCCGGCACGCAAGACCTTGCCCAGAAGAGCCCCACTGCACATGCGCGTGCACCACCACCACCGCCCAACAGCTAATTGTCGGGTATCTGGCGCACATGCGCAGGGAGCAGGGGTGTGCGGGAAACATGCAGACTCTGCATGTGCAGAGACACACAGTGTGTGCTCAGGGTCACGGGCGCATGTGCAGAGGAATCACACGCACATGCGCAAATGGATGGCACACAGGAGTGATCACACGTGCATGTGCAGAGGTGTACGGCGCGTGGTGGGGTGATTGCGCGTGCATGTACAGGCATGTAGCATGGGGGGATTGCGCATGTATGCATAGACGCATGGTGTGCAGCAAAGGGAAACACACACGCATGTGCAGACTTGCAGTGTGCAGCAAGGGGATCGCGTGCCAGGCACGGGGGGGCAACATGTATTGCCTTCTGGATGCTGGCATGCGACCGCGAGAGCACTAACACACACGCAGTTATTGGCACGGGAGCCGAAAAAGGTTTGCCACCACTGGTCTATAATATAGACTCTATACTACAGTGAAGGTATAAGGACTGCTATGATATCTATGCAATGCTCCACTATGGGCTATGAAAATATCATTTATATTCTTTCCATTTTCTGCCAAGGAAGATTAAGACACTTCTGGCAGACACTTGGAAAGACATGGCTTTGTTGTTAACTTTACAATTTCTATTTATTTTATCACTGCTGATAAAGATTTACATGAGATAATCAATATTATTATGCTCACTATCTATAGAAACCTATATTGAAAAAACTGTCACAAGTAGCTATTGGGAAACTGAGGCACAATAAGAACATTTTTCAAGTTTGCTAACAGTGGAGCTTTTATTCACAACCAAGAAGGCTATTTTGCAGAAAAAGAACAGATCCCGCTATTCTATTGCTTTGAGGACTGGCATCTTAGCTGAACAACACACTATTCTTGACTCTGATATATTCCCATGCAGTTGTCAGTTTTAACTATTGAAGCCGTGGAAATAACAATCAGGCGCATCTGCGGTAATGGTCACTGACTTCAAAATGGTGGATTTGACTGGATTATCAAAATCCCACTGCTTGTTCATGCATCATGCACACTGCACTCATGTACAGCAGAAGGGATTGCACCAACCAATGATCATCATTGGAAAATAAAAATAACAACCCAGAACAACCTACATTTCATCTTGACAGCAAGGCAGCAAGTCATACTAGCTTTGAAAATACTTGCTTTTTTAAAAAAAAGCCCACAACCAATTCTTTTTTCAGAACAAAAGAGCCATGTGGTACCTTAAGGAGATTTTCAATATTATTCAAAATACTGCTGATAGAAGCCTATGTTGATTCCTATATTGGCCTCAGTCCAATATACAGGTAGTCCTCAATGTACAACAGTTCATTTAGTGACCTTTCGTTGCTGAAAAAAAGTAATTTATAACCAATTTTCACATTTGTGATCATTACAGCATCCCTTTGATCGCATGATCAAAATTTAGCTGCTTGGCAACTGACTCATATTTATGATGGTAGCAGTGTCCTCAGTAATGTGATAAAATCTTTTCTGACCTTCTGATTAGGAAAATCAATGGGGAAGCCAGATTCACCAACTGTGGCAAGAAAGGTTGTAAGACGAGGCAAAAGTCACTTAACAAATGTCTTGCTTAACAACAGATATTTTGGGCTCAATTGTAGACATAAATTGAGAACTACCTGTATGCAACTTAGCATCTTATTCTCATTAGCTTTGTCACCAGAAGGAAATGCCCAGGGAACTCTTTTCTTTACCAATTTAGGTGTCCACCAATGCACTGAGATTCCCAGAATTCTAGGCTGGCAAGTGTCAAACTCGCGGTGTCACATTGCCATCATGTGACATTCCACGATGTTTTCCCCATCCATGGAGCTGAAATAGGCGTGGCCAACCCATCAAGCCCCTAGGCCACCAGTTTGACACCCCTGGGCTAATTGGTTAAGATGTTAGGTTCAGGACGGAGGATATGAAGTTCAAACCACAGCAAGGTCTGCTGGACTACATATGGAAGAGGGCACCATGATTTTGATTAAGTCAGTTGACTGGTATTGATAGTTGACAGGCCTAATAACAATTTTCTCTAAACAGATATTCTCAGGTACAACTCCATTTAGTATTTACCTGGGATCTTTTGCATGCAACACATGAGCTATACCATTGGACAATGATGTTTTTCTCTTGGAGAAATACCACTTCCACTTTAACTTAAATTGCAAAAGGGTCACAAGGACAAAATAAAGATTAGAGCATGCTATCTTAAGTTCCTTAGAAAAAAATGTAGGGTATACAAATGTATCAAATAACTAAACGAAAGATGACTAGCATTTTTGTCTTATCCACCAGTGACAATATAGATTTGCTTAAAAATAAAAGATGAAGTGGAGAAGATACAATCATGAGGTGATTTCCAAATCAAAGTCTTCCTCTTGAAGCCTTACGGCTGAATCCAGAATTCACTAGACTTGCTTCTGCTACTGAAATACCGCCTCAACTAACAAGCAAATCAGAAATCAAGAAAAGGAACTTGATAGAAGATTTCCACAATTAGAAAAGCAAACTGGATTGGTTTCATGCCTTGAAAATACAAAACAAAGCGCCAATCCATATTTCTACCCCCCAATAAAAAATGGGCACCACAGTCCATCACTTCTTAGCCAGCAAAAGTTTGAAAATAGACAGAGGTTGCATTCTTTACAAGAAATTACAATGGATTCTTTACAAGCAACTGTGCATTCTGAGTGTGTGCACCCACAATGCTGGCTATTCATCAAGAATGATAATCTTTTTCATCAGCTCACTCTCAGTCCTGCCTTGACCCTCTCAGCTATGGTTTCATTACAGACATTAGCTACACAGCAAAACAAAATTCACTTTTAAACCCTTCCTATTTAACCCTTACTGCTGTACATTAATCATCCCCAGAGCAATTCTTGTACAACTAGCAGGGCAAAAACGAAATGGTGCTTGATCTCATAAAATTGTGATTCCAACCTACCACCTCACTTGTAGAAGGCAACTATCTAAGACAATTAAAGAAAGAATCATCTTTGAAGGGAAACCATGTTTAAGCTTATCTGACATTTCAGGAGAGAGGAGACTGACATAATTCAATAGGTAGCCTGGAAAGCCTCCATTAGAATTTGAAGGATTAATAAAAATTGTTATTATCTCAAGGAATGGGAGAGCTATTCTGCAGCAGAAAAAAAAACAGGATAAAAAATTCTGTCTCCCAGGAAGAATTCTGACATTTGACTCCAAGTAATAACGTACTTGGACACTTTTAAAAGACTTGATGAACAAATCCAAATTACTGATTCCTGATTTTAAGCAGTTATATTATCAAGACATATAGTGTGCATCCTAGATAAAGCACTAGATCTAGAGTTCTGAATTCCAACCCAGAGCATCCTGGGTGCATTTATTTTATTTTATCACATTTTTTGATCCCACCTTTACTTTATAAAGCAGAGCCTCTCCCACTATATATCAATGGAGATTGTGTGGAAAGTGTTCACAGTTTTAAATTTCTAGGAACTCATATTTCTGACAACCTTACTTGGTCGGTCCACATTATGGCCACTGCAAAGAAGGCCCAACAGCGCCTGCACTTTCTGAGGCTGCTGAAAAAGAGTGGTCTGGGTGAGAAGTTGCTGGTTACTTTTTACCGTTCTACCATTGAGAGCATTTTGGCATACTGTGTAACGGTGTGGTATGCTGGATGCTCTGTAGTAGATAAGATGATGCTCCAGAGTTATAAACACAGCACAAAAAAATCATCGGTTGCTTTCTTTCTTCTTTGGAAGAGATTGCAAAGACCAGACTCTCTATAGCAGTGGTCCCCAACCTTTTTTATGCCTCGGCCCGGTACCGGCATCACAAAATCATCTGCGGCCTGGTACCAGCATCAGCACGCATGGCAAGGTGAGCCAAGCGACTGGCCAGCCAGCCGACCTCCGCTTCTCCCCACCACCTTCAACTCCTCCTTTGTATCTGTGTCGATGGGCTTCGCGACAGCTTCGGGACGGTCGCTCGGCTCGCCTTGCCATGCGTGCTGAAAGAATCCTCACGCCTTAGTTTTGTTCGAAGCCGCCCCGATGAAACTAAGGCGCAAGGATTCTTTCAGCAACCAAACGCTGCTTTCTACCCGGAAAAGCTCACCGGAAGCACTTTTTCATCAAAACAAGATGGCGGCGCTCAGCAAACCGGTGGCCCGGTAGAAATTGTTCCACGGACCAGTCCCAGTCCCCGGACCGGTGGTTGGGGACCCCTGCTCTATAGCACAAAAAATCTCCACATACCGTTCTCATCCTGGTCATTCATATTTCGAACTGTTACCAGCAGGGAAACGTTATAGGTGTCTTAAAATGAGGACTAGACTGAGAAACAGTTTATTTTCCAAGGCAATAATTGTCTTGAATCAAACAGTACATTTGTGATTTAGTTCTATATATAAAGTGGCATTTTTAAACTATCTAATTTAATATATGTTTTAAATAGGTTTTAGACTAGGTTTTTATTTATTTATTATTATTATTATTACTACTACTACTACTACTACTACTACTACTACTTTAATTATTTTATTTTTTAAATACTGTGTAGTGTGATTGTGATGTGGTGTTTGGGGCACTGTGCTGGAGTAGCTTTCAAATTTCATTGTATTTTGAATGCAATGACAATAAAGGTATTCTATTCTATTCTATTCTATTCTATTCTATTCTATTCTAAACAGCTCAAATCAGCGAACATACATAATATTCCTTCCTCCTCTTTTTTCCTCAGCAACAACTCTGTAAGGTGAATTGAACCGTAAGAGAGAGACGGTCTCAAAGTCACTAAAAACATAACTTTAAAAGACAGACCAGAAATAAAAGTTAAAATAAGCAAAAATATAGTAAGAGAACACCTATCTGATCTTGATGAAAACAAATCACCAGGGCCTGATGGATTACATCCCAGAGTTTTAAAGGAGCTGACAAAGGTCATCTCAGAACCACTGCACCATATCTTTCAAAAATCCTGGAGCACCGGGGAACTACCAGAGGACTGGAAAAGAGCTGATGTGGTTCCCATCTTCAAAAAAGGAAAAAAAAAACAGACCCAGGAAACTATAGACAAATTAGCCTAACATCAATACCCAGGAAGATACTGGAAAAGATAATAAAAAAAAAAACAGATCTGCCAACATCTAGAAACAAGTAAGGTAATAACTAGCAGTCAGCACGAGTTTGTTAAGAACAGATCTTGCCAAACCAATCTTATTTCATTCTTCAACACAGTGACTAAATTAGTAGACCAGCAAAAATAATGTATTTTATTTTATTTTAAATAAAAAGTAGACCACAACCTACTTCTTTGTAAGCTAGAAAAAAGTGGAATAGATAGCACTACCACTAGATGGACTCGCAACTGGCTGGCAAACCATACTCAACGAGTAGTCCTTAATGGGTCTAAGTCTACATGGAGGGAAGTAAGCAGTGCGGTGCCACAAGGTTCCGTCTTAGGCCCAGTACTCTTCAATATCTTCATTAACAACTTAGATGAGGGAATAGAAGAGGAACTTACCAAATTTACAGGTGTTACTAAGCTGGCAGGAATAGCTAACACCCAAGAAGATAGGCTCAAAAACCAGATGGATCTTGACAGACTAGAACACTGGGCCATATCTAACAAAATGAAATTCAGTGTAGAGAAAAGTAAAGTCCTACACTTAAGCAAGAAAAACCAAAACTACACATATAGACTGGGTGAAACCAGGCTCAATAGCAGGAACTGGGAGAGGGATCTTGGAGTCCTAGTGGACAACCAGCTAAATATGAGCCAACAGTGTGCAGCAGCAGCCAAAAAGCTAATGCAATCCTAAATTGTATTAACAGAGGGATACAGTCAAGATCAAGGGACGTACTAATACCACTCTATAAAGCCTTAGTAAGACCACACCTAGAGTACTGCATCCAGTTTTGTTCATCACATTATAAAAAAGATGTTGAGACTCTAGAAAAAGTACAGAGAAGAGCAACCAGGATGATTTAAGGGACTGGAGACTAAAACATATGAAGAACAGTTACAGGAACTGGGCTTGGCTAGTCTAGTAAAGAGAAAGACTAGGGGAGACATGATAGCGGTCTTCCAATATTTGAGGGGCTGCCACAGAGAAGAAGGGGTTAAGCTATTTTCTAAAGCACCTGTAGGCTAGACAAGGAATAATGGATGGAAACTGAACAAGGAGAGATTTAACCTGGAAATAGGGAGAAACTTTCTGACAGTGAGAACAATCAACCAATGGAACAGCTTGCCCTCGGAAGTTGTGGGAGCGCCATCACTTGAGACTTTCAAGAAAAGATTGGACTGCCATTTGTCAGAAATGGTGTAGGGTCTCCTGCTTTGGCGGGGGGGTTGGACTAGATGACCTACAAGGTCCCTTCCAACTTTGATTATCTGTTAATCTGTTAATCAGGTGGCTTTCATTCATAAGCTGGGGCTAAAGCTCACAATTTCCTGATTTCTAGGCCAGTAATTTAACTATTGCACCATATTATTCTGGGTTTTTTATATTTAGTATTTTTCTACTTCTTTATGCACAATGGGTTAGTAGATTTTTTTTTTGTTAAAAAATCAGAAATACAATGACCTCTGATATATATGGGCCTTCATATCGAAGAACAAATATATAAATAATAATACCTATAAGCTAATTATGATCCTCTCATATTTTCACTAGCATAAATTGCAGAAAGCATCCAACAAATATTTTTCCTGTAAAAAAGGAAAATATATTTAGCTGACAGGAAAGACTTCATAATCATAAAAGAAAGACAGATAGATATCAAAGTGTTTAATTAGATGCAGTAAAGTTATGTAGATATGTTCAGATAGCCCAAACATTATTATATAACTACCCCAAAAATGGAATGTTCAACTGTCTACTTTTTTTAATATGGACACTATGAACTCTTGATGTTTTTGCTTACTCATTTGAAAGATGGATTTAATACAAAAGGCCATTTCTGCACAGCAGGGAAGAAGGTTGTTAAAATGTTCTTTGGCATAAAACTGGAGCTATTTCAAAAATGAAATCCAGGTAAGTTTGAACAGGTCCTAAAATCAATCCAGAGGATGCTAAGGAAAGCAACTGGGCATTATATCAGAATGATGGTAATATAATACAAATGGTTCCTTTCCTCAAACCAGTAGTCAAGTCGCAAAGGAGCTCCAAGGCTTACTGGAACCTTGTAGTGCCTGAAAATTAGATTTGCTGCAGCTCACTGAGTTTTTATTCTTACCGGTTCCTTCTACCTCCAGACTTTGAACTCTTATGTTCTTCAAACCCATAATTACCTTTGGTACAATGAAATGTTTATTAGTTTCTCAAGGATTTGAAAGCTATAAACACATACTCTAATATTTTGTGGGAAATATTTTAAAGGATGGCAAAAATGAGGGGTTTACAGAAAGTTATTTCAGAATATTCGTAAATTAAAACTACAGAACCTGTAGTACTCTAGATGCTATAAGAGTACAACTATCATCAAAAGCCACAAACATGATCTGTATTTAATGATTAATGGGAATTCCAGTCCATCAATTTTGAAAGGGCCACAGGATTCCTGTTTAAACTTTTGTACTCATACTCCAAGATGTCACAAAAGAAAAAAGAGGATCTTTAAAAGATATACACATCCCATGTCCACATATTCTAATTTGAAGAAGATAAATTGCTCCATGTTATAGCATTTGTTTTCCATTCTGTCACTTACAGATTCAGTTCCCATAATCTGAGGATGCAGGGTGTTTTTTGTTAGATACTGTAGTAAAAATTGAATTAGAGGCGGCCCACTGGCCAGATGTATCACATGCAGGCCACGCCCACCGCGGCTCCAAGAAGGGAAAAAAATGTTGTGATACATCACATGACAGCAACATGAAGCTGCGAGATTGACATCCATGAATTAGACCAACCAATGGACTAACCTAACAAAACAATCATTCTACAACATGCTTCTCAGGGAACAGAAATGGGAAGTCCACATAGATAATAATTTATCAGTGTGTAGACCTTATCCCTCTGCTTTCTCCATTTGCATTTAAAGCATCTGTGACTTTTCACAAACAAATGGACAGTAGGTATGTTGACTATGCTCTAACCTTCCTCAAATCCACCCGCACCAGCCAATTTTCCTGACAGGCAGACGTATTTCCCTGACCTACTTTGCCAAAAGAAAACTACACCATGTGAATTCTAATAAGCTTCCCTATAGTCTACCTCTACAGGGAGAAGAGCCTTCTACAGCTCAATACTGGTTAGGAATAAAAACAGAAATACTGAAGTAGGTTGTTTGCAGCCTTCCCATGAACACTCAATGTATAAATACAGAATCATTGACTTTGACCATTTTCCACTTGATGTTTCTAGCATCAACTAAAACAGAATTAAAGAAAGTAGTTGATAAGGCCCCTTACAAATTTAAAAACAAATAACGTTTATTTATTTTAAAATGTACCATTAGATCAGCCCAGGGATGTAATATTCTGATTCACAAATTGTCCTTAGCACCAGAACAAATGTGAACCAAGTATAATTATTAATATAATTACAACAGGTAATAAGAGAGAAGCCAATTGTTAAATCCTTTCTCTTGTACTCATTTAACCACAGCAAGGCTTTAAGTTACAGAGCATGTCTGTGCGTAAATGAAGTTAGAATTTTTAAAAAGAGATTTATAGGCGTGTAAATATGTGAACAACTCCCATCGATATTATATTCAGAGGCCATATTAGTAGTCTCTTGACTCCAGTCCCCAAGGAAATGGCTGGTTTTATTACTTAACATACTGAGCAGAACAAAATCATCGTGTAAGAGAAGTTATGTATCTCAAATGGAACTTCTTTGAATTTTGGGGAACAGGAAAAAAAACAAAAACACTGAGATAGCTGTATATTCAGAACAGACAAAGGCTTCCAAGCTATGTACATACTGCTGCTCTGGCTAGATTTGAAGGGCTTGTTCATTCAAGTTGCAAAGCAGCATTTTGAAGGCTTGAAATGATGGGTATAGTTACAAAAGAGAATGGATAACAGTGCATAGTAACCGATTTACAGCTGCTTTCTAAATTGCTTTTATTCATCTCAAAAGTCAGAAAAAGCATTCAGCTTCTAAACAGCAGAATAAACAGTATTAATTGTCCACAGATAAACTGAAGTATATGATTAGTGTTGTATTTCACTTCCATCAAAGTAGATGGAAAAGTTTGAGCCAGACTCTCCCCTGAGAAAGCCCACAACCTTCTCAAAATTTTCCCATGAAGGGTGAAAGGAAAATAGGTGAATTCAGCTTCTGCAAAATTTGGATTTCACTCTTACAGCCCTTTAAAGCCCCCCAAATATTAAAGGCATGGCCTTGGAAATCAAGATTTTTTTTTCACGTGGATTAACTGTTATATTGTGTATCTCCATCCTAAATATTACACGCTGTATTTGATACAGTTTTGTGCTAGTTTCCTAGTGTTGTTACATTAATATAGCTTCATTATCCATTCATAAAATGCATCATTAATCCAGGGTTTAGGAATTGAATACTGTACCATTTTGGGGGGCTTGATAATTCTTTGCTCAATCACTCACCCAAAAACTTGAGAGACAATACTTCATGTTAGAGATCACAGGCATTTATGAATAGTCAAGACAGAGCACACATATAATCAAAGCAAAGCACATCTATCTTCAAACTTATATATGTCCAGGAACCAAAAATAAAATTCTATAGACAATATAACACATAATAAGTTGTGTTCACTTTCTGAAATAGTAAATATACATCTTTAGAAAAAAGTATTATTTGAATATCTTTATTTTCACCATGATAAAGAAAAAAAATGTGTCTTCAACTGTGCAAAAGGAAAATTAAGCTGTCTAGAAAAAGGAAAGAACAGGGTAAATCTTTCAGAGATTTCTGGGCAAACCGCTTTAAAGAACAGCTGACACTTAAGACTAGAACATTTCCCTTAAGACTAGAGAAATGATTAGTTGGGACTTTCTATACCTAACAAATTTCTAAAGGATCTCTCAACCAATCATTCTCAGAAAAGCTCAACACGTACAACCTTTCCAGCAGTTGAAAATGATATAATGATATAAAAATGTGGCACATCTTTACTTGCCCTTCTGTGATGTTTGCTACAATATCCATTAGGAAATGGTGGGTCTCTACTTGTAGATCCAGAGATTGAGAAGAATCCAGCATGGTGTCTATGGAGATTCTCAGTCATCCATGTCATGGTTGTCCCAAAAGTACTTTTTCAAGAGGAAATTGGACTTTCTGATAAGTCTGTTGACAATCCAGCATGGTTTTCCTAGCCTCTTCAATATTTTTTCTCCAATATGAAATAGAATACTTATTTAATATTTTAGTATTTACATGCATATGATAACACTAGCTCGATACCCATGCTCCGCTACAAAACTATGTGGTCAAGCTTCGTTTGGGGGGAAGAAAATAAAGGGGGAAAATTATGCCTCTGCCTACCAGCATCCATTGGTATTCATCTAGCTAGCATTCTATCAGTGTGTGAGAGAGGTGAGGGCTGTTTGGAAACCAAAACAGTATTTGCTGTGAGCAAGAAGGAGACAGCAAGGAGCCTGGGCACGGCTTAGCTGAACTGCAGTTGGAAGATATTTCTTTTCAAGTGGGGAGGGGGAGTAGAACTCTTATCATCAGAGCATGTTAATAATAATATAGGAAATGTCAATGCTCTGATGGTCATTTCAAAAAATCTTATTCTTAGTGAGCACCTAGAAGCCAAGAGGAACATACGTGCCAAATTTCAAGTTTGTAGGCTTTACGGTTCTTAAGATTTCGTGATGATGCATGAATGGTATTTAGCTTTTATATATATAGATTCCACAACAAATGTCCCTCTCATTGTCATCATCACCAACAAAGTATATCTGGAGAAATGAAGGCTGCTGCTGAGCCCCTATCCTGTGGTAGACCTGCCCCTGCACTTTGAATGTTGGCATAAAATTTTCCTCCTTCACCTCTCTGGCTGCAAAAGGTGTCATTTCGAAGCATCCGTTATACTTCGGGATAGCAGAAAGAAAGTGCTTTGCCATTGGATGCTGGTGGGTGAGAAGGCTGTGTAATGGTTCAGGGTAGGGCTGAAGGGGAGGGAGCTAGACTTTACCGCCACTGCAGCACATCCCAGAACTCTCATCCTGCCACTTTAGAGGACAGCACCAGGCACAAGATAACCGAGGTCCGAGATCAACAATCTTTTCTCTAGAATAATGAATCTGAGGTTCATATTGAAAAGCAGACAAATACTTATTAGTCCAAGGCATTGATCTCATTTGTGACTGATTAACGTAGGGATTATTAGATGTATACTTTTTTACAGCCTGTCTACTGACTTGGGGATGAGTTTGATGATACTTGTATGCAGCTTCCCTTACTTGTGTTTTCTCTGTACATCTTTCTCTGTGCTTTTTTGCCTCTTTTCCCTTTAACTGGTGTTACAGTAGAAGGAACACATTTGTCTGAACTGAGGAGGAAAATAAGGGGCAGGAGGGAATTCAGCCTCTGCCTACAAGCATCCATTGGTATTCATCTGGCTAGCATCCTGTCAGTGTGTGAGAAAGTTGAGTGTTTGGAAACTTAAGCAGTATTTGCTGTGGGAGCAAGAAGGAGGCAGCAAGGAGTTGGCATGGCTTAGCTCAAGAGTTCTGTACTAAAGCTGCTTGGTGCTGTGAAACTAAAACTGAAACTGAAACTCCTCTCCTCTTGTGTTTTGCATTTGGAAGAGATTTCTTTTCAGATGAGGAGGGGGAGTAGAACTCCTTAGCATCAAAGTGTGTTAATAGTAATATACAAAATACTAATGCTCTGATGGTCATTTCAAAAAATCCTTTCTTAGTGGGCACCAAGAGGAACATATGTGCCAAATTTCAAGTTTGTAGCCTTTACGGTTCTGGAGATTTTGTGATGGACGTGTGAGTGCTTTTTCGCTTTTATATATAGAGATAATACAATTAAGTAAGTCAATTGCATTATGTGCAATCCCCAAATGATTTAATCGTTCTTGATGGCAGGGAGAAGATTGCTCTAGGAAGGGAAACCCAGAAAGAGTCATTCAAATTTTATGTGTGTAAGTTGACAAGTTTATATAGGTAGAATAAAGTAAAAATGATTTTTCTTTGGATAACAACACATAAACTGGTTGCAGCGTCCCTCTGGTCGTGTGACCAAAATTCGGATGTTTGGTTCATATTTATGACTGTCACAGTGTCCTGGGATCATCTTTTGCAAAATTTTCATAAATGAAGTCAATGCGAAAGACAGATTCACTTAACAACCAAGTTACTAACTTAATTACAGTGATTCATTTAACAACTGTGGCAAGAAAGGTTGCAAAGTGGGACAAAATTCACTTAACAACTATCTCACCTAGCAACAGAAATCTTGGGTTAATCGTGATTGTAAGTTGAGGACTACCTGTATACATCTATAGATAACCATCTGTAAAACACTGGCTAAATTCAAATTTCATGCACAGCTCCTACAAATATTATCAGCAATTAATAAATGTCACATAGTAAGTAAGGAATACACAACAGCAATTTAAAAAAACAGCATGAGCTCAGAAGTGGAACTGCAGATTTCAAAGGTTTATAATTAAAACCCAAGACTTTGAATAACAATGCAAGTATGCCTGTAGTAAAACCAGGGTTTGTTTTTTTTTGCTAATCCTGGTCCCCAGTGCCCAATCTAAATTGTAGCCTAGAGTCATTTTATATGGCTGAAGTCGCTGGTGTGGTGCAATTGATCGCTAGCACACTTGCAAATTCCACCCTTGGCACCTGCATGCTCTCTGCCTCTCCTTGTTTAATTTTTAATAAAAGACTTTAATTAAAAAAAGTAAGTGGACGTGCTACAAAACCTGTAGAATTATTTTTATTTCCAAGGATGGTTGGGACCCTGTAGATATTCTTAGCACATAAAAAATTTAGATGAATGCAGCATAACATACTGTTTCGAAATATGCCCTCATGACCAGAGAAAAGCCAAAAGCCAATAATAGGTTTAGTGGAAGAAATGAGATCTGGAATGTTGAAATGAGTAGCAAGAAGCAACCTCAGAAGTTTGTCTTCTATTAAACAGAATTTAAATGTTTGAGACTGCCGTTTTGAAAAGAGTCACATAAGCAACAAATACACTGTGTGCAACATGGAGATTCCCAACTATGTTCTCAATATTCCATATATCTCATCTGGCCCCTAAAGGCTGGTAACTTCTATTATATCACCAGACAGTATGAATTAAATGCTATTGTTAAATTCCTCACAGTATTATTTATACACTGCAATGAACTGAGACTGATATGGCTGCAACTCTCCATTTAGAAACAACTCCACCCATCCATCAGCAGGATACTATAATAATCCTTTTTCCAATTTTGATGAACCTACCCAGGGAAATAGACAGCCAGACAAAGCCAGAATTCTCTCTCTATATATATAATAATTTGTCAAACAGAAACAAAAAATATATTTAAAAAAATCAATGACAGGGACAATCGACAGGTTTGTGTACCTATGCATGCCCCCTTTATGAACTTCTTCAGTGTGAGGTAAAAGTCCACATAAGTCAATTTGCAACTAAAACTGTGAAAATTTGTAGCTGAGACAACTGGATCAGGTAGAGCATTCTAGACTGTGACAATTCTATTACAAAAATCGTATTCTTTACAGTCAAGTTTAGAACGGTTTACATTGAGAATTTCAAGCCTAGTAGCGTACGGAATTCTATTACGTACAGAAAAGTGCAAAAGTTTTCTTATAAAATACTTCTGAACCTGCTCTATTGTACTGATGTCAGATATATGGTAGGGATTCCAGACAGTTGAGCAGTACTCTAAGACTGTTTAATATAATTCTATCCAAACAAATCTCAAGTTTATAAGAGCAGGGATACCACATGTTGTAAAAGTCTTGGACTGAGTTGCATTTTACTGAGAGATGCCCTGCTAGAAAACCTAAGGGGTTCTGTTAAGGAATCTGTATCCTATAGATTCTTGTAAGACTCTTTGAAACACACAATCAGTCCAAAAGTAAAGGGAGGGGAATTTGAACAATTCATGTTCTGTTTTTATAATTTTTAGGTTCTCAACAATGACCCTCATTTTATTACATATCTACATTGTTGATTGTTCCATTCTGTTATTTAGCCAAAAATAATTATTTTCATGCTGCTTTTCAGATTTTTAATATTGTATCTCATCCTTTTCACGACTCGTAAAAAAATCACGTTAATGGATTGCCGGACATATAATAAATAACAGAGGTGGAAAGGAGCTTTGAGGTCCTCTAGTCCAAACCCCTGCCCAAGCAGGAGACCCTATATATTCTGGAGAAATTACTGTCCTATGTCCTCTTAAAAACTTTCATAAAATACAGCATGGTTGTTGGAAGAAAAAAAAAACTGGATGTGTGTGTGTTGTCGCTTGCTGTTAATATTTGTGAAAACTAAGAGATATCTGATCTGTAGGGAAGCTCTTGAGTGTTAATAATCTGAAACTGCTGTAGCAGAAAGCAAATGAATCAAATGAAGTCAAGTTTACGATGCTTCATATACTTATAAAGGTTGTTTGATAATAATCAATAGAACTACTTAGAAGTAACAGGAAGCAATGGGTGGACACTTGTCAGAGGGAGGTCCAATCTGGGAATATGAAGAAATTTCCTGACAATGAGAATGATTAATCAATGGAACAGCTTGCCTTCCATATTGCTTTTTGAATATACAGACACACTCATCCCCTTCTTAAGCGATGGGTGTACAATGTACAGAAAATAAAACAAAACTAGGCAGACGAAAGGAGAGGATGATAAGGTTCAAGCTCAGCCATAATGTTCCTAATTCAATATGGAAAGGTAGCCTTGCAAGACAATCCTACCACCAAACAGTTTTACACATGAAATACTTCAAATTGCAAAATAAAGGAAGCCCACCAACAAGCTACAAAGAACTGAATATATAAAGATCTCATTCTTATTCCTTTTCTTATTGAATTATTCTGCAGATCTAGATAATCAAATACATTTTAACAGTTCTCCACATCTTAGCCTCATCTCCTTTCTCTTCTGATTTGCATCTCTCCACTCCACAATCTTCACACTTATTTCTCCATATACTGAATTCCCACAAGCTCCCCACCCCCAAGCATCTATTATTAGCCAGCAACAAACAAGGGCATCTTCTTCCTTCTTCTTTTTCAAGTTTTATTTTCTGACAATTGAAAGCAAAGCATAGGGTTCAACCCCCCACCCCCCCCCCCCCACCCCCAAAATAATAATATTTAGTTCTTTTTTATGTGTGTCTGTTGGGAATGGGAAGTCAAGGACTCTATGATTTTGTTCAAAGAGAACCAAATTTTTTGTTTGCTTCTCTGTTTGGCCAGAGTTTTATGTTTTTTAAGTTAGTCTCTTGTGTTCAGAAGAGTTAACATTTGGCAAGAGAGTTCAATGGTTTCCAATAGAACCTAACTAATGGGAATAGGGGGAGAGGGAATCACTTGTCATTTTTAGAAACAAAGTATTTAAAAGCTATAGATAAAAGCATTCCACAGGATAGCTGTAGAAAAGTCAAATTCCCATCTATATAATCCAGATTTTCCTGCACCATAATGTTTTGTTTCAATTGTAGGACAACCCCCTGTAATGTAACATAAAGTTATCACCAAGCATTCCCATGAATGTTTCATTTAAAGCCCTTACGGGTAGTCCTCTGACTTACAACCACAACCAGAATTTCTGTTTCTAAGCAAAGCCATTGTTACTGTAAGTCAAACTCAATTTTACCAAAGCAATTGTTACTGTAAGTCAAACTCAATTTTTCCTCACAGTTTTTAAGTGAATCACTGGTATTGCTAAGTGAATGTTAACTGAATCTGCCTCCTCCATTACTTTCTTACTGAAAGCTGGCTTGAAGGTCGCACATAGTAACCATATGGCTGGAACACTACAATACATGGCAGTTTCCAGGCACCAGAATTTTGATCACATGACTGGGGGATGCTATGACAATCGTAAGGACTGATCAAAAGTTCTTTTTTTGGTGCCTTTGTTAACTTTGGCCACTGAATGAATGGTTGTAAATCAAGGACTACCTGTGCTAACAGCTAACAGATAATCAGAGTTGAAAGAGACCTTATAGGTCATCTAATCCAACCCCCTGACCAAGCAGGAGACTCTACACCATTTCTGACAAATGGCATCTAATCTCTTCTTGAAGGTCTCAACTGATGGCGCTCCCACAACTTCCAGAGGCAAGCTGTTCCATTGGTTGATTGTTCTCACTGTCAGAAAGTTTCTCCTTATTTTCAGGTTAAATCTGTCCTTGTTCCCATTATTCCTTGTCTGGCCTACAGGTAATTTAGAAAATAGCTTGATCCCTTCCTCTCTGTGGCAGCCCCTCAAATATTGGAAGACTGCTATCATGTCTCCCCTGGTCCTTCTCTTTACTAGACTAGCCAAGCCCAGTTCCTGTAACCGTTCTTCATATGTTTTAGTCTCCAGTGCCCTAATCCAGTCCCCTGGTTGCTCTTCTCTGCACTTTTTCTAGAGTCTCAACATCTTTTTTATAATGTGGTGACCAAAACTGGATGCAGTACTCTAGGTGTTGTCTTACTAAGGCTTTATAGAGTGGTATTAGTACCTCACTTGATCTCGATTGTATCCCTATGTGCTTTTACATTCACTATTTGTATTATTATTAGATCAATCTGTGAGGGAGATTAGACACAGAGATGAAAATTGGTCCTATTCTGGACTGTGACTATGTAATAAGATGTTCTGATGACTGATCTTAATATATCGAGTAAAGCTTTGAAAAGTATTTGAAAGTAGGATCTTCCCAATTCAGGATTAATATTCTAGAAATTGATAGACTAACGCTTACAATTAAGGACAAAGAAGAAACTAAATACTTTTTGACATGGAACTTATTTTTATCAATGGCTAGACAATAAAAACAGAAATTAGAAAGAAAGGGACATAAAAAGGATAAGTGTTAAAATGGAAATTTGTTAAAATGGACAAACAAAATATTATTGTTACTGCAGTATTAATGTTATTATGATGCATCTTATTGTATACAGCTTGATTATGATTGCCTAAACATAATTCTATCCAGACAACACATTGTTCGATTCAAATGGAATTTTTATATATTATATTAATAAAACAAATAAAACTTTTTTAAAAAGGTTTAATGTTCTTACATTTTATCTTATAGATATCTTACCTATAGAGTTACAAAACATATTTGCATTAATTGAAATGTCTACATAGACTTTAATTTTTATTAAGCTTTTGATATCAGTGACAACTCATCCAAAAAAAATTGCTAATGAAGATACTATATACAGTCTCACTTTTTCACTTGGGATCCACTACCTACTAATTTTACTTAATGTTTCTTTGCTCTTGCATTAATGGCAGATAGTAAAAAATGCACCCAATTTGTCTTCTTGATGCCATACTTGCATTAAACATTCATTCCTATTAAGTTTCTCTCTAATTTGAGCAATTCCACTGCACAGAACAGCTTATTTGGATTTTCATCATTTTGTTTCCCTTTCAAAACAAGAAGGAAAGAAAGAAACTGGCTGGCCATTATAGATTTGGCAGATTCTTGTTGAGCCTGAGCCCTTGGAAGATACCAGGAAAGGTCAAAAAATTCATAAAAGTAAGCTATTTTCTTCCTATCTTTTTCTTGTGACAAGAAATATACAGCTAAATAATGAGGTACATTAAATTGCCTACAAGAATATCCAGATGTTTATTCTGAAACCATTGTTCAAAATATAACCCTGTACAATATTGCAATACATGACCATAAATAAGCAATTCAAAAACTTATTTCACAGATCTATCATTAATAGATCTACGTTAAAGTGATTACTTGTGTTCAAAGATTTTGTACCATTATTAAGATCCTACACAGAGCTATTGGCCAGTTTTTCCCCTTTTTATATATATAAATTTTATTGAGATTAAAATACAAAATACAAGGTAGAGAAATGCAAAAGGAAAAGAAAGAGGAAAGAAAAATCTAGGGTAACAGAGAAAAGAGAAAAAATTGACTTCCATCTTTTTTTTAGTGCAGTAACATGCAAAATAGAATTACAGTCTCAATTTGTTACTTTTACATATTTAGTAAAGTACTACTCATTTCTATAACAACGAACTAATCTAATCAGCAAAGTCAAAAGTCAAAATTTCATTTTTCTTCTGGTTTGAAGACAAAATCTATGAATTCCAATGAAGAACATTGGAAGTGTCAAGAGAATATATTCTCAGCAGGGTCACTCCCAGTGTAAAGGTTATTCCAGTTGTAGTTAAAGTAAAACATGTAGATACTATATTGGGCACTAACACCACAGAAGATGCTAAGGCAAATGGTCACTTTAGTAACAACAATAATTGATATTGCATAGAAGAAGGCCATATTAAATCACTTCCACATTTTACCACAAAAACCACATGCGTAAACAATGTAAAGTGATTTATGATATAATGCCAAATGATGGGCCTCTCAAATAGGCAGCACTTAACATGCTGCCAAGAAAGAGCAGAAGATTTTTCAAAACATGATGGTGTTTATGAGGTAGCTAAATTAAAGATTTCAGGATAGTCAGTTGCTGTTGTTTCAGTACAAGAAAATAACTTCTGGAGCTATAAAGACAGAATTATAGCAAGAACATGAAATGTACAAACCTGAACATAGAAAGCTCAACAAAGTGAAAGATTAAAATGAATCAATTTCACTCTGATGTCTCAGGCATTGGCAAATTGAAATACCCCTGATAGTAGGTAGTACCGTCATTTTAAAAATAGCTGAGATTGTTGTGAGAACTTCAAATCTGCAAAGATTTCAGTGCTGTTATTCTATAATGTGTTTATAAATCTGAAAGAATCATAATGCAAACTTTTAAAAAGCTTCCAAAAATATCCTCTTCATTTGTTTTTCCTTTCATGCAAAAGACACACAGCTAAATCCCAAAACTTGTAACAGAACCTCAGGCATCTCTTATTAAAAATTCTTTCAAAAGCAACAATTTTAGTTTTATTTATTAGCTTTTTAATTTTAATTTTAGCTTTCAGTTATTAAGAGCTCTTTCAAATACAACAATTTTAGAAACAAGAAAGAATGGATGGAAGAATTAGGATAACTATTTTTACACTGTGGAGCTATCACCAGGAAATCTTATATTCGATAAGCCTCTGTCTCACTTTTGAAAATAGGGGCAGTTAAAGATTAGCTTAGGATACTCAGTAAACTAATGGGAGGAGATTATCCTTATAGCACCCTGACTATAATCCACTTACATTTTTTGTAAGTCAATACTGGCACTTGGAATTGTATCCAAAAGCAGAGGGAACTGCTAAACAAGCCAGATTGATTTTAGAAGGCAGAAGCAACAGCATACATTGCTTTGCAAAATGCCACACCATATCCCTAAGGTCAACAAGTTTTATCATATCCAAACATGGAGAATTCACTTTAAAGTTTTTCGGACACGACTTCAGAAATAGACTCTGGACAGGTATCCTTAATTCCGACATCTCCAAAAGAAACTGTTCCCTGTGACAATATGTATATATGTATGTATGTATGTATGTATGTATGTATGTATGTATGTAATTTATTTATTCATTCATTCATTCATTCATTCATTCATTTATTTATTTCGGTATTTAATGCCCTAATCTGAAAGGATTTGGGGTCCTTTCAGCAATACTACAGTTGCTAAAGTGTGAGAGAAAAATGTTACTGTAATACTTTTATATGAACCCCATAAGAGATTTCCTAAAATTTGAATGTGACAGAAAGATCCCAAAAGAAAATAACGATCCACATAGTTCAACATTATCTAATATAGTTGAGAATCTCCAGGATCTAAAGCAAAGAACAACAGATCTTTTCCAATTCTATTATCCCTATTGTTTTAAAATGCAACATGTGGGCAATATAGGAGCAGGTCCAAGATATATCAAGAAAACAGTATGCTATTCCATAAGAAGGCACATCTTTCTAACAATTTAGGTGATTTATGATTCTTAGAAACAGTCTAAAAGACACTATTCCATTAGACCACAATGACTAAACAGCATTCCATCTCAAGATGCTATAGTTTATGGCACTATTGCCCTCTCAATATTCTATCATTTCTTCATTGAATCACACCAGAGCCCCAGAAAACAAATATCTCCACTGCAATCTTTTGACATCTGTCACCACTCTTCCTCTCACAGAAACATGTGCTCCTGTCAGAGTTTGGGTAAAAAGCTGCTTGCCTCTATGGTTATTTCTAGTTGATAGAATACACCAACACTGCAATGGCTCACACTTGCGTTCAGCATAACCTCCTGCAAATCAATGCAGCAACTCTGTCAAAGAGCAGCTCTCCATTGTCAAGTTCACTTTGTGTTTCCCCTGCAGTTAACATTAGTAGCAGATTAGTGTCAGTAGTTCAAGAAACCAGCATAAAACAAGACATTAAAAAAAACATCACAGACAGGCAAGTCAATAAATATCACTTGAGAACATTTAATATAAAAGACTCTCTTTTCTAACCCAGAGAACTATGATGATCGTTCGATGCTAACTCAGCCAAGAGATGGCTTAATTCCTTATCTGCAATAGTTTCTTGGGTAAGGAAAACTCTTATGTCACCTGGGCTGGCTCTTCGCCAGTAGCAAAACATGACACTAAATAAGTTGTGTACTTTATAAAATATTGCACAAAACTTCAGTGTCATGCCCCTGTTGGAATCTGATTTGGAGAGGGAGGCCGAGCAGTTGACAGGGAGTGGGAGTGTGGCTCCATTGGGCTGTGGAAGAAACTGGGGAAGGGACATGGCACAAAGGCAACACAGTCAAATAAGCAAGAAGAGTCCCTTTAGTATCTCCAATTTTGCCCCCAATGTCCAGGTTACCTTCGGCTGGAGAAAAACTCTCCCAGGAACAGTCTTTAAGTGGAGGAAATTCAGTCTGAAAACAAACAGCATACAAACTGTAACTAAAAATCGAAACAAACCATGCTGTCGTAATTAACTTGACAGGGCAGGAGAAGGAGAAGGAATTGCAGACTTGAAAGCACAGCAAAACACATACAGCTGGGAAGACAACAGGAACACAGATAAGCCTCAAGGATACTAGATAAATCACGATTTGCTCCCAACAACTTGCTGTGTGCAGCTTTCCTTTTTAAAGCACTGTGTTCCCAGCTGCAGCTAAACGAAGGGAATCAGGGCCCTTTCTGCCACGCAACTCATGTTGCTCCCTTCTCCATTCTTCCCTGTGTGCCCTAGGATGAAGAGGGGGTGTGCCTGGATCTTCCTCCAAATTCCTTTTCCCTTGTTCTACCTCTCCCCTGCTCTGCCCAGCTGGACTTTGCCCTTCCCCAGTTTCTTTCACAGCCAATGGAGCCACACTCCCACTCCCTGTCAACTGCTCGGCCTCCCTCTCCGAATCAGATTCCAACAGGGGCATGACACTGAACTTTTGTGCAATATTTTATAAAGTACACAATTTATTTAGTGTCATGTTTTGCTACTGGCGAAGAGCCAGCCCAGGTGACATAAGAGTTTTCCTTACCCAAGAAACTATTGCAGATAAGGAATTAAGCCATCTCTTGGCTGAGTTAGCATAGAACGATCATCATCAATTCCTTGATGCTGTTTGACTTCAGCCTTTTGCTTTCTAGGACCAAATCAGAAAAACAGAATATAGTCTCAAATGTCCCTAACCGTTATATATGGCAACTGAGGAGGAGGGGGCAGGGGCAGTATTTTCAACCAAATTAATGAACCATAGGGATGGAGGGACATCAATACCATAGGGTACTTGTAGTTCTAAATCTTCAGGAAGGCTTAGCAAGCACTAACATTTTCTAAGTCCACTCTACACTTAAATTGAACCTCATGTTTCCTATCAAATATTGTTGGAAGTCAAACAGCATCAAGGAATTGCAATCAAACTCCCCTGAATAGTATGCACTAACAAAACATACATAGATTAAATGTATGTTCTATTTTTGGTGTACACCTAACATCTGATGCTCAAGCCCAAAATAACAGTAACTATGTGGCACTATGCTGCCTGCCTCACTATTGCTTGCAGAATTTTATGAAGTGGGGCCAATGTGTTCTGAGTTTTGCATGCAAATAATAGCTACTCAGCTAGATTATGACCTAATAAATACTTGATTTGCAAATATTCCAAAACCGAAGGTTTCCATTATATAGAGATGAATATTTCCATCTCTTAGGTGTGGCAAACTAGAAGGTTTCTACACAACAGTCATCAAAATAAAATTCATTCTAAACAATTCAGTCAAAATTGCATTGAAGTTATTTAACAAATGCAGTAAAAGGGGGAAAAATGTCAACTACAGGCCATAGTTAAATCTTGAGGAACTGTTATAGATAATAATAATTGGGTAAGGAACACAGCTAGATTTTACTGAATTCAACAAGAGATACAGAAAGTATGACACACTAAATTTTCCCAAATAAACATGTGAAAACGTAAGTACACCCCATGCAATTTTTTTAACATATGCAGATTTGCCAATATTTTATTTTAAACAAAACACAAAGGAGATACAACTGAATTTTTTTTTAAAAAAAACTAAAATTGTCTTTACAGTAATTTATTCAACAAAAACGTAAGAAATACCGCCATTTCCTTCTGTAGAAAAAATACACCTTTGGCTGGTATTGTCCCTTTTGTGCTTCTTACATCTATAACCCTCTGAAAGCAATTGAGAGTATTTTTTCCTTACACCTCCATGCAGATTTTTTTCCAGCTGTGTGATGTTTGAAGGATTTCTTGCATGTACAACCCTTTTCAAACTACACCACACCAATTCAATGCAATTTATAACTGACCTCTGACTTGGTTATTCCAGAATCCTCCATTTATTTTTTTCAGCTATTCACTGGTGGATTTACTAAAATTTTTAGTGTCACTGTTATACTTCAATGCTCACTTTCAACTGAGATTCAATCCTTCAACAGATGGTTCATAACTTCCTCAAAAACTTTCTGGTACACTGAAGAATTCATAATGGGTTCTAGGATGGTGCACTGCTCAGGCCGATTCAGCAAAGCAGTCCCAAACCACAACATTGGTTGGTATAAGGTTCTTCTGGCAAAATATTTTCTTAAGTTTTCGCCCAACATGTCTTCTGGTACTGTGACCATAATTCTATCTTTGCTTTGTTTGTCAGAACTGTTCCAGAACCCCAGGTCTTTGCCTAAAGACCTAATCAGCAAATGTTAATCCTGCCCCGATGTTCTTTCTGGACAGCAGATTTTTCCCCCCTGGTAACCTCTCATTAGATCTAATTTTTGCAAATTCTTTCTAATAGTTAACCCATATAATTTGACATCAATAGTGGTGAGAGATAATTGTAGGTAACATGATGAAATTCTGAAGTTCTTAAATACTTTTTTCAACTTCTTGCATTCTGCTCTTGGGCTGAACTTGCTGGAATGGTCTGGTCTGGTCTGAGCAAGTTGGCAGTTGTTTGAAAACTTCTCCACTTGTAGATCTTCTAAACAGTGGAATGACTGATGTCAAATTGTTGGCAAACTTTTCAAATCCCTTCCAGACTCATACGTATTTATAGCCTTCTTTCTGAAAGCCTCAAAGAGAGAGGTGGTAATACCACACATTTTCTTAAAAACAAATGAAATGAAGTGCCTGAGATTTCAATAAAACAGATTCTTCCCAGATAATATTCTAATCATTTGGACCTGATGTGGTGCACCTGATTCTAATTTTAGGAATTTGAGGTAGTGATAAATGTAAGACTATTTTTTTTTCCAGTAGCAAAATTTGCATTCATATTTTTTAAATTACACAAAGGACTACAAAATGTAAGTGGTGCATGACATATCCCTTTTCTCTATCAATATTGTTGAAATGATCAAATATCAACGTTGAGAACACCAAAAATTTTAACAGGATATATTGACCAAGGTACTTTTTCACATGATTGTAGAGGTATAATGTGATCTGAAATATCCTATGCAACGTCACTGAATAGGCCAAACCACATAGATATGTCTCAAAATTATTGAATATGTCTTCAGGCTCTCAATTACAAAACTGTTATTATTACATCCTTATCCTTATTATTACATCCCATGCTAGAGACATTTCCAGATAAGCCTTTATTATTCTATCCCATTCATGGAATTTTACAGGTTGTCCAGGCTTGGTATCAACTTTCGTTTCGAACAATCCTGTGCTTTCATACCAATTCTTCATCTTTCCCTACCCACTTAGCAGAGAACATCTGTTGAGGGGGAAATATGGAAAAACTATGCAGTATGTTTGGCTCAATAACACTAAGGATTACCATTGAAAATCTTCTTAGATTTCAGTGAATAGAAACATGAAACAGCTGCCGGAGGTGCCTTCATATTGAATTAAGAAACTCAGATTGACTTCAAACAAGGGTCTTGAGGTAATTCCCCATTAGGAGAATGAGCGCATACAGGGAGACATATTTGAGAGGAGTGTTTGAATAATACATATACAGCACACAGATACACTGTACGGTAAATGTAGGTTTTTACTTCCAGAAACGTTAAGCAAAGTCCAAAATAGGCAGTCCAAAGTCATTCACAGGTAAAATTAGTCAGTTTTCATCCAGGGATAATCCAAATATCAAATTCCAGTGTCAAAAACAGTTCAGTATCAGACTTACATTAAATCCAGTAATATCAGTCAATTAGAAGAAATGGAGCAAGGGCAATACTTTCCAACAGAAGGAAACAGATACACTCACATTCTCTTCTGAGACTCAGACTAAAACAAACCAGGTTTCTGGCTCCATCTTATGGCCGTTTGAGAAACCACACCTAATTACAGTTTTGCATTTTCTTAAAGATACAGTTTTAAAATGTTTATCCTGGTTTATATATTTCTAACCCGAATACCTGTTAAGTGACTTATATTCCTAACAAAGAGCACGTTCTTTAAAAGCACCATTTGCAAGCACATCTTCCCCTCTTTCCACCCCAAACCACACAAATGCAAATGTTTTAGAAAATATGCCATTTTTGCTATATCAGTTTTCTATTACCATAATATTAAAAATATAATTATTTTGAAATATATTTGACAACAACAGTAAAATGCAATGTAAATATCCACAACAATGACAATAAAATAAATCTCTATTTCAATTCCTGCTGCTCTCCAAATCAAAAGCCTAGTGAGTGATGGGGACAAATTCAGAACTCTCCTACATGGGTCATTAAGATGTGTCTATCAGTACAGGGATGGGGAGAGAGAAATGGAATTTTTACCTCAGAGGACAGAAGTAACTGAAAAAGGTCTATAATATGTAACCTCAGTTCATGGAGAGATACAAATACTTTTTTCAATATTTTTCAATCAATATGGCTAAAATAATATAGCATTTCCTACTTGGTGGTGGTAGGGAAATCTGCGGGAGTTCAGAGACACCATCGCTTAAGATTTTTCCAATCTGCCCACAACTTTTAATTATCATGGCCCCAGTAAAACAGAAAATTCCTCCATATCTGCACTTTACAAAACAGTCAAGAAGCTGTAGAGAAAAACTAAAACACAACCTACTTATCTGTAAAAAGTACTTTAAGGGCATCATAGATCTAAACTAATTTAATAGTAACTCAGTTGCCATAGAAGAGTATTCAGAGCCACAATTCTACATTGGGAGTGTGTGTTTGTCAGGCCTTTACCTGACAATAATCAGCATCTCCCCAAATCTCTAATCTCTAAATAATATCATATCAACAGACATTTGTGGTGGCAGGAAACTCTCCAACATTACTTCTTCAGAATAATCCATCCTCAACCTGGTCCTTCAGGATTTCTAATAGTGCAACCCATCACCAATGTAATTGGACTACCTGCCCTGCTGCTGGTCATCTTCTTCTTCAATCCCTTCCACTTTTCCTAACATAAATGATTTCTCATATAATGTTCCCGAAATATGATAATTTGAACCTGGTCATTTGTGACTCAGATGAGACCTCTCGATTGTTTCCTTTTGTGATCTCTTTTATTTGTTTCCATGCCTGTTCATAATTCCCATTAAAATTCACACTAGCACAAGTGAAAAGGCAGAGTTTCATTCTACAGACATGGATCCAAAAAATATTTTCTACATCCTAATAAAAAAACACTTTTTAAAAATGCTGAGGGTAATATAATGGATTCCCAAATTTTTAAAAAATGGTTACAAAATATTTGGTATGTAGAACAAATGATTGTAGCCTAAGTCGGGAATAATTTTATTTTAATTGTAGAAGATTTGGGATAAGCAGCTAGGCCAGTGGATATAGAAACAGAGTATGAATTTTTTTCCACTTCTTTTTCAAAAACCATCTAAAATCAATTTCAGAATACATACAGGAAGATTAATTTTTATTTTATTTTTGTACAATTAGGTCTAGTTGCTCCAATTATCAGATCTATGGTATCTAAGGCAATCAGGGTTCACAGGGCTAGGACAGCATAATAAAATGCTTTAAAGCACATATAAATATTTATGTTATGCATAATAATAATCAAATGGAAATATTTGAACATGTTCTGAATCATTCATCAGCATGGCTGAAATACCTTATTGCAGATCTGCATAATTACATTTCATACAAAAATTCACCATGTGCTAAAAGATATCGTAGAAATAATCTCTTCCGCGTTTATGATCTAGCTTTCAGTGTACTGCACATAAAAATAACTAAATAATTAAACCTCCAGAATCCTAACTCATACAACTTTAATAGTTTTACCAGTGGGTCACAGGTAGGAAGGCAACATTATTCCAAGTTGTCCACCAGCAAGCTTTATATCCTTTTAAAAAATCATATGATGTCTTAAAGATGCCCCAGAAATACTTTATTTTGAATAAAATCTGAATGAATACTCATAGCATGTTTTCTATTTGTAGGTCAAAAGCAACACTGTAAGAAAATTCCAAAACCTGCATACCAAATAAAGCAATTGTTGGCTGAACAGTTAGCTGATTTTGGTTAGCAACACCATTGTATGCAGAAAATCTCAGCATACAATTACTGAAAAGCTTTAGCTAAAAAGAAATTGAATAACATCTCTGGAAAAATTCTCTGGTAGGGATGGGAAATTTAGTGGAGTTACTGCCAGTTACTCTATGCAGTACTACACTAAATTCATGATGGTCTGACCCTTTGAAAAAAAAGTGGGGAGGGATTGGGGTGCATTTGAAATGTTGAGAGTATTTCTCAACAGGGTCCCCATGGGGTCAGCTGTCAAATTAACAACCACCCATTTATTGGAAGACAAATTTATAAGGACAATCCTTTCCTTATTTAATCAAGCTCCTCTGGCTGAATTGTTCCATTCCGTATACTGAAGCCATTCGCCATCTAATATTTTTTATGAATATTTACAGAGTTTATATGAGCCCTAGATGCATCTTTATAAAGAGGGTATCAGAAATCATAGGGCTGCACAGCAGCATGTTTTTCCTTTCCCTCTCTACATAATCATATTTTAAAAAATAAAATTACCTAAGAAAATAATTCAAGTCTAGTGAGCATAATCTTGATATGCCCCCAAAAGAGGTATTTGCAGGTACTTTAAATGTGTGTATGGACACAATATTTACCTAACCTTTATATTCATTCCTTGACAGACCATTCTAAAACATTTTGCATTGCCTAAAACAAAAGGGAGGATAGTTTCATTGACAGAAGTGTACAAAGCTTAGCTAGATTAGCAAAATCAAGAAAAATGGGGCTCCTTGGAAGAAAAAGCAGTGGGTGTGACTTACAGGAGTGACCTGCAGCCATCCATGCCAGCTTCTTCATTTCTTTGCTTTTAGATTACAAATGACAATCATATGATTTCGGGACCTTTCAACCATCCTAGGTATGAGATGGATACCAACAGTGGCGGGATGCTGCCAGTTTAACAACCGGTTCAGTGAGCAGGTGCTTCGCTCAACTCAATAATTATAACATCTAACTTAAATCTGACTGATTTTACCTTCAACTTTTTGTAAACCTATTTTTAATAGGCTACTGAGGTACTAGTAAGTAAACTATATCAGGAAGCAAAAGAATGAACGTAATATACACTATGAGCCTTGCCTCTGAAACAAGAGACATCACTGCTCCTCACCGATATCTGACAATGCAATCTCTGAATGGCACTTCTTAATGAATATAATACTGAATTATATGCCAGGGTGTAGTGCTGCAACTACACAAGAAATGTTCTAAAACTAGATAAGTGAAACTCTAGCATTTCCTAAGAGGAGCTGGTACCATTTATTGCTTTGTAATGTCACAGTATGAGCCAGTATGGCAGAGTGGATACGGCCTCAAGCCAGAAACCTGGAGATTGTGAGTTCAAGTGTCACCTTAGGCACAAATCCAGTTTGGGCCAGTCACACGGTCTCTGCCCTAGGAAAGAGGCAATGGCACATCACCCTTGCCAAGAAAACTGCAAGGACTTGTCTAGGCAGTCACTGGGAATCAACACTGACTCAAAGGCAATGTTGGTATAACATCAGGAATGGGAAGTAATTGTAAACTGTCTGTGAATGTACACATACACAACACAGTTCTATTTTTTGGGTAAAGAGGGCTACTCTACAGCTGCAATTTATTCTGTTGATCCATAGGAACTACTTCACTTTCTGCCACTTACTTCACCAGGGAGGAATTCAATGTGCTTTATTTGTGATGTTTCTAGAGACTCTCAGGTAGGCCTGTGTACGCCATCTTGTTTCTCCTTGTGCCTTATTCTCTTCATTGGCAGCTTCAAAAGCAGCAGAAATTCTTAGCAAGTTTTCTTCTCCTTTTCCAACCATATGCTCTCCTGTTTTCCATCTCCACCAAAAAGAATTATCTGTTTCTCAGTATTTGGACATAAAATGATGGCATCTCTCTTATATCTCGTCCATCATCATTTGAGCATAGCTTTTTATTCTTGTCTTGCCTGGCAACTCCATGTCCACTTACCTTAAATCAATGTGATCTACACCTAAGTAACTTTTTGCATGAATTCACTGACAGCCTTGGGCAAGAGCCAGAAAATAAAGAAGATGTTACCTGGAAGAGATTTAGAGGAAGAAATCAATTTTTCCCCTTTAAAAAATTAATTAGGAAGGAGAAGGACAACTGAGTTCCCTCCTCTATTTCACTGAGCAAGAAAGAAAGTAAAGAAAGTCCTTCTGTAGGAGAAGGAAAGCTGCCAAGAGTGACTGATTAAATGCTGTCCTCAACCCTAAATCACATTTCAGAAGCTCTGGATGAGTCACCGAGGCACTATTTTTTTTCTCTCCTCCAGCTTTTGGGATAGCAACAAAACTCATCTTGCACAGCTTCATAGAACTACTTTTCCAAAAAGGTAAATATAAGTGTATAGATAATTATAGCTGCAGATTCTGCAAGTGCATTAAAATAGTATGCATATATTTATCAAGTAACTGAGCATCCATCCTGATCAACAGTTGACAGATGAAAGACACCCCACCCACAGAAACACTATTTTTTTTGGGGGGAGCTGCTCTTATGCTTTCCAAGGTAAAGAAAGGTTACCAGACCAGTTATGTAGGCTGAAGCAATTTCACTGGCACTGATCAAAATAACACACTGCTTATCCATAAAAATATCACTAACACAGAGAAAAACACTTTAAAACAGCCAAAACAAAGGAGGTGCAGAACAAAATACCAGAATAAAGAGTCCAAAGTTGTCCTTGGTGAGAGTGTCATGTGGTACAAGGAGAAAAAAAGAATAAAATTGGCCTCAGCACAGAACAAGACTAAAAGGAAGTAGAGTTTGGACATTTAGTGTTTTAAGCCATTCATTTTGCTGTGTCAGGAGGAGAAGCAAGCGCATGGTTTGGAAAATCAGTATAAGCTTCATCAGCATTCCACTCACTTCTCCAGCCTCTCCCAAATTCTGATCCATCCACCCATCCACATGTCTTGCCAAAATTGTAGGAGGGATCTGGGGGGGGGGGGGAGCTATTCTACTCTCTTTTCACACCAAGGTGCCCTTGGTCAGTTTGCCAATTTTCCAACTTTGCAATTCAACTCCAAGCTTCTGTTATTCTCAATTGACGCCACAAACAGTATATATTTAATGTTTACCCACAAACTGGGGCATCCTGTTCAGGGCACTACATGACTGCAGAGACTGTCAGCAGGAAAGATCTCTAAGGATACGGCTTGCCTGAGGAAGACACCACATGGATTTTCTATTTAGAAGTGAAGAGTGACTCCTCCAAATGCTGCTCATATCTGCAGCTAAGGTTACTGCAGGCTAGAGTCTGCAGGCCTAGAAATATTTCTTCAGCTCTCCCTACTGGCTTTTTTTCCTGATATATACAGATGAAACCACATGGTTTCATCTTTATTTAAAATAATAGATGTGTGCATTAGTATTGTTGGAGAAACTTTTTGTGCTCCAAAATAGTCAATCGACTTCAAAAGATTCTCTCTGCAATCATTTTCTATCTATCTCAGTATAACTGATTTTTTTAAAAAAAACATTGCTTCCCATTGCTTGGACTGTTTTAAGCCAATGTTTTCATATAGCGTAGATATTTTGATACTCCAGGTAAGGTACCCTTTATGCACAGGCACAGTTGCTGAGCAACTGCTTTTTTTACAAAGCAAATTCCAGGCAGTTTTATATTGAACATAAAAAAGGAATCACATGTTCCTCTTTCCCATTAAATGCGGTCCACCCTGGAAGGGAAGATACTGCTGACTGTGTTAGAAAGGTCAATCAATCTGTCCCAATCTCATTAGTATCTCTCAGCTTTCATACATAATCCCCAGATATTGTATAGCGCACAATGGAACTCATGGCATCTGCTATTTCTGCTGAAATAATTAGCTACGTATTGAAAAGGAGGAAAGCTCTTACGGTCATTACATTCACTGATGAGAAGCACAGTAAGTGTTGAAAAGAAAGACCTGAGCAGTAAATGCAAACGGTTGCAAGCATCACTGCTGCAGTCTGGTTGTCTCTGAAGATTGGCCTTGTTTCTTTCCTTGTCCCATCCTGATTTTTCTTTTTTCTAATTTGCTAGAAAAAGGAAAGGGAATTTGTCTGCGTGTGTACATGTTGAGTGTGCGAGTGTGTGTTATGTACTTGCATTTCTGTGTGAGAGAGTGGTTAGTGTGAGAATAGTTGGTACACGTAGATGGCACTTAGCACAAAACTGGGATTATTTGGTCAAAAGTGGTATAGTTGGCTATGTTGGGCCAACAGGATGATGGGCACTGTAGCACATTTTTCTCTGTAGATTCCCACCCCCTCTATTCTAGGGGAGGAGATCAATCCTTAACTTAAGGCTGCCTTTCTTTCAAGTAAGCATGATAGGCTTTATTTAAAGACTTTTAAAGGAGAAATCCAAGACATATTATGGAGTAATATATTTGTTCATTTATTCAATTATTCTACTCAATTCAAGGAAGCTGGTGCCTAGTGTTAAAATGTTTGATGGTTATGGGTCCCAAAACTTGAAGCATAATCTACTCCAGAGATGGTATTCAGCAGGTTCTGACCAGTTCTGGAAAACCAGTAGCGGAAAATTTGAGTATTTCAGAAAACCGGCAAATACAACCTCTGACTAGAGATTTACATTATCCTTCCCATGCTACACCCACCAAGTCACGCCCACAGAACTAGTAGTAAAAAAAATTGAATCCCACCACTGATCTACTGCCATTTCGCCATGTTCTAAGTAGATGATATCGTGGTGGCGTCTTTATCAGGGAAAAACTAATCAGATCTTCTCTATGTGGCTGCTTATCACTGACAGATCTTTCCCTTTGAAGTTAACAGATGCCAAGGATCCCAATACCTTTTGGCATTAGGTTAAACTGCAGTGACAAAAACAATAGGCTATAAAATTGTATTACGTACCTGATGGTTTATTAGTAGGCAATAGCATCATCAGGGATGGGTGGGTGGGGGACAATTTTTGAAGTAGGGAAGAATTTACAGGTCGATGGAGGGCCTACATATTACCCAGCAGGTTCAATATAGGAAATGTTCAATGAAAATGATGCACCAAAACTGAGCTCACCAACTCAACTGCCCGTATATGTGTAACAATATAGAAAAATAAACATGCTGAATTTAATTTAAAAAATGCCATCAATCAAGTCAGATTTTATTTTTTTGACATATGAAGGATGGAATGGCTGTAAAAACTTGTTGTTTTTTAACATAAAGTGAATCTATGACTCTCTCTATATATATGTATACATATATGGAATAGAAACAACAGAAATCAGTCAATTACATATACCCTTGTTTCCCACTACACCTGGATCTCAAATCTCAGAATTCATCAGGCAGCATCTTAACATCTTAAAGTTACCTAGTTTAAAAAATACTGCAGTACACATTTCATTCCCCTTCCTGTTTGTTTTGACCATCCCCTTGCATATTATACAGTCTACATTAAGCTGTTTTGAAGCTTCTTTGACATTAATGTGGATTCTAAAAATCCATTCTTCTTCTACCAAATCTGCTCTCTTTCCTGCACAAATGGAACCATTTACAGGAATATCATGATGGTAGCAATTTAGAAATCTAATCAAAGGACTGGGCCGATATATAATCTTATATAAGTTTTTGCAAATGCAAAAGTCTTAAGCACATTGTTTCTATTTGGCTTATGTTTACCTAACTATATCTAAGGAAGTGATTTTAATAATGTAAGTTAATATATACAAAGCAAACAAATTACTCGACACATAAGTTTAACTTGATACGTCTAACCAGATAAGCTCAGATTCTAAAAGTTATGTAGGCCTTATTAAACTGAGTCTATACTGTCAAATAGCTTTTCCAACTTTAGCATTTTGGTAAGGGAAAATGAGGTTTGCAGTTCACTACATCTACAGAAAAGAAGATACAAGTGAAGAAGATACCAGCAAAGTCCTTGGTGCTCTCTAAGTACCAAGGATTTGGTAGTTTGCTTACACAAATTTAGTTATCTGATTAGGTAACATCTTCAACGATGGAAGGGAGTAGCAACCGGTCTCTGTTTACACAGAGCAGCCTGCCCTGTTCAGTATTGATAGGAGTGTTATTCTGTCCTTGGCAATTCCTTGATTAAGCTGTTGTCTACTGCTTCATTGTTGGTGGCTTCTTGATTAGGGTATTGTTTACTGCTTGAGTGTTTGTCTGCTGTTAATCCTGATGTTAATCCCTGTTTATTTGGGTGTTGCTTGCTGGTGAGGGTGTGCGTACTTGTGTTCTTTTTTCTGCCTTTTAATATTTTTATTCTTCTTTATTGAATGCTATGTAAATATTGTTGTGCCTGTTGAAGGCTGATTTGTTGGAGTGCTGGAACACCCCCCCCCAAAAAAAATCATTACCCCCAAAACACCCTTCTACACTAGATTTGTGTTGTTTTACACAAGCATCTTAGCACAGCAATTGCAAATAGAATCTTCAACTAACAAAATAGCGCCATTACTCACAGGATATGCCCAAATTACCCCCTTAGTGGTAATTACTACCACCAAGAACTACTCAACTACAAAAGGAACACTACAAATGTTTGTCTGCAAGCAACCAATCAAGCTCTGAGAGCATCAAGGACTGCACAGCTAAATCTTGAGCTACACATATTCTTTTCTATTGGAACTAATTTGTTTCCCCAACCTGTTTTTTTCAGATCTTCCAATAGTGCATTTATTGTCACTGTTTGAGTCCATCCAACTTTATTGGCCACCAATCTTATAAACTGGAGCTTGTAAATGGCAATCAACAATACATTAAAGCAATAAAAAATGAGCAATAAAACATGAGCAAAACATAAAAATCCAATATTGTCACCAAGGATGAACCCAACAAAACAACAGACAGAAACCTCTTAGTGGGCCATCTAATCTCCCAACTCCCAGGCCCAGTAACACATCCAGTATCAGAACCTAAGGAGCGGGGGTGTAACATGTTCCAATGGTAGGTGCTATTAGTGAAAGATGATTTTCTTTAACCAAAGAAACCCAAAGTATGCCCCTCTTGTTGGATCCAATTTTGATAAACATTTCCCCATTATTTTATCCCACTAATTGTGACTAACTATAAGGGGCAGTGCTCATCTCTGTTTCTTAAGCCAAGGAGTCGATGTGGTCTGGAGATGTTCCTGTGGTCATATAGCCGGCATGACATTACACAGAGCATCAGGAATGCTATTACCTTCCCACTTGCTTATATGTGGTACCTATTCATCCACTTGCATTTGCATGCTTTCAAACTGCTAGGTCATGGCATTTGGGTCTCAAACTGCCAAGCTATAGACTTCAACAGTCTAAGACTCAGCATCACCACTGCCTGCAGGATTCTGATCTTTGTAGGCATAGACATGTTGCAATATCTGAATATCCTTTACAAGATCTTTGGTGCTACTCTATAAGTGCTAGTCCGTGGCTTATTTCTTGACTGATGGGTCCTCTACTATTGACAATTGAACCTAAAAAGTAGCAGCTATCCAGCTTTTCAATGGCTTCACTGACAAATTCTAGAGCTGGTTACTATACCTGTTGTCATTAGTTTAGTGTTCTTTATATTTAATCTTAGCCCTTCTATCAGACAATATTATCTTATTGGATCCTGGATCTGTGCCTTCTCAGTGGCAACACCTGCCCTATGGAAGGGCATCCCTCTGGAGATTTAGATGGCCCAACCCTTTAGCATTTTGTAAGTCAGCATCAACCTAGTTGTTTTTTTCAGACATTTGAGTCAGGTGATTAGATGAGTTCTGCTGTTGTTCATTGAGCAGGTTTATTATTTATTCTTGGCACCTGAGGTTTTGGGTTATTATTTTTTAATCCTTATATACTATTCCAGAGTAAAACTCCAACAAAGCCCCAAAAGAAACAGCCCCAACCACTATGCATCACTGCCTTGACTGTGCAGCAACTTTACCACTGGCAAGGAAATTAAAAAGAGTAAATATCAGCTTGTAAAAAGTGCCTTTGGGAAATCAAACAAATATAACAGGCATTTCACATCCCCTCTCATACTCTCTAAATTATACAAGGAAATAAATTATTTCCTTGTCAGCAATCATCTCAGTTAATCATAACTCCTGAAAATCAGAACGAGAACCAATGCTAACCACTATCAAGAAATGGAAGCAACAGTGAAATGCAAATATCAAAGTACAGCCCTCAAATTTAAGAAATGCAGCTATACATTATAGCAGAGGAAGGAATTCATAAGCTTGTGGTTAATTTTTGGAGTTACAGTCTAACGAATTGCCTCAGATGAACCCAATGGTGAACACTAAACATCTTTAGTGGTCTTGGACTAGGCTCCATATACAACTGCAAGCCAATCTTCTTGAATGTTATGTTTTTGGAAACTTCAGAAATCTCCATATCTTTCCAGGGGTACATGTCAGATATATTCC
This sequence comes from Pseudonaja textilis, assembly GCF_049901715.1. NCBI lineage: Eukaryota > Metazoa > Chordata > Lepidosauria > Squamata > Elapidae > Pseudonaja > Pseudonaja textilis. Next base: position 39,595,972 of record NC_141990.1, on the reverse strand, counting down.
TAAGGTCTGGGAAAACATACCAATGGTTTGAAGCAGAGAACTTTACCTATTCTCCCTCCAGTCATGTAAGTTTATTCAACAGTGCAAATGGAAAGCATGTCAATGTAAGCTAAATCTGAGCTAAAATAACCCCAGCAAAAAAAGTAATTTCAAATGTAGACTTCGATGAATGCAGGATAGGCCGTCTGGTGGACCCCTTTGGACCTCTAATAATCCATGAATTGCTATTTGAGAATCACTGCACAATGCACTTGTGTAAGGTCCTTTCAGCATCTGAAAATACACTGCTCAAAAAAATAAAGGGAACACTTAAACAACACAATGTAACTCCAAGTCAATCACACTTCTGTAAAATCAAACTGTCCACTTAGGTAGCAACACTGATTGACAATCAATTTCACATGCTGTTGTACAAATGGAATAGACAACAGGTGGAAAGCAGAGGCAGTTAGCAAGACATCCCCAATAAAGGGGGATGCAGCTGGTGACCACAGACGACTTCTCAGTTCCTATGCTTTCTGGCTGATGGTTTGGTCACTTTTGAATGCTGGCGGTGCTTTCACTCTAGTGGTAGCATGAGACGAGTCTACAACCCACACAAGTGGCTCAGGTAGGGCAGCTCATCCAGGATGGCACATCAATGAGAGCTGTGGCAAGAAGGCTTGCGTAGTGTCCAGAGCATGGAGGCACTACCAGGAGACAGGCCAGTACATCAGGAGACGTGGAGGAGGCCACAGGAGGGCAACAACCCAGCATCAGGACTGCTACCTCTGCCTTTGTGCAAGGAGGGACAGGAGAAGTACTGCCACAGCCCTGCAAAATGACATCCAGCAGGCCACAAATGTGCATGTGGCTGCTCAAACAGTCAGAAACAGACTCCATTAGGGTGGTATGAGGGCCCGACATCCACAGGTGGGGGTTGTGCTTACAGCCCAACACCATGCAGGACGTTTGGCATTTGCCAGAGAACACCAAGATTGGCAAATTCACCACTGGCACCCTTTGCTCTTCACAGATGAAAGCAGGTTCACACTGAGCACATGTGACAGACGTGACAGGGTCTGGAGACGCTGTGGAGAATGTTCTGCTGCCTGCAACATTCTCCAGCATGACTGGTTTGGCAGTGGGTCAGTAATGGTGTGGGATGGCATTTCTTTAGGGGGCTGCACAGCCCTCCATGTGCTCACCAGAGGTAGCCTGACTGCCATTAGGTACCGAGATGAGATCCTCAGACCCCTTGTGAGACCATTTGCTGGTGCGGTTGGCCCTGGGTTCCTCCTAATGTAAGACAATGCTAGACCTCATATGACTGGAGTGTGTCAGCAGTTCCTGCAAGACGAAAGCATTGATGCTATGGACTGGCCCGCATGTTCCCCAGACCTGAACCCAATTGAGCACATCTGGGACATCATGTCTCGCTCCATCCACCACAGACTGTCCAGGAGTTGGGGGATGCTTTAGTCCAGATGTGGGAGGAGATCCCTCAGGAGACCATCTGCCACCTCATCAAGAGCATGCCCAGGCATTGTAGGGAGGTCATACAGGCACGTGGAGGCCACACACACTACTGAGCTTAATTTTGACTTATTTTAAGGACATTACATCAAAGCTGGATCAGCCTGTAGTGTTTTTTTCCACTTTAATTTTGAGTGTAACTCCAAATCCAGACCTCCATGGGTTGCTAAATTTGATTTCCACTGATAATTTTTGTGTGATTTTGTTGTCAGCACATTCAACTATGTAATGAACAAAGTATTTAATAAGAATATTTCATTCATTCAGAACTAGGATGCCTTATTTTTGTGTTCCCTTTATTTTTTTGAGCAGTGTATATATTTGTATACTAGGCTCTAAAAATATTCCAGCGTTTTTAAAGTAAATATTCCTGTTAAGATTCTTAGAAATATTTAAATTCTGCTTATTTCTGACACTGTTAATAATCTGACAATATTGCTTTTATTCAGCTGCAAAGCTTTCTGTTACATTTTAGATTTGATTTTATGGCTTTAATTTGTATGCTAATATTTTATTACTGCAAACAACAGGAATTTTATTACTGGGCAGTGTCTAAATGCTCCAAGTACATCAATAATATATAATCATCTATTACTAATGTTGTAGTCACACTGTTAAATTGACATATTGCGCAGAATTGTCACAAGATTGTAGTTCATACATTCAGTTGCTCTTTAAACTTATCGGGTTCTCCTACATCAATGTATGGTTCAACACCAACTACATTACTGAATCTGGTTAAGTAAACAGTACAAGAAAGTTTATTCCATAATGTTTCTAATTTTTATGTATGACACAAATTCCTTTTTTTTTGTCATGGCCTAAAGGAAAATTAAAATCCAAGCACGTATGCCAATCCTGTACTGAATAAAATCTGGAACACCACTACGTTTGACACTGGATTAGCAGCTTGATTCAATCCTACAAAATAGGCAGTTTCAATGTTTCCAAATTCACACAGTCACCATTGCTAAACTGGAATGGAAGAATGGAAAACAAATGAAACACTATATTGATCAACAGAATGCAGAAGGCAAAAATGATGATTTGATGGTATAAAATGCTGTCAAAACCAATTAAAATCTGTAGTGCACTTAAATCCTGTGACCTTGATTTAGGCCATAAGCAATAGCACTAGTGCCCTGATAAACTTTGTACAGCAATTTCATGTTGGAGACTCCCACTGATATTTTTAAGAAGAGCGGCTACAAATGCTGAAATACAGATTCCAGTCTACAATAGCTTATGGTATAATAGTTTTTAATGTGCTACCATTCTCTTTTTTGCTTACTATAAATATGGTGGCTCTACTTCAGGAAACAAAATATTTTCAGCATCCAGCATTTTTATATACTCTTACTGGGACTAGTGGACAGACATCTAAAAAAAGACTTATAAGACTGCTTTTGTACATAATAACTACAATGAAATATATATATGTACGTACGAAGATAAGAAGGTTCTGAAATACCCACAATGAAAGAATAGTTGGTAAAGATTGCAGAATTTGCAGAGATGGCAAAATTGACTTGTTTGGTGAAGGAAAGGGCAATAATTATTTCTGTTAGTCACTGGAAGCCCTTTATTGACATTTTTTGCTGAAAATATAAAAAATAATGTGTGATTTATGGGTTTGATTATTAGAAAGTTTGGAATATGAAAAGAAGAAGCCATGATGTAACTTAAAACTTAAATCTTAAAGAGAAAGAGCAAAATATAAATGCATTTATGATGCATTTATGATCAGAAGCTACTCCTTTGTATCTTTTTTCCTTTCCTTTCTTTATTTTCTGTCCTTTGCCTTTATTTTCTTACTGCTTTTCTCAACCTTTCCTTTCTAAAATGTATATTTTTATTCTGTAAAAAAATTCTTCAATAAAAAATTAATTTCATTTTTTTTTTTAGATTTACTTGGAGCAAAGGTGAGCTAAAGGAAGGATGGGATCCAAAGGTAGGATGATTTTCATGAAAACAACAAGGCTTCTTAATTTCTAAAAATCTATCCATTTACATCTCTTGAGTAACTAAACTAAACAAAGAAAATGTTGGGGGAGAGAAATAAAAAACATCAGTGTAATAAATGTACTGTATTTTTTGAAAGCTTAGTCTTTAAATAATAACCAAACTTTTACCCTTTAAAATGCTAAGTATTACAACTGACCTGCCCCACTGAGCCATAATAAAATTCCTTGGGACCAGTCAACATATCTTGAAGTGCTAGCGAAACATACAGTGCAGGAACCTTAAGTCTGCTCACACCTGAATTACAAACATTCTCCATTATTTTCCCATGGAACTAAACCAACACCAAAGTGCAGATACTAAAAGTAAATTGTGCATTGAATTCAGAATAAAAGCTGCTGTGGGTGATGAGAAACAGCTTAAAACATCCCAAGGAAAACTACGATAAAAAGATAATAGCTTTGTCTTCCTACATCAGTAACTAAAGAAATGCATAAGCACAGATGCATATTTTGAAAAACAATCAGGAATCCAAAAGAGAAAACCTAAGAACAGCAAAGTTTAAACCCAAGGTATTTGCATATTATTTGCAGATTCTAATTAGAACTAACTGCAGACTGGCAATCATGGGAAAGATTACTCAGCAATTTTTTTTTCAAGGACTGTATGTTTTTATTCAAAGCTTTTCTCAGAAACTGCTCCGGAAGAAAAGTGGACTCTCCACATTTTTGGGGGTGGGAGTGGGGGTAAAGTTCTCTATTCTCCAACCTGTGTTGTTTATTATCGTATTCATTTTCACAAACCTATAAGGCTAACATTCAGCCCCTTTATCTATTTTTAAATCTCATGCCCTCATAGGTTTGACTTTCTAAAGGAAAATTCAGCAAAATTGATTATTTGGCAGAGATTTGCATGACTCAATAAGTAACTTGCCCTTTCCCCAGTATAGTCAATCACACGAGGGGCCTAGAGTGATGTTTGCCAGCTTGGAGTGCTAACCTGCTGAGATGAGACACCATTTGCTACATAACTTAGCCATTGTTTCCATATGCAAAGCAAAATGTGCCAATGAGCTAACATGACCAAGAAGCACAAATGTTTGAAATTCTCTGTACCACTTTACAGTTCTCTTGAAAGAAGAGCACAGCTTCTGGGGCGACAACAGCTGCTTCTCAGCATTCTATTTTGTTTTTGGAAAATCCTCTTGAAATATGTTAAAATGCTTATCACAAAATATTACAATCTGTCCATTTTCTGGTAATTTACTTTTTTAATAGAACAAGAAAAATAAGAGTCACTAAAAAAAATTCCATCCAAAAAGTAATGGCACATTAAATAGTTAATCAAAAATAAATAAGCTTCCTCTTCTTAACTAACTCTGTTAATTTTTTTCTATTTATTTTGTATAGCAAACACTAGTTTTGACCCTATCGCACCTTTATTTCCCTTCAAACCATCATCAATGTTTGAAATTATTTATTGATTTGTATCCCACCTTTATTATTTTCCTTATACTAACTTGCTCTAATTACTGTTTTTCAGATAGGTACAACTATCACCATAGCTACAACTACCATCATAAAGAAATATGTATTACTATCGTATATGTTAACAAAAATATGAAGTCAATATTGCTAATCCTTTAGCTGGGGTTTTGGCCTTCACACACATCAAGTTCTTCCCAAGAACCTACAATGTCATGATGTATTGGCATAGTATATGCGCAAATTCAAGGACTGTGGCCTTTTCCAATTGACTGGTGGAAACTGTGTGAATGTTCACATTTCTTAAATGCTATCAAAGATTTTTTTGTATGCTGATAACCAGTTGGTCCAGTTTATGCCATTTTTCAACTTCAGTTTTCAGATTTTAATGTCTTTTTGTCCATTTTTTTCTACTACTCTATTATCTCTTGGTATTTCCACATCAATTATCCACACTTTCTTCTTTTCAACCACAGTTAAATCTGGTGTGTTATGAGATAAGACTTAATCATTTTGTATATGAAAATCCTCTGCCCGTTTTTTTTATTGTTTTTTTCAACTCTGTTCCCACCAATTTTTCATTAGTGATTTTTACAGATATCCTTGTGAATCGTTTGGCAACTGTGTTATGTTTTTGTTTAAAACCAGTTTATGAAATCTTCTTGCATAGCTGAATATATAATTCTACTTTTTTCTTCTTCTTTGCTTAATTTGCGCTTTGAATTATTTGATGATTTTTCCATTTCGGCCCTGATTGCACTAATTCGAAGATCTTGCTCTTGCATAGCCTAAATCAATCCTTCAATTTCTTTTTTTAATATTTTAGTTGTAAGTCATTGCCAGGTTTTATCTTTATTCACTTTCCCCTTGATCTTTTGTAGAAATTGACCATGTAATACTTTACCTTGCCAGCATTCTGTTCGTGTTTTTATCACATTACTTTGATATTCATGTTTTGTTTTCTGTACATTCACTAAGTTTCAATTTTTAACTTGCATCAATGCTTGTTCTTGGCCATTTTTACATAATCAGACAATGCATGCTTTTCTTCAACCATTTGTTTGACCTGAAGTAAATTCTGCTTCCATTTTTGTATCGGCAGGTACAATTTATCAATATCATTATGAACATATAATGCTATTCTTTTTTTAACTCATCCAAAATTAATTGTATTTTCTTTAACTTTTCTTTTAAATTCACTGTTACATTGTATAAAAGCTTATAAAAGCTTTGCTTGCATCCAAAACCATTCTTCCTTCTGTGCCTTTATTGAAGATTATTCTAAAAAACCCTTTTAATTTCTTTTTCCAGTTCTCCACTACTGTTTCCTTATGCAATAACATCTCGTTCAATCTCCCTCTAAAAGTGCAATTTTTCCTTTTAAAAACTAAAATCAATGGAATGTGGTCTGAGAGTGTCATTGGTAATAAGTCTCAGAGATGCAAAATCTATTCTTGAAAAATATTTATTTCTTTCAAAAAAAATAAGCTTATTCTTTTGAATTACCATTTTTATATCTCCATATATCAACAAGCTCTAACTTGTATACTGTCAGATAAAAACTTTGGTAGTTTGTCTTGTGTCAAATAAATATTTTAATTTGATTCTATTATTAATATTTTTTAATATTTTTTCCCTAAGAGATTCTATATTTTTGTGTGGAAACCACCTTATTCTATTCTCTCAGAAAAGTCTAATTTTTATTTTAAAAATTCCAATAGTTTATCCATAGATTTTTAATAAAATGCTGTTTAATCTTCATTTGGTGCATAAATTTCCAATATCAGTATTAATATTCTAATCCTTATAGAGTTATTTTCACCCCAATGTATCTGCCATAATTATCATGGATATGGTTGATAATTTATATACAAAACAATTCCATTTCTTTTTTTTCCAATCCTGCTGAAATAAATTATTTACCCACATTTTTTATTCAAATATTTTATATTTTTTTCCCAATATGCGTTTCTTTTAAGCAAGTCACATCTTGTTTTAGCTTTTTCTTTTTTGAGGAGTATTTTACTTTATTTATATCCCATGTTATAAACCATAGTTAAACCAAGATTTTAGAAAACTTGATATTCTAAAGTGCCCAGTGTGGTAGCATCTTTAGCATCCCGTTGTATCTGTTATGGCATTTGTTTAATCACATCTATCACTGTCACTTCCATTTGCATTTCCTCCAATTCTTCTTTGAATTTTCCCAGGAAATATCTTGCTTTCTTCACAGAGCTCAGTTTAAACCTCTACCATTTTAAAGTAAAAATAACTCATTCCAACATATCCCATCTAAATAGAACCGTCCTCTGTTTAAGTCTGTTAGAAAGAAATATTCCTTTCTCTTATGGAGTATTCTAATTGGAATTTTTTAAGTACTATTACATCTATATCGATCCTCAATGTAGATTAAAATACTGCTGTAAAACTTGACACCTAATCTTTTTCTGAACAAAGGGCATAAGGATATCTCTTTGTAATTTTGTAAATTGTGTACTGAACCTATAAACTTCATTGTTATCAGTTTTTGTGTCAACTTTATCCAAACAGAAAAAGTTAGGGTTAGGGTTAGGCAGAAATTTAAAAATCTTTTCTCCAATATGTTCCCTCAGATCTCGGTCTTCTGGACTTGCTCTAAATCTTAAACAAAATTCTTTTTCTTCTCAGTTCCAATAATGCCAAGTTATTCAAATCTTTCTCCAACTCTGTATTTATAACTTCTGACTTACTTTACAAAACTTTCACTTTGTCATTAATTTGTTTTATGTCTCCAGCCAACTATTCTACAGATTTTTAATTTCTTCAACTTCTTCTTTCATATACCCTGTAAATCCTTCTAGCATTTCCTTTTTAAAAGCATTCAAACTCTTGGCAACTATTGCAGTCATTTTCTTGCCAAGTTCTTCAAACATTTTCTGTAATAACTCTAATAATAAATGCCCATTATCTGTAAATTGTTCTAGTGAACTTCTTCCTTCCTTCTCCTTTTTTTCTACTTTTCTCATAGTGGACGATAAAGTATGTCAAATACTAGGGTTAAAATAAAAATAAAAATAAATCTTTTTTTGCCCCAATTTGTTTTTTTTTCTGTCTAAGACTTTAATCCCAATTAGCTCTCTATAGAATTTGTAATCTTATCCATTACAAACGTTCACATATCATAATTTTGTTAAGCTTTTTGCTTTTAAGTCAAAATCTTTTAAGATTTTTTTTCTTTTCATAATTCTGAAAGGGTGACTCACCAAATGTGTTTGTTCTTGCCTGTTATTTAGAAGATCTCCCTTAAGTTGTAAATTAGTTACATACATAAGTATTTAAGAAATGGAGTTTTGCATGTAATGTGTCCATAAAAGCTACATAGTAGGTTTTGAGTGTGGTATTATTTCCTCAGCTCCCAAGCTGTTCACAATCAACCACAAGCAATTCGATTGTTGTCGTTTCCTTGTGAGAAGCAGCTATCCAGAGCACAACTAGATCATCTCACAATTTCTCCATTTCCAGAGAAAATTTCAGCAGTCAAGAGCTTGTTGCCTGAACATGGATCTTCACTGGATGCTTATGGAAATGCTTGCAAGGGCAACTAAACTGCCATATGTCCTTACTCAGAAACCTTATTATGGCCAAGAATGAAGACAATACATTATTTAGTCTCACAGAAACTGAAAAAAAATTGCAAACCATGAAGAAAAGGGGCTTTGGTAGACTTACCAGTGAATGCCCTTTTTAGACACGCTGCACTAGAGTCCAGCATTGGGTATAACTCTGCCCTCTTATGATGTGAGCTGAGTCTGCCACTATAAAAGGTTCACCTCTGCTGAGAGCCCCAGCTTTTCTGGCGAAGTATCTTGACTAACTAGGATTGCCTCTGGAATATAAACAAACAGAATGAGCGTACAACCACCCCCCTACCCGAGAATACTTGACCAGACGGCCACAGGGTGGGGCTGGATCTATCGCAGCATGTCTAGAAAGGGCGTTCACTGTTAAGTCTACCAATGCCCCTTCTCCATCACGCTGTTCTAGAATCCAGCATTGGGACATACGAATGACCTCCTCCCCCTCGAAAGGGCCTCTTACCTGAGAATTGTTGTTGTTTGGGTTGGCGGTCCTGCTGTTGTTCCCAATGAGGGGGATACGTTGTCTGGTTGCAACTGAAGTGAGGGGTGTTGACCGGCCTGAAGGTTTGCATTCTGGGGTACATGGTGCATCAAAAATCTGACCCCTTGGAGGAAGTAGACAACACTTTTCTCTTGGTCTCGTGTTTCCACCATGTATGGCTCTAAGGCTGCTCCAAAGAGGTTTTCTCCTGAGCAAGGGGCCGCCGCCAACTTCCACATACACTTGGAGTTGGTCTGCTAGTTGCGCATCCACAGCAGGCACCTGGCAGACATGGAAGAGGCCATTGCCTTTGGCCAAGTTTAAAGTAGCGTCAGCGGTAAACTCGGCTGCTGCTATTATTTTGTTGAGGTTCTGGTGGGACCTAACATCGGCAATGAGAACTCTGTCCTGAAGTTGACGCAACCAGCAAATAGACAACCTGGTAAAAAATGAGGCCACAATGGAAGCTTTCATGGCCCAAGCTGCGGTCTGGTGTGTGCATTTCAGAGGTTGTTCCGACCTTTTGTCCTCCGGTCGTAAAACATCCTCCGGTTCCGTAGGGGTGCCTAAGGAAGCAAAGGTAGCTCCCACCGGGGAATCTACTGCTGGGAGAGCTAATGCGTTAGCCAAGGAGGGACCTATATTGAAGAACCTCTTGTCCTGGGAAGAAGGGCAAGGCCCTGACAGAGGGTTCTCACACTGGTCCTTTATTACATCCAAGAACAAGGAAGATGGGAGAACCTCATTTTGGACCACCGGTTTGGAGAATAGTGTGTCTCCTTGGCTAGAGGGGCCAGCCTGTGGTTCCAGGGCCACCTCTTCTGGGCTTAACTTACCTGTAACCAGAGCCTTCTATAGTAAGGGCCGAAATGGGCGTTGGTACTTACCTGACACGCCATTTCTAGTCGAGCTGCGTAGAGCATCCAGAGAGTGGGAGGTGCTCTAGTCTTCACCAATTGCAGGCTGAGCTATAATTGAGGAACGCTCCTCCCACCACGTGGCTTCTCCATGCGTTCCCCAGTTTTTACGAAGACGAGAAGACAAACAACTATCCCCTCATCTTAACTATAAACAACACTTAACTACAAAAAAAAAAAACCAATATGAATCGTTGGCCGAAACAGGATTCCCCACCAGATGGACCAAATAGGGTGGGGCTGGATGCTCTACGCAGCTTGACTAGAAATGGCGTGTCAGGTAAGTACCAACGCCCATTCTCAATCGAGCTGCTCCGAGCATCCAGAGAGTGGGACATACCAAAGCATGGCCTGTCCTACGGGGGGGACTCCGTCTGGCTCGGAGCATGTTCTGGATCTCTCACCGCTTGCTGAAGGACTCGTCTGCCAAAAGAGGCTTCTGCCGAGGTAAAAACATCGATTTTATAATGGCGAATAAATGGAGATGGAGACGACCAGGTAGCCGCTCTGCAAATATCATGAATAGGAGCCTGAGTAGCCCAGGCTGCAGAAGTAGCAGCACTCCTTGTAGAGTGAGCGGTTACTCCACTGGGAACAGGAAGCGCCTGTGACAAATAGGCCTTGGATATTGTAGCTCTAATCCAACGGCCAACAGTAGACGGGGAAACTTTGCAGTCCAGAGTCTTTGGTTGAAAAGATAAAAACAAAGCCTCTGACCTCCAGATAGGCTGAGTGCGACTGATATAGATACGGAGTGCCCGTCTAGCATTGAGAGTATGCCACTGCCTTTCTCTCTCTTGAGAAGGACTTGGACAAAAGTTAGGAAGGACAAGCTCCTATGATCTGTGAAAGGCTGAGTTTATCTTGGGCATGAAGGAGGGATCTGGCCGCAGGACCACCCGATCACCGTGGAAAATGCATAACTCCTTTCTAATGGATAGAGCTGCTATTTCAGATATCTGACGAGCCGATGTAATTGCCACAAGAAAAACCACCTTGAGTGTGAGGAGTTGGATTGACGTCTCTCTTAGAGGCTCAAAGGGGGGCTTAGTTAGCGCCGAGAGAACCTTGTTGAGGTCCCAGGTCGGGTATCTGTGAACTACTGGAGGGTGCAAATTAGTGGCACCTCTAAGAAAAGCTCTAATGCGAGGATGGTGGGAAAGCGGGCCAGAAAGGTTGCCAGAGATAACTGTAGATAGGGCCGCCACCTGCCTTCTTAAAGTGTTGGGGGAAAGACCTTTGCCCAATCCTTCCTGTAAAAAGGCCAGAATTTGTGCAATTGATGGAGAGATCAGATTAATGTGTAACTTGTGGCACCACTTACAAAATATGTTCCAGGTGGCATTGTATATGCGAGTGGTTGAAGGCCGCCTGGCTGCCAGAATAGTGTTGATGACCAGATCGGACATGCCCTCCTTCCTTAAACGGTCCCGCTCAACCTCCAAACGGTCAGCTGAAGCCATTGTGGATTCGGATGCTGAAGAGAAATCTTGTCCGGTGGAATCCTCCAAGGAGGAGCCACTGACAGGTTGCGAAGGTCCGCAAACCAGGGCCTCCTGGGCCAATATGGGGCCACCAGAAGAAGTTCTGCTTTCTCGAGGATTACCTTTTGGATCACCTTGGGCAGCAGCGGTAGGGGGGAGAAAGCGTATAGGAGCCCCGAGGGCCAAGGGCAACACAGGGCATCGTGGTTCTCGGCCCCCTGGGTGGGGTACCGGGAGAAAAACCTCGGTGTCTGGGCATTGGATGGGGACGCAAACAGGTCCACTAGTGGAAACCCGAACCTCCCTGAGGCCTCCCGGAAAAGGAAGGGATGCAGGCACCATTTGGACTGGTCGGCGACGGTTCTGCTCAACCAGTCTGCCTGAACATTGGAGGCCCCCGAGATGTGCTCCGCCTTTATGGATAGCAGATTGTCCTCTGCCCATCGACAGATCCGTTCGGCCTCTTTCATGAGCCTGATGGAGTGAGTGCCCCCCTGCCGGTTGATGTGGGCCTTGGTCGTAGTGTTGTCCGTCAAGACCAAGACGTGACGCCCTCGAACTTGAGGAACAAAGGTGCGTAATGCCAGATATACTGCGTGGAGCTCTAACCAATTTATCCTGCAAGAGCGCTCGTTTACTGACCAGGTTCCTTGAGCTGACAGCGAACGAAGGTGGGCCCCCCAACCTGTTAGGCTGGTGTCTGTTGTGAGGGTGACTCTCTGGGGTTCTTTGAACAGATGCCCTTTGTTGGTAGTGGGTCTGGTCCACCAGAGTAGCGAGGTGAGAACCTTTGGAGGGATCCTTACTACGAATCTTGAATTGCTCCTTCTTGAGCGTTGATAAGGTAGCAGGAACCATTGAAGGGACCTGGAATGAAATCGGGCCCAGGGAACAATGGATATACATGAGATCATTTTCCCAAGCAATTTAGATAGGTCCAGCAATGAAGCTTTCTTTGCCTGCCTGATGGCCTTAATCGAATTTTGAATGCTAGCAAACCTTTCCGGGGAGAGGAAAACCTTTCTCTCAACTGAATCAATCACCGTCCCTAAATGAACTATTCGAGTGGAAGGGGTAAGCTGGCTCTTTTCGCAATTTACAAGGAAACCATGATCCTGAAGTACTGAAAGAGTGGTTCTGGTGTCCCTCTCAGCTTGGCTTTGGGTTGGAGAAAGAATGAGAATGTCGTCAAGATAGCAGTAAATACGGACAGGGAGTTGTCTGAGGTGAGCTGCTAAGGCTGCCAAAACCTTGGTGAAGGTCCTGGGAGCCGAGGCTAACCCAAAGGGAAGGGCTACATATTGATAATGACAGCCATTGTAATAAAATCTCAGATATCTAGAAAAGGAAGGGTGAATGGGTATATGAAGATATGCCTCAGAGAGGTCAATGGAAGTGAGCCAGTCTCCTTCCCTGGTGCCCTGTAGGATGGACTGAAGGGTATGCATTTTGAATTTATGATGAACAATATAACGATTGAGCCTTTTTAAATCCAAAATGGGCCTCCAACCCCCAGAGTGCTTAGGGACTAGAAAGAGGAGGGAATAGAATCCCTCTCCTCGTTGAGAAGGTGGCACGGGCTGTATGGCCTTAATATCCAACAGATGTTTAATGGCGGTCTCTAGGAGAGCGCGCTTGGTATGATCCCTGGAAATGGGAGAAACCATGAAGTGTTCGGGTGGAAGGACTTGGAACTGAAGGGAAAAACCCAATTGGACCGTGTCTTTAACCCAAGCATCAGACGTAGATGCTTCCCACTGGCTCGCAAAGAATTTAAGGCGACCGCCAATGGGCAAGGGGGCTGAAAACCTATCTTGGACGGCGGGGAGTCTTACTTGCCGAACCCCGGAAGGGTCTTCTGTAACTACCCCCCCCTCTGGACCTGTCTCCCGAATCGCCCCGGTCTCGATAGGCCGGGCGAAAGGTTGGAGATCTCTGATAACGGGGGGAGAAGGGAGTTTGAAAGGGGGTACGGAAGGAGCCCCTTCGAAAGGGCTGAAAGGATCCGGACTCTTGCCTACGAAAAAGAGCCGGAAGAAATTTCTTTTTGTTCCGGCTCTCCATCAACAATGGTTCCAGGGCCGGACCAAATAATTTATTTCTGGAGATGGGAGCTGAGGCCAGTTTCAACTTGTTTTTAATGTCGGCCTGCCAATGCCTAAGCCAAAGCAGCCGTCAGGCCGTAACATGAGAGGATATGGCCCGAGAGGAGAACTTCACCGAGTGAAAATTTGCATCGGCCGCAAACTCAGCTGCTGCTGTTAGTTTTGCAATATCTTGATGGGCCCTAGTATTAGATGGAGGAACATGCTGCTTCAGCTGTCGAAGCCACCTAATAGACGACCTAGTAAAAAAGGATGAGGCGGTGGCAGACCGAATGGCCCAAGCATCAAACTGGTGCGCCCGTCGCAGCGCCATCTCCGCCTTCTTGTCCACCGGCCTTAAGGCTTCCAGAGCGTCTGTGGGGTTAGACGAGGATGCCGGTCTGATAATAGGGTCATCCACCTCGGGGGTGTCTAGCATGGTGGAGAAGTCTGCGTTGAGATTAAAAAATCTCTTGTCCTGCCCTGAAGGGGCGGAGGGGAGACCGGAAGAGGCTAACTATTTCGCCACTAGATCGGAAAAGATTGGAGGGACTGGCACAACTTCAGCCTCCACCGCTGGCTGCCTGAAAATGGCATCCTCTGGAGCCCCAGAGGCTGCTGGCGAAGAATCAGAAGATGGCTGGGGAGTTAGGCCTGAGATATTCTTTGCTTTGAACAGCAAGGACTTAAATAAATGAGGCTTGAACAGGCCTACAAGGGAGGGCTGGTCGGGGGAGATGCCCTCATCCTCCGACATGTCCCCTTCCAGCTGTTCCACCTCAGAAAAGGGCTCAGAATAATGGAGGGGCCCCCTCTCTGACCCTTCCTCTGTCCCGTAGGGTGCAAAGGCCATTTCCTCTTCCTCGTCCTCCTCTTCCTCCCCTTCTGGGAAAGGAGGGTCCCCTTGGGAAGGTACCTGTCTGTGGAGAGTCACCGGTCTGGGTAGAGGTTCTCCGGAGGCAGAATCAATCTCGGGTGCCATTGCTTGAGAGGCTGTCTTGGACAACTGTTGCATACCTTCCGCGATCCCCTGGCGGATGGCAAGCTGCATCCATTCCTTAACGCTGTCAGGGATGATGCTAGTTGAAGGGTCTTCTGGGCATAGGCCAGCAGCGGTTGGGGTGAAGGTCGCCTCTGGAGTTCGAGTGGCCCGGGGGCTCTGGACAGGTGTGTTGTGCCTGGAGAGAGAAGGTTGTTCTGGCAAAGGGGGAGGTTGGTTAGAGGTAGAGGGAATAGAAGCTGGAATTACAGAATGAGAGTCCCTGGAGCGCTTATCAAACTCCTTTTCCAGAGCTCTGTGGCGCCTCAGGGCATCCCTTTCAGAGGCTGTGGTAGGTTCCTTGGCCCTTTTGCGCAGATGGTGAGTTTTAGACTTAGCCTTTAGGGAAGGCCCTCTGGGATTTTCCTCTGCCATTATAACCAAAAGGTAGAAACAAGGTATATTGAATATGAAGGCGGTTGGCACGCCTAGGAATGCGGTCCACAATGGGAGCCAGGTATCCTATAGTTGAGCCACGTCCCCCTTTTGGAAAAATTTTTAGATAACGATATATATATATATATTTATTATTTTTTATTATTTTTTATTTTTTTTGGAAAAAGGAAAAAAACACCTCTAATGGTATACAATAAAAAACTGCACCAAATGACCAAAAAAAGGAATTAAATTATTAATAAAATATAAATGGTTTTTTTTAAAAAAATAGGGAAAAATTAAGATGAGAAAAACTATCTCTAAACAACCAAATTTAACCAAATGAACGCTGAGGCCAAACTTAAAACACGAAAAAATATACCAGGAAAGAAATTGTAAAGGCCTCTGAGGCTGCCTCCCAACAACCTGGGAAGTAGGTGCCTGTCTTCGCCTCTGAGCAGGCTGCGGAATGCCAACAATTAAAATGGGCAACAGGGCACAAAGCCACAACACCCCTTCTGAAATAAAAGCTCCCACAGGCCTGTAGGGCCTGCTATGGGGCTCTATCAACGTCGCAGCAATTTGAGCCTGGGCAAAATGGCGCCCGCCACGAGGCACGCCTAAAAATGGCTACCGGGCTGGACGCAGGGCTCAGAGACGGAATAGCCCTAAGAAAAAGGCAGTCAGCTAAAAAGATTGAGCTGGACAAATGAGGGCTAGGAAAGGCATTCGTGGGGGGAAGACACAACGCGTGCTAGGAGAGCACGATAGCAAGCCTCTGCTTAAAAACAGGAATGGCTTGAAAAGGCAGGAAAAAGGGAAGGGGGGGTGGGGGGAGCAAAGACTCTAAAAACCCTCTATCTCCCCCCTGAGGGGCGAAACTTCGCTCCTTTACACACAACTAAAACTCAAAAGCGCAGGGACCAAGGAAAGAAGCCAAAACGAAACGATCAAACCTGAAAGTGAAACAGAATTCCTGAAACGGCCAAGGAGAATGATCTATAGCTGCCTGTCTCTTGCGAGGCTGAGCTAAAAACTGGGGAACGCATGGAGAAGCCACGTGGTGGGAGGAGCGTTCCTCAATTATAGCTCAGCCTGCAATTGGTGAAGACTAGAGCACCTCCCACTCTCTGGATGCTCGGAGCAGCTCGATTAAGAACAAGGAGGGCTTAAAGGCAGCCATTGTGGATGGTTATTCTGGTTTGGTTTCCTCTTCGTTGGAGAGGAAGGGGTCTTTAATTTCCCCCTCTTCCTCCTCTGAAGAACTACCCCATTCAGAGTGGTAAGAGGATCCCTTGCCATTCTGTCCCTCCCAGCTATAAAAATGATGAGAGGCGTACATGGGTTCCAAAGTGGGGACCTCCCTCCGTGGGGAAGGGTTAACCTGACAGAAGGAAGAAAGGATACCCGAGCCTCCACCTGGGGGGTAGAGGAGATGTTTGAGACCTTCAGCAATGCCCTGTTTGACTGCCACCAAAACTACTTCCTGGATGTCTTGGGACCTGTTCTCCCGGGGAGGAACTATCATCTGGGGCCCCGTCACAGAAGGGATAAGGTTAGCTTCCTCCCTAAACCTGTAAACCCCTGGGGCAAAGCCTGCTGAGGGTTAGGTGTAGCTGTGTTCCAAGTAGGTGGCCTGTAAGAAAGGCCTGACAAACTCAGGTCCTGGGGAAGGTCCTCATCCTGCCTTTCAGTTCTGTAGATGGCTAGATGGACTTCCATCTGCCCTCTCTATGCCTACAGCTTGTTCTTGTAATTGTTGAGCATTTTTTGCAAATTGTTTCTCTAAAGCCTCATGTCTTCTTTTTTCTGTCCTAAGTTCAGACTTGGAAGCCTTCTTAGGGGCTAGGGCCCTGGCCCTGATCTTTACTGTGGCCTCCCTGTTGGCTGAATGGACTCATGGTCATTTTCTTTTCATAACCCTTTTGGGAACTTGAGAGGTCTGAATGCTCTGAATGCCTGATGGTCCTGGCTGGAACCAATCTATTTCCATTGCTCAAGGAAGAAACACCGGAGGTGCTGTCAGCTCCTCCTGATGGTGTTTTCCGAGCTAGATGGCCAGGAGAGAGATAGGATCACTGCCTCGGGATCCACTAAAAAATGGCGCCCAGAGGAATTCAATCACAAAATGGCTGCCAGCCACGAGGCGAGGGGCCTTGAGGCCTTTGATGATCCCTGTTGCACGTTTGAATCCCTGGGACATTGTGCTGTGGCCTTTGTTTGACAATTTATAATGGACAGATTAATATCTTCGCAGAAGGAAGATTTCCCCTCCAATTGATGCAGTAGTAGAAGGGAGGTTGGTTGGGATCGGGCCTAAATACTGCAAGACCACGAGGGCAGCTATCGTAAAACTTTGGTAGTTTAGGGCTTAATAAATCTCTGGAAGAATTGTGCAGCCTCGGGGGGTTTTACAAGCTGCGTGGCCCAGGGAAAAGCTGCCTAGCAGGCTGTTGCAATGTTAATTAGCCTCTAGCAAGTCTGAGGGAGGTTCTGCAGCGTTTTGGCCGATCGCACTTACTGTCTGCTTGTCAGTGCCTTGCTGAGGCAACTGGAGGAGAACGGATCCCCACTCTCCTTGTGAGTGAAGCTCTACTGGAGCCCCGGGAGTTTCTCCCGATCTTGATGAGTCCTTTTTCTTTTTTTCAATGCTTTTGTTTTGAGGAATGCTAATTAATTCAGAGTCCAGAGACAATAGCTCCTATGTCCAAGAGTCGAAAATCTGGGGCTTTCAGCAGAGGTGAACCTTTTATAGTGGCAGTCTCAGCTCACATCATGAGGGCAGAGTTATACCCAATGCTGGACTCTAGAGCAGCGTGACGGAGATTTATCTCCAAAATGGGCAAGTCAGTCACATGACATCTATCAAATATATATTCTAACCCCTATGTGTATGAATGAGCCCAAAATAGTTCCACTATGAATTCAAATATTTAATATTCCCAGTATACTTTATTAAACAATGATATAAATTTTGGGAAAAAATATCTGACCTAGATATAGGTCAGATGGATTATTATCATTAAGTAGCTGACATACAGTACTCAAAAGCTTCTGGCTTTTTCTTCCCTAGTTAGGCCAAACAAAGAGCTACATATTCATTTCTTGCATTTGTGCCTGATTGCAGTCTAGATTAGTAACATGACAAATGTACATACAAACAATTTCAAAAGACAAACCTGTTTTCACAGTTTGCAAAAGAAAACTATGTAATGAATAAACTTTTTGGCTGGGGGGTGTGCAACGCAACACCAAGGACCTCCTGCCACCTTCTTTGGGGTGCAAACGGCACTTCCCCTAACAGCAACTCTCAGAATAGGAAAGAATGAAGGCTAAGGATAAAAGAAACGAAAAATGCGATCAAACCTGATGAAAACGAGCTAAAATTCCTCTCTCGGTCAAGGAACGTCGAAAAGCACTGCCTGTCTCGCATGGGCTGAGCAAAAACTGGGGAACGCATGGAGGAGTCACGTGGAGGAGGAGCGTTCCTCAATTAAAGCTCAGCCTATGGATGCAGAGACTGAAGCACCTCCTACTACTGGATGCTCTGAACAGTGCATAGGAGAATAAGTGCATCTTTCCTCACTTTCTGAATTTCTGATTACATACCATTTCTCTAGAGTTTCATCAAGAAAAATGGAAGCCATAATTGGACTGGAATCCTTCCTTTGCTTATAATCTAACAACAGATTCACCTCATTTATTTTTTTCTAACCTCAAATATATAATTTAGACATTACCAATATAAATATAATAATATTTTACATATAAAAGTAGGGAATCCTTCCTTTGCTTATAATCTAACAACAGATTCACCTCATTTATTTTTTTCTAACCTCAAATATATAATTTAGACATTACCAATATAAATATAATATTTTACATATAAAAATAGGGAATATTATTTCCCCTTGAAATCATTCTTTAAAAACATCTGGACCATTTTCTGCTGTAATATATTTAAAAAGCCATCAGAAACACTCATCCAGAAAAATAAACTGGAATAGGATGAGGGAAGTTTCTTATAACAGAAAATGTTATGCAAATATGATGACGTACTGCTCACGGTTTCATCTATAATTAAGGTAATCAACGAAACTGACTTTTTGTAATCAGCAGCTTGTTAGGAATCAACCTTAGCTACACATCTGTCTTCCAACTACAAGAACAATTCTAAAAGCCTGCTGATTCTCCCTAATTAGTTTTAAACCAACCTTTGGTAGCTTCTTCACCAGGACTTATATGGACAGTATGGAGTCTATTCTCCCATAACTGTTTGTTAAACCCCTGGAAATTTCTCTAACAATACTGTAATTTTATTTCCAAAGACCACTGACAGTTTCCCACTGTCTTTAGGTAGAAAAAGTAATAATACTCTTCCCTAATTCCTAGAATTTTCTAGGAAAAGTGGAAAAAAACCATCAAGCGCCAACCTTGAAAAGAAACAGAGAAAACATTTCATGTGTGTTCCATTTCTGCCCAATTTGGCTGCCACTTCTACTCCTTCTAGGTCATCCTCTCCAGTTGTGAGACTAAAGGCCACAGTTGTGCAACTTAAGATGTAGATTACTTTTTGGGTGAACTTAACATTTTTTGAACCTTACCATAGATAGATAGGCAATATTTGCATTAAACAGTTGCACCATGATTGTGATACCCTTTTAAATTATAAACTAGAAACTAAAAATGTGGACCCTGCAGATCAGATATACTTCCTCTGACACTAATATTATTTTCATATTTGTGCTCATATCACCTTTGGATTTGCACAATAATGCTGAACTTCTTTTAACATTAGAACAAAATGAAAGTAATTTTAAAATGTAGTAAGATCCCATTGACAGAGTGGGTAAATAAATGTGTTGTGACAACTGTGGTGGTCATTTCTTGAGAGCATCCAAGACATATCGTTACAAGTATATTAGCATCAGCAGCATTTCTAATGCGCTCAGCATCCATAATTCCCTAAGTATATTATAAAGCTTTTAAAAATATTCAAAGCGATAGTAAAGGTAATCATGAAAAACAATTAATAGATGTATACGTAGTACAGGCAAAAATAAAAACATAAATACCACCACTAAAATGATGGGAGAAGAAAGATGTATTAACAACATCAAGAAGACATCACAAAGTATTAGAAAAGCCTTGTTGGGGATAGCATATCATAAATAAAGCTCCATAATTTTAAGCACATTCCCTTATAGCTGTTTACCTACCATCAGAAAGAAAAAAAATTAAAGGATGGCTTCAGAAGATAACCAAAATGCCTGGGCAGGTAAAAATAGAATATTCTCCTTTGAGCTGCTCGGATCATCCAGAGAGTGGGAGGTGCTTCAGTCCGTGTTGATTGTAGGCTGAGTTTAATTATTGAGGAACGCCCCTCCCTCCATCACGTGGCTCCATCCAGGCGTTCCCCAGTTTATGCTCAGCCTTTGTGAGAGTTAGGCTGCATTGTTTATCCCTCCTTGGCCGTTTCAGGACTTCGCATATTTGCTTAAGATTTGCCTTAATTTGTTTTTTTCTTAGCCTCTGGGCATCTGGCTGTGTCTCTAGAGAAAGGGGAGAGCGTTCCTTGCCCCCTCAGGGGGGAGTAAAACGGGCAGTATTGAGCGCTCTCGCGCTAACCCCCCCCCCAGCCTCGATCTCAATTCCTGCCGCTTCCAGCCGCTCTTTGTTAGTGGCTCTTTCTGCTTGCGTTTTAAAGCGCTGCTGGTTCTTCCCCGCACACGAACGCCGCGCCGCCCCTATCGGCCTCCTAGCCTTGCCGGAGGGGTTTAATTCCGCCCTGAGCAGCCCCGACGTTAGACTGGTAGGCAGCCGCCATTTGGGGCGCTGCCTCGTGGTTGGGAGCTAATCAATTCTCCGATCTCCATTACAATGACCGCTGCGAGTGTTTCTAGCTCGCCTTACAGACTTCCCCAGCTTGTTCAGAGCCTCTATTCCTCTTGGTATCGTTGGCTATTCCGCAGCAGCGCTCAGGGCGAAGTAGAGCAGCACTCTTGGTATTCCCGGTTGTGGTCTGGGAGCAAAGCTGCTGGAGGCCTCACCTCTCCAACCCAGTGCCTAAAGAGGCCTCAGGCGTTCATTTGACTAATTCGATAAGTTTGCCTGGGTTGCCACAGATTGAGATCGGATTTTATGTGACAAAAATAAGAAATAAAAAATAAGAAATAAAATAAAAAATGAAAACAAAAATACAAATACAAATACAAAACAAAAATAAATTATTAAAACTAAACAATAATATATGGATATATACACTGTTTATACATATTTATGTATATTTTCATACAGATAAACAATGCTCAGAGCATTGCTAATAGTACAATGGCAAATGACCCTGTACTTCTATCATGCTAAGCATATGCAACAATGAAACAAAATGGAATCTAAATACATGGGAAAGCCCTGTCATAATCATAATAACAATATCATATATTTTTACATCAAATTCCAAAAGGGGGATGCGGACCAGCCAAAAGGATACCCGGCCTTCTGACATAGGCTGAATCCTAGGCGAGCCAACCGCCTCTATTATTCTTCTGTATGATCTTTACCTTTTAAAATGGCAGATGACAACTAAGGCCCTCCTTGAAGGCCAATTAAGTCTCACCTTTTGTGCAGCCAGGCTAAGGAAACTTCAAAGGCCTCCGAGGAGCCCCTGTGACACAGTGATGACAGTGCAACACTCCAAAGCTACTCTACAGCCAGCTGCCTGCAGCTTGGCAGCTCGGGGTCCACTGGGCTCAAGGCTGACCCATCCTCCCAAGATGGGTAGAGGGAGGACCCAGATTGTTGAGGGCAACATGCTGACTCTGTCAACTGCTCACAGAGAGCTCTAAAGCACTACAATGTGATACATAAGCACTATGACTGTATGAGACACCTTAAGGCATCATAAGCATTGGAGAAGGAAGTCCTCAGGCGATCCAGGGGGTCTCCTTTGGTGCCCCCAGCCCCCTCCTCACCTTTCTTTCCAGATTATTCTTCCCTCCTCAGGCGCAGCTCTCCCCAGGGACAGCAGGCCCTGGTCCACTGACCAGACGGGCACTCGAAGCTACACTTACTTCATGACCACGGGTCTGTGCCAAGAGGAGCCGGACATAATCGAGATTCAAGAATAAATGAAGTCATGGATGGAGCTGGCTACCCGCCAGGGAGTTGTAGAAGGTCTCCAACAGATTTCCTGACCCGGCTTCCTCCCAATGACTCCCGAACACGAGTCGCCATCGGTCAGGTCCCCGCTTGGATCGGATTCTACCACGGTCAGGTACCTTACAGAGGGTCTGTCCTCTTCCAGAAAGAGAACAGGGGGACGAGGAAGGTAACTAGATCAATTCAGGGAGGAGGAACAATTCGAACTGGGGCCGTCTCATTGCAGTGCACCCGTTGGAAATGTTCACGGAGGGAGAGATGTCCCAGGATGAGGGTCTTACTCCCGACCATCCCTCCTCGGTGAGCTTGTTCAAGCCACTCCTGTTCAATCGCTTGTCCTTAAGACTCCCAAATAGCATCTCTGGCCTGTTCACTCAGTCTCCCTCTGTCCTTCCTTCCTCGGAGGTGGGCTCAGAGGATGGCAACTTCAAGAAGCCCGTTGTGGGAACCGAAGTGATTTCGGCTACTCTGACCGGCTTCTCTGACCTGGTTTAAAACAGCTGACCCCCACCGGGGCCTCCCCTGCCCCATCCAGCCAGGACAAGGGGTTTGTTATCCCCAATCCAGAATCCTCTAACCCACCTAATACCCTTGAGGGGGAGGAACCCTTTGTTGGCTTAGCATCCTCCTTCTTCCCCGTGATCCTCTGGAGGTTCTGTCAACTGAGGACAAGAGGCCTGAACTAGCCTCCGGGCTCTCCAAGCCTATGCTTGGGCCATCAGATCAGCTCTGCCACTTCCCCTTTTCACTGGGTCCTCGACCCGATGGATCCGTCAACTTTAACAGCATGTCCCCTCATCCCCTCAAGGGCGCATCAGGACATCGCTGACCTTCGGCGTGGCAGAATCCTCGGCCGTCGCCACTTTACCATTCATTCAGTTAAGTTCGCCAGTAGTGCCCTAACCTCTCTTGTCACAGCCCCCGCCTCCCTGGCTCAAACACCGACAGGCGGATGTCAAACTCCGTCTTGGCTACTGCTCCCATCAAGGGAGACAAATCACCGGCTCGGCTCCGGAACCCCCGCTAGTGGAGTCCCGAAGCAAAAATCCTTCCCTCTCTTGTGGAGGCCAGAGCACAGAGCCCCCAGCCATGTCAGAGAGGGTCCGCCGACCCTTCTACCAGCCTCTCTCCCCTCCCAGGTACTGATCCCCCCCCCTCCTCTCGGCCATCCCACAGGATCAAGCCGATTTGGGCGACAGGATCAGAAGGGGCGGTACCCATAAGATACCCCTCAGGGGATCAAGCTGTAGTCTCTTCCGACGCCTTGACTCGGAAACGCACACCCCTTATACAGGCTCCAACCCGTCCCACCCTCATCGAGGACGGCGCCTTGCTCCCACCTCTTGGGGCCCCCACTCCCTCAGGTGGATGGAGAACGATCCTAGACCTAAAACGACCTAATCTTTCCTGCCCCCGCAGGCTTAAGATGTACACCTTGCAGTCCTCCCCATTGGGTACCAGGCAAGGGGACCGGCTCTCTCTTATGGTTCTTCCAGAAACGTTTCTACCTATCCCCTTCCGGGCTCTCCCTCCCAAATTCCGCGGGTTTTGTTTCAACCTTTACCACTCTCATTAGGCGGACCAACCTTTGAGTTGAACCTCCCAAGGTTCTCGCAGCTCTAGCGGTTCCCCTCAGGAACCTCCCCGTTCATATCCACCTTTACATCGGGGACTCCTCATCCTGCCCCTCCTCAGACGTCCAGCAGAGAGGGACCCCAGAGCTCTCTCTCTGCCCCCCCAAGACCATGGGCCCCTCATAACCTGACGAGCACCAACTGTCGCCATCTAACCGGATAAACCAACTCGAGCCCGTAATTCATTTGGTTAAAAGGGGAAAAATAGTTCTCTCCTCGGAGAGATTCCTAGCATACAAGGACCCGTCAAACCTATCCGGCGCTCAAAAGGCAACACTAGTAGAATTGTCTAAATTATTGGGTAGGCTGGTCTCAAGCATTTCTATTGTTTCCTGGGCCCGTTTTCTCGCCAGAATCCTTCAGTGGTTTCTGCTCTCTTCGAATGCCTGGTAGAAGTATCCAAAATCCACGCTCAGGGTCCCTCCAAGGGGCCTTACCCCTCTCCTCCGGCAATACAACCCCGCAATCAACAAGGGCCACTCCTGCAGGGAGCCCCAACGCTCCTCCCTCACCACAGTCGCCTGTCTGCCCGACTGGGGCACTCTATCCACTCGTTCGAAGGGCGCCGCGGGTATAGTGGTATCATGCAAGATCCCCTCTCTCGGCACGGGGCAGATTGTCGGAGACAGAACGGGTATGCAATATAAAATTGGGTGGAACTCCTCGTCATACTCCGGGCCCCGCGCAGCTTCCACCTTCAGGTATGCGGGCGCCGCGTCCTCCTCACCATCAGTGTCACCGCCAAAGCCACGTCTCAGACAAGGGAGCACCCAGACCTCTCGGTTAATGAGAGAAGCCAAGCGTCTCTGCCACGGGGCGGAGTGCAATCTCCTCCTTGAAGCAGAGCCATCTCAGGAGTGTCAATCACCAAAGTGGATTGGTTGGACAGGGCCATGGTCGACCAATCCGAACGGCGTCTCTCCCGTCTCTGTTCTAGGGGCGATCACATTCTTCGGCCTGCCAGTCGAGGATCTCTTTACATCCCCTTCAACACACACCCCTGATTTCCCTCAAGGTTCCCCTCCCATGGGGCCTAGGATTATGACGCCCTACGTTGTCCCCGGCTCCCAGGGGCCCCCTGCATCCCCACTAGCACTAGTTTCCCAGAGTCATACAGGAGCTGATCCCGAGAATGCAGAACTGTTTCCGGTGGCTCTCCCCTGCCCCAGGCGCCCTTGGTTGGCGGTCCTCCACAACCTATCAGTAGCTCCTCTCTGGAAAATCCCCCCGCGGGGGGGATCTCCCCCTCTCACGGGCCCCTCGGCACCGGATCCCCTGGCTCTAGCTAGCCTCTAGAGCTTGAGCAGAACCGTTAAAAACGAACAATCAAACAAGCAATCAAAAAAAAAAAGAGAACGAGAAGTTCCCTGACCAGATTATTGACCCCATCTTGGTTTCCAGACGATCCTCAACCATCCAAACCCATGAGATCACCCGAAATAACTCTGCAAGCGGTGTCACCTATCCCAGGTCAGCCCTTGTAATAAGGCATCCCTCAGACAACCCACTAACTTGTGTCCTCCAACTTTTCCTCATACCCTGCCTGGGACCTTGTTAGGGTCCTTTTGTCCCTCACTGAGGACCTCTTGAGCCTCTCAGGGAATTCTCCCTCCAGCTCTTAACTTCAGGGTTCCATTCCTGGTGGCCAGTGCTCGGCTCGTCGAATATTGGAGATTGCAGCATCATCGGTAAGAAAGGACCTCTGCATCTCCCTCGTCGTCCGGGTGGTTCTCCGGCCCGACTCTGCCTTATTGCCCAAGGTCAACCCAGCCTTTCGCAAGGCAAGGGATCTCATTCTCCCAAACCTCTGCCCAACCCTCGTGCGAGAGATACCTGTAACGTGCCCCTCGCATCTACCTTACGCGCTCCCAGCCCTTCATGAGGTCTGAATCCCTTTTCCTCCTTTCAACCCAAGTCTTTGGACCACAAAGTGTTCCCTCCAACCCTCGGCCCTGGATCAGAGCTACTATCTCCAGATCTCGCTTGTCACAAGTTTGCCAGTATTAGTGAAACTGCAGCGCATCCCATCAGAGAGGCAGATACACCGGTAACTTGGGTCACTCAGGCCCCTATCACTGATAATTGCCGGGCCTCCACCCGGACTCCTCCGTCTTCCTTCATTAGGCATTCCGAGATCGACATATTGTCTCAGCTAAGGTCTCGTTTGGCAGACGTGTCCTGTGGCGGGTCCTCAAGGACCCAGAGAGGCTCCTGAAACAGACGGGGTCCCTCCCGTAGGACAGCCAAGCTTTGGTATGTCCCACTCTCTGGATGATCCGAGCAGCTCAAAGGAGAATGGGCGTTGGTTCTTACCTGACACGCCATTTCTCTTCGAGCTGCGAGGATCATCCAGCCCCACCCTTATCCTTCCCGTCTGGTGGGGTCTTGTTTCGGCCAATGAATCATTAAGTCTAGTAAGATGAGAGTACGGTTTTCTCTTCCCTCTCGACTTCGCATAAACTGGGGAACGCCTGGATGGAGCCACGTGATGGAGGGAGGGGCGTTCCTCAATAATTAAACTCAGCCTACAATCAACACGGACTGAAGCACCTCCCACTCTCTGGATGATCCTCGCAGCTCGAAGAGAAATGGCGTGTCAGGTAAGAACCAACGCCTATTCTGGGTCAAAGACAATCATCACTAACATCTGATTTGAATCTGGAAACAG
This sequence comes from Pseudonaja textilis, assembly GCF_049901715.1. NCBI lineage: Eukaryota > Metazoa > Chordata > Lepidosauria > Squamata > Elapidae > Pseudonaja > Pseudonaja textilis. The sequence goes on along the minus strand of NC_141990.1, from coordinate 39,569,554 downwards.
ACTGGGAACCTGAGGATGATAATTTAAAAGCAGGTAAAATGAGGAGAAACTCTACAGTATCTGCAATTATTTTTATCTGGAGTTAAGCACAGGTAGTCCTCTACTTATGATCACAATTGAGGCCAATATTTCTGTTGTTAAGTGAATTTTGCCCCATTTTACGACCTTTCTTGCTGCAGATGTTAAGTGAATCACTGCAGTGGATAAGCTAGTAACTGGTTATTAAGTGAATCTGGCTTCGCCATTGACCTTGCTTGTCAGAAAGTTGCAAAAGGAGATCACATGACCCTGGGACACAACAGCCATAATATGAAGCAGTTGCCAAGCAGCTGAATTTTGATGACATCATCACGGGGATTCTGGAAATGGTGTAACTGAAAAATGCTCGTAAGTCGCTTCTTTCTTTGAACGCTCACTAAGCAAACTCTTATAAGTCGAGGGCTACCTGTATAAATAGTCCTTGACTTATGACCACAAATAACCCCAACATTTTCTGTTGCTAAGTGAGACATTTATGAAGTGAATTTGCTCCATTTTGTGATCTTTCTTGCCACAGTTTTTAAGTGAATCTCTAAGTTAGTGACACCGTTGTTAAGTGTATCTGGCCTCCACATTGACTTTGCTTGTCAGAAGGTCATCATAAATATGAGTCAATTGCCTAGTATCCAAATTTTGATCACATGTCCATGGGGGTGCTGCAACGGTTGTAACCGTGAAAAAACAGACACAGCTCACTTTTTGAAGTGTCATTGTAACCTTAAACAGTCACTAAACAAACTGTTGTAAGTTGAAGACTACCTGTAGAAATATAAAACCAGGTATAGTATGAAAAATGCAGGTACAAAAGTTCCCCGTTCTTTAAAGGTGCATTTAAGGGCAGGCATGAGAATGAGAGGCTTCTGGGAGTCAAACTGCTATCTTTCCTCTCCATAAAAATCCACTAGAACCCTCTCTTCCAAAATGGCCCAAATTTCAGCACCCTAATCTAAGGATACAGAGATCTTGAATGGGCTGAAATTGTGGTAGGATAATTGCATGAAGCTTTTGGACTGCCCCTTTGGTCTATATGTAATCCATTTTATGGCTGTAATTCATAAGAAACTAAGATAATACACCCATTCTATATCCAAAGGTCAGCCAAATTTGCTGCTTGGATGGTGTTTTAGCAATATTTGAAAGGTCTTGGTTGACCTATTTTCTCTAAGCAGGACAATATGAAAAAAAAAACCTGTAAGCAGCTACTTCATCTTCGTCTTCTACATAATTACTGGTTTTTAAAACAAGGAAACAAAACAAGTTATTATGGATTCAGTTCCTATAAGCCAACGTCACTGGCCATACTTACTGGGACTAATAAGATGTTTTCGGTGAGAGCTGATATCCAAAATATGTGGAAGGCACCACATTATCTTCCTTAGAGACGGGTATGTACATAAACTGGAGATAATGAGTACAGGACTGTTGATTTAACCTTGCATGTTATTGTCAACAAGTAGCATGCTTCTGAAATGCTCAAAAACTGACCATAAGCGAAGGCAACCATCCAAATGTTTCATCCCCAGATTGCAATAACCAAAATGCATCCTAATTTATTGTTATATACTGCTCAATTCCCAACAGCTGTGAGAGGCTTACATCAAACAACAAAATGAAAAACAGAACCATGCTGATGAAATCATAAAATATTCCCTAAATGCAACCCAACTGGAATACATTAATTCTCGTTGTCCTCAAATGATTTCCTGAAGCGTCATATCTTGAAAGCTCTTCAGAAGCGCCAAGAAATAGGGTAGTTTGGATATCAAGAGAAACTGTTTCATGGAAGAGGTGCTATCACAAGAAGGCTCTGCTATGGGGCCCCAGTCAATGGCACTCCTTTGGAGAAGAGATCTCAGCAGATCTCAGCTCTTATTGGAACAGGCATACTCATCCCAGAGCAGGTAGTTTCAAAGATATCCAGGCCCTGAGGCAAGTATGGTTTTCATGATGACAACTGGCATCTGAGTTGTATCTAGAAGTGGACTGACAGTTAATACAATCTCTTATGGTGTTACGTAGGTTAATCCAGGCATACTTCTAGCTATCTGGATTGCTGCATGCTACATATATCAAAGGTTTCAGATGATTTTCAAGAGCTGCCCCATTTAGACAAATCTGAACGAGAACACTGCATTCTTATTTTTCTTTACCTATCAAATTGTGAAGCAACTCAACTCTGCTGACTCTGAGTGACTTAAAAATAAAAAGAAAATAATGCATATAAAAAAGATACAAGCGACCAGAAAAACAGTATACCAACTATAATTTACAAATTAGTTACATCTCAAGTCATAAGCTGAGTTTCTCTATCATAAAAAATGTATTTGCATTTTTTAGCATTTCTATACTCATCAAACGAGCAGTACTGAAAAACTCAGTATTTAATCTATAATTTGCTCTTAGCAATTCTATTATTAAGGACAGGCTTTCTTGCCTGGATTCAAGAATCCTATAATTTATTAATTACTAAATTAAACAGCCAAGCACTTTACAATCATCACTGTTGAAGCACTTCCAAGGAATAGTAGCTTTCACAATGTTTTCTCTCACTTCCTCGCTGTTCCACTCCTGGAAATCCCTAACTCCAAGAATTTAAATTTTACAGCCTTTAATTAAGGCTATAATGTATTTTTACAGGAGGTGTGATAGCAACTCTATAATTAAAGATAGAGTTCATTGTTTCTTTCCTCATTCTAAAACAAACATCTAGACATTTAGGAGTTTTTACAACCCAAGTTTATTGCACGGGACTCATATCAGATTGTCAATCAATTCTGCCAATTACTTTTATGATTACAATTTAATTTTTAAAGTCAACACTTGACATTTCTTTTCCCCCTCATTTTTCAGAGTTAACATAAAATATTAATGCATCAAAAACATAACTGCCAGTGCTGTGCACTGGGACATAATAGGAAGAGGAGCTGGTAAATGCCTTGAGTCAGCTTATCCCAGCCTGGAGATTTCCTGAGGTTTTGAACTTCAATTCCCCAAATTGCAAGTCAGAGATGCTTGACACCACTGTGGAAGGTTGCTTGAACCAACTGCCTTGCACAAAAGAGCAAAAGCAATAGCAAGCCCCAGTATCTCCATTTGTTGCTGTTTCTACTAGTTAGGTTGCCTGATAAAGAAGAACAAGAAAACAATTTCCTCAGGAGGTAATGCTAATTTCATCTCTCTTTGCTCTTACTTGCGATGTCCAGATTTGTGAGAAATGTGTCTAGATTTATTTCTGACAATGTTTCAGCAGTTCTAAGTTATCTCAGTGATGGACCACTTGTAGAACATGAGAGTCTTCTAATCATGATCTTTAGAGGTTAGAAATGAATAACCTAAAGTAGGCTCCCACAACTTGATAAATTAAAAATAATTGTAGGCCCCAAAGGAATACCTGGTGTAGCCTTCCCTAAAGTAAGGGAGTTAGTTAAAGATCTGTTCTCTATGTGAGGAAGGAAGTGAGTTACTATTATTCACACAATGAAAAATCATGGCCTTAGTCAACACCCTAATTTTATTTTTCTGTTGCGGCATTTCTCTTGCATTCTCAGAAAACAGCACCAAACATTTAGCAATACCTTAAATTAGCAAAATTATAAAGCAGAGCTGTCTCCCAACAATAAGATCTAACCATCCTGAACAGCATCATTTATACTGCCTGCTTACATAGTGGGAGAGTATCATATGGTTTTGGGAGGGTGGGCAAGTTGTTTCACAGAATATGGGCTGCCATTGAGAATTACTGACTTCTGTTGCTGCTTACCAAAGCTCATTTTACTCCAGAGATTAGATAAATGATGCCTTCCAAAACCAAATAACACTTGTAATAATAACGGAGAAGACTTTAATTGACCCAATATCTATGAAATAAACTTTGCAAAACATGGTTTTCTCAAGGAATTCCTGATTTGTTTTGCCAATGTTTTTATCCATCAGAGAATGAAGGAAAGGCACAAGCAAATCATTTATCCTTAACTTAATATAGTCCACCAGAAAAGTTAATAAAATGGAAGTAGTATAAAAAATGAACTAGGAAAAAGTGACCACGTAACGCTGAAGAAAAGATCAGTGAAGTCAAATGTGAATTTTAGACTTCAAAAGATGTTAATATTCTCAGAGCAATAAATAGGACACCACCAATAGAGGCAGGAAAAACTAATGAGTAAAGGAGCTCAAGCTGAGTTACAGCACCTAAAACTTGAAAAAACTAAAAGCATGATTGCCAACAACCTAGTGAGGAAAAAAAATAAAAGTAGGAAAACAAATTCACACATAGAGCATAAAAAGAGGGTTACAATAGAAATGTGTACATGCGCATTTGTGCATTCATGCATGTAAATACATATCTCCAGAATTCTAGACAGAACATCAGCAGTTTAAACTCACAGTGGTGCAGAATGACAAGAAAAAAAAGGCTTCTTCAGATATGTATAAAAGATGAAAAGAAGCTATATACCAGCTGCTCAAGTGCAAAAAAAATTATAACAGCAAGTTTAATTCCCGTTTCATCTCAGTCATCTCCAATAATATATACAGTTGTGAAGAACAGAATAAAACAAAGAAAAAATTGAAGCTTGGAACTGACAGAAACATGCAGTCAGGGAAAAATTAATTACTTTGAACAAGTTTAAATCTCCAAGGCCACATGTGCTGTCCCAGCCAGTCTATGGGAATTGGATAGTTACTTAGGAATTATGAGCGGTCCCCTTAAGGGAATGCATCATGGTAAATGTAGTTAAAGTTATCCTGGGAAATGTAGTTCATGTCAAGTGGCCTCATCTGTTATCCCAATTGGTCACTAATTTAACCCTCCATGGGTTGGGGGGAGTTTTCCTCACTTTTGCCTGAACTTTCTAACTCATGGCAGCTGCTTTCTATCGCTATGAGATGGGTTAGGAGATAACCATCTTTTACTACAAGGCATGCATCTGCACAGCTTAAAAATCCACTACTGTGCAGAATATAGAAAACCACATAAACTGCATCCTACTATCTTGAAGATACTATCTAATGGTCTGAGTAAACGATCATCTCTTAGAAATCTTGGAGAACAGATTAAATGCCAGATGACTAGAGGAAGACAAACCATATCTTTCATCTTCTAAAAGAGGAAAGAAATAAATCCTTCAACATTACAGAATACTCAGCCTGAAGTTAATATTTAGAAACACTCTGCAGCAGATTATACAGTAATCAGACAGTGAAAAAAATGCCAAGATTTCCAGAAAATAGCATGTATTTGTCAAGAACAAATCTTGCCAGACTAACCTGATCTTGGACAACATTTAATAGATTGTAGAAATGATATGTATATAATATATCTTTCTATAACTCATGGACAAAATTATTTGTGACATTGCATTTGTTAAATTGATGTGGGCTGGAGAACATGACAATTCAGTAGCATATCACATACAGATATAGGGGATGGCCAGGCGGAGCCCAAGAGGGCAGGTCACATGCAACGTCAGTCTGGAGTCCCCACGCGCCACCCAAAAATCTGTTGACTTTTATCTAGCACCAATTTGGCCTGACTGTTAGTCGATCAGATTCTTATATATATGTTGCATGGAATTAACTTGCAGTGCTTCTGAACTCTACCCTGGTTCCTGGTTTCTTATGCCTGACAGCAGGCTCAAAAATTATACTTATCAATAGAGTGCTCCTTGTAGATCTTCATCAAACTGAAGGGAGGTATCCAATGAGGTGTAACAAACCTTAGACCTGGCCAGTACTCTTCAACACTTCAATTTACAATGAAGGAAAGGTAAAATATATCTAATTTATACATGACATAAAACAGTGATTTTGACAGATTAGATTATAGGCTGAAGGTAACAAAATGAAATGTAAGTGTCCAAAAAATATTTCAATGCTCCCCTTCTCTGGATGTATGCAACTGAAAGGGAGACAATGGCTTGGCAGGCATCTTTTAATTTTCAGATAAATAACAAAAATGCATACAAAATAAAAAAATAACAAGTTCTTAAAATCAAGCAAAAAATGCACAGAAAAAAAACAAAATATAAATTATATGTCATTACAGTAAATTCTATATTTCTAATGCAAACATTTTGCAAGTATGTATAGATATCTGTATATGTGTGTGTATTCATTTCTAGTACAATTATATATTATCATATATGTATTTTTGTATTCTGCAACTTTTGTTTTTTTTTCTTTTACTTATTATTTAAAAAAGCAGTTAAAGATGTATGCTTTAATTTTCACTCCTAAAGCAGACAGTTGGGCTCAAGGGTGAAGAATTGAAATTTCTATGATTCTAAAGCCAAGAACTCTATCTCAAATTTTTAGAAAGGCCAAACTATTTTTCAGGGGCCTGTTTCAGAACTGTGAACAATGTATTTCCATCTCAGCTAGTTATAATAACCTTAAAATTAAATATGTGTCTTCAAGTTTCCTCTTTCTTTTCCTCTTGTATTGAGTATTGGAAGTCTTGTGTCCAGTGGTTCATGCTTATTAATCTACAAAGCTGCTTTGAAGAGCTTTTCAAGTTGAATAGCAGAATAAATACAAATGCCTGTTAAATTATGTTGGCTTCATCTACACTTTTTGTCTTTCAGAATAAACATCAGCTCTCCTATGGGATCAAGCCAAATGCTCACTTGGATCAGAATTCTTTACCACACATAGTATATGAGAAGCTCATAAAGAAGAACAAGAGGACAATAGATCTCCTCAGCAGCTGGTATTTCAAATATGCTGCCTGTGGTTCAGGAAGTCATTTAGCTGGTGGAGGTAAAGAGCAACTGGGGCTAGAATCACGTCCTTCTAGAGTTCCACTGGCCTGAAGTGGGGAGAGAAATATTATCATTCGTGCTGGATGTTTGAACTGACAATTCACACACACTACACTGAACACGACAAGATCTTTATGTGGTCCAAAATTACGTAACTTGTTCATTTCTGCTTTAAAATAAAATTTTAAGCTTTCCATTAAAAAGACAAAAGAATTGCAGCATGGGAGAATCAGCCTGAGAGAAAAAGGGCTGGACATCTTCTCCAGGCTGAGTCAGTCCACTAAAGTTGGAGAAAAGTCCTTACAGATGTTCACCCCATTCATTTGTGTGAGAGCAAGGACCCTTTCAAACTACAGGCAGTGTAACAATTCGACAAAAAGCTCTTTTTGATTAGTTGCATTTGCAAGTGAAGGCTTACATTTAACGACTGAGATGCAATGATTAGTTCACAAATACACACCCTATGCAGTCCTGGAATAGATGAGATAACTGACCTTTCCAAGAGGGCAACTCCCAGTTCTTCAGGGCCTCTAGGGGTGAACTGCACTGTCTTTTAAAGCGCCATGCACAAAAACTGAAGTCTGACATAAAAAGTGCAAAATCTGGCATTCGGATAGCATAAAAGTGGACAGGGCTTTCTTCTTCCCTTTTAAGTGAAGATGGAGGCAAAAAAATGGAGAGGAGTAGGACAAATTTGGAAGGGCTCATGCCACATTAAAGCTATGCATGTTGAAGACAAATGCATTTTTCTCCTTCAGAACGAAAGTTGAGAATGATGGTAGCTGCACCTTTGGAGAAAACTAAACGGTAACTTTGAAGGAGAAATTGGCTGTCAAAAGGCATAAATTGGCTGTTCTCCCTTAAGTTATTAAAAAGGTTCTTCCTCCCACATAATTAGAATAGATCTTAAAAACATAGGTATTACCAAAACTAATTAATAAGATGATGAATTATTAAAAATATGCATGTGTTATTTGGCAAAGAAAAAAGCTGAATTAAGTATGAGCGAAGTGATAAAACCATTAATAAAACCAGATTCCACATTCAAGTATATATAACTGTCGATCGCACTGCAATGCAAGCAAACAGTTGAGTTCATAAGGACTCCGAGAAACCAATTAAGATTTCAGTATTTATAATGGATCACCCTTGCATTTGCTAAATTTGTAATGTTGAATTATTGGCAAATTTTACACAACAAAAGCAATTGTCTTTGTGAAGAATGTTTTCCAATGTGTTAATACCTTCATGCTGTGAAAATGTACTTGAATAAAATACTACAAAGAGAAAATTCAAATTGGGCTGCCAAGGAGACATTTGAAAGTATTTATAGCTATAGTGCACAATCTAAGATTCATTAGCTAAGAGCACACGTTACATTAAGCCATATTGTAATTTTTATTTAGAATAATTTCATTTAGTTAGAAATGTTGTATGAACTTGCTATTGTCGTATGTGCAAACTTGCTATTGTGGGATGTAAATCATGATTTATGACTTAACATATATGAATTTGGCCAGGGTCTTATTCACCAAAAAAACAGTATAAAGGAAAATACCAACCTAGTAATTCAGTAATATGCATAAGAAGGTAGTTTCCTCCTCTCTTCACCCGAATGACCCCGACAGAATTACAATATTGCTAAAAACATCTTAATCCCCCCATGAAAATGATTCTATGCTAAGGCAATTCTTGAGAATGGATTTAAAAGCAGCGTCAAATCAAGAACCACGTTGGTAGTTTTATCATCTTGGCAATCTCAGTTAGCTTCACAGTTCCCTTCTGAATTAATTTCTACACTATACTGTACGGTAGCTGCCATGCAAGGATTGCAGTAATGCAATTGAGAGCTTGCCAAAGCATGTATAACAGGCTATATCAGTCTAGTTATCCCTACTCTGAAATATACTGATATTCTGTTGCTGCTAGTATATCAAGTTGATAAAAATACAGTCTTAGTCACCAAGGCTTCATGTCTCCTATGTCAGTGATGGATACAGAAGTACTTCTAAACAAGATTCCAGGTCTTTCAAGGTAAGTATAGTTTTTCAACAATACTACTTAGCTGGATCATTTCATATTTTTCTTCATTTTTTTTGGCTGTTTGCAATCCTAATGCCTTGGATATCCATTGCTTCATTTAATGAAAAGGACAGATAAATTTCATCCTCCTATTGATGACTACTCAGCACAATCCCACTAGTTTCATGCAGATATCAAATAGCATGGAAAATAATGAATTTTGAGGCATTCTATGACACAACTACCATGATGCAAAGTTATCATCTTCTACCACCCTCCTAAGGAAGCAGTAAATTAAATAAAGCTGTGCTCTTCACTACCCATTCCAACAACTGATCCAGATTCTAGAGGAATACCTTGACAGAGGTAGCTACTAAAGCTACTAACAGGTCCAAGAGAATCAACAAACTTGTACTTCTCATGAAATACATCTCCCACAGAGGCCAGGACTTTTGTTTCAAATACCAAAGTTTGAGTAAAATAACCCTAAATAATTTTACTTACTTTTAAAATCCCACTATACAAATAAAAGTACAAAATCAATAGGAGTAAAGTCCTTATTCTTTTGAATATTCTCCGATTGTAAAGATCTTGAGCCAGTTTGGTCTAGTGGCTAAGGCATCAGGCTAGAAGCCAGGAGACTATAAACTCTAGTCCAGCCTTAGCTGAGTGACTTGGGCCAATCACTTTCTCTCAATCCATGATGTCAGGTTCCGGTGACAAGCTGGACAGTCAATTTTGTTGCAACCAATAGATCAATACTTAGTTGATCTGAAAAAAAGAGGACCCTGCATTTATTGGGGAGAAGCATAAGAATTTCAGATCTTCAGGTGCTATATGATTCAATAGAGAGAAAAATGTTTCAAATATATATCTCTTCCAATAATAAATCCTCTAATGCCATACATTCTTTAGACTGAAGATAACATTTTATATTTATTTTTCTCCAAAGCTTTTTTTGTACCATCATTCTTTGTTTAAAATGTAACATTGCTTTGTAAATAATTCCACATACCACCAAGCTTGCATAGTTGTCAGCTTCTTTTTGCTTCTTTTGATTAGCTTAGTAAAAAAGGTTGGTACGCTTCTTTTTCATACTGGCCATGAAGAAAAAAGAAGAGTTTTGCTGAAGACAATATTAAAATACTAGATACTAGCTGTGTAAGAAAATTTAAAAAGGGATGGGAGAGATACCAAGGGAGTGTTCTAAAAAATGGAAGTTGTAGAGGAAAATATAACTAACACAAGTGTGTTTTGTACTCCAGAGTGTAGCCAAAAGAAGAAAAAAACAACAACCAACCTGCTTATATAAGCAAGAAGAAATGTTGATTCAAAGGCATTTTTTTCTGTTTTGGATCTGACTCTAGTTCTGCTTTTTGTTCAGGGTTTTTGTTCTGAGTAATTAATTATACTGTATGCTTTCTAGTATTACCAGCTTGTTTTTCTATGAAATGAATGTTAGGTATTTTGCAACCGGCTGCAGGTACCACAACAGGTATTTTGTAAAGTAGCATTATCCCATGGCATCACTTTGTGATGGCTCTCAATTGTTTCTCAAAACTCCAAAGTTGTTGATTGGGCCCAAAAGATTGGAGTCTTGTGGATTAGCCTGGAGACTGTTGGATGGGCACTTCTTAGAAAGAACAAATAACAAAAGACAGAAAGAAGAGTTTGTTCTCAATTTACAACAGTTCACTTAGTGACCGTTCAAAGTTATGATGACACTGAAAAAGGAACTTATGACCATTTTTTCACACTTATGACTGTTGCAGCATCCTCATGGTTATGTGATTTACATTCAGATGCTTGACAACTGACTCACATTTATGACAGTTGCAGTGTCCCAGAGCCATGTAATCCCCTTTTGTGACCTTCTGACAAGCAAAGTCAATGGGGAAACCAGATTCACTTAATAATTGTGTACAAATTTAACAACTGTGGTGATTCACTTAACCAGCATGGCAAGAAATTCTGTAAAATGGAGCAAAACTCACTTAACAAATGTTACTTAGCAACATAAATTGTGGGCTCCATTGTGGTTATAAGTTGACGTGTATAAGGTTAGATGGGATTTAGTCCATTTTTTAAAATCCCAAGAGTTTCTAAAGAAGGGGTTGATTCATATGATCAAAAAAAAAAAAAAAAATCACACAGATTCATAGTTTCCTGGCATTCCCCCCTCTCACTTCTTCCTTTGTGCCCATTTCTGAATACAAAGTTTTTAATGCCTTTAACAAGAATAGAGCTCAATGAAACAATGAAGTCATGTTAATGTAATCCCCCTCATCTTTTAAATGAGATAGCTTGATCCTCAACATTCCCTCCCACCCAATAGCACTGTTAAAAGGAACCAAGGACAATTTCTGCTTTTCAACTTCACAGTCAGCAGAATTTTCTGTTTATAATCATAGTACATCCTTACAGCTTTCTGTTCTTTAGTTCCTAATTTCTGAAATATTTATTTTTGCCACATAACTTTCTGTACTAAAATACCGTATCTCACAGTTTTTTTTAAGATTGTTGAGTTTTGTTTCTAGTCAGAGTTGTGTTCGTCACTACAAATGTCTCAACCTAATCTACTTACACCTACCATGCATATTACTTTGAATGAGAGCTGGCAGGCGGAGAGGAGAAAAGAATGGAGGAATACAAGCATGTTTGAGAAAGATGGCATTTCTCCAACTGCCTTTCCCAGCAATATTTTCTTTTAACACGCTCGGATCCAGTGGATTTTTAATATTTTAAAAATAACTTCTAAAAACCTCAGGATGAAATCCCCTTTTCACTTTAGTCATAAATATGAACCACTTGCCAAGCATCTGAATTTTGATGACATGATCATGGGGATATTGCAAACTTCGTAACTGTGAAAAATGGTCATAAGTCACTATTTTCAGTGCTGTTGTAACTTTGAACCGTCACTAAATGAACTGTTGTAAGTTGAGGACTACCTGTATAGTGTATGCCAGCTCATGGAGTGTGATAGTGTGTGATAGCTAACTAAAATACAATAGGTTTTTAATAGTCCTCTGCCTCTGAATATTATTTATACTTCATCCTGGTGGTGCAGTGGTTAGAGTGCTGTATTGCAGGCCACTTCTCTGATGACCGGCTGCCTGCAATTTGGCAGTTCAAATCCAACCAGGCTCAAGGTTGACTCAGCCTTCCATCCTTCCGAGGTGGGTAAAATGAGGACCCAGATTGTTGGGGGCAATATGCTGACTTTGTAAAACCACTTAGAGAGGGCTGTAAAGCACTATAAAGCGGTATATACGTCTAAGTGCTATTGCTATCCATCCATCAATCACTGAATCACACCTGATGTGTTAATGTGTGGTCACAGGTAAAACCATTGGCTTTATCAAGCTTTAAAATTGAAGTAAGTTTCTCTGTCATGAGATAATTACTTTAATATTCACTCCTTACATTCTGGACAAGATGTGAAGAAAATGAAGAACTAGAAACAATAAATACGAGAAGTACCAGGCACTGAAAAAAAGGGGGAGGGGCAGACAGAAAGCTACATTGCAATTTAGTGGATCTAAAACAGCAGCCAATAATAGTATTTAACTGAAGTATCACTTTTATCCAGAAAGTAGGGAACCTAGAATTTAGGAAATCTCCCCTAATAAAGAAGAGTAAAGGGGGGAAAATATAAGGAGACAAGAATCCTGCACAGTGCCCTCCAGCTTTCTTAATTTTGGGTTGTCAATGACAAAGGAAAATAGTGCTGGAGAATTCCTCCTCCCTCAAGGAATGTGTATGTATACCTGTACTGTAAGGGCCAGGTGCGTGACTTTTTTTTCTGCTAGAAGCCTTAAGCCAAAAAAACCCCCAGCAGAAACCAATACATGTATTTAACTCTCTCTTTCCAGCAGAAAAAACAAAGAATAATAATAAAAGGAAGCAAATGCTACAGTAGGAAGAGAAGCTCTGCTTAAACATTACAAAAAGAGTTAGATTCACCAGGTAAACAGTCTTTTCCAAGCAGCAGTAAATAATCGTCTTAATCTTCAAAGGCATTCAAGCTTTGCAGTAAGATGTCACCATTTATTTGCAATTCACAAGTTGCTTCACTTTCAATGGGTTTTTTATTTGGTATGTTCTTAGCAAATGTAAGTGGCTTAGCTGACCCTTCCCCTCACAGAAAATTATTTGGAGAAAAATCTGGATGCATTTAATCAAAGGCATATGAACGATCTTGAAAGACAAATGCCAAGGTTTTGCAACAACATAGATGAATTAAAGTCAGTTGACAGTTGATTTCTTGCAGAGCAACACATTAAGCATGGCTTGTTTGATTGCAATATGTCAAACAAATTAGAAACCCACCTAAGTACGTTTTGTAGGCAAGCAAAGTATTCAAAGATTACTTGTTAATTTCTAGTTTGTTTCCCTTCTTTTGTTTAGGTGCTCTTAACCTGAAATTCTGGAATTCCTCAGGATCTTTGGCAGAATATTAAAAAACAAAACAAAATAAGCCAGAAAATTGCAGAGAGATTAGATTCTGTGCATATAATACCAAGTCAACAATTTAATCAAAGTATGATTACTTCCCTAAAAAGGTAATAGTTTATTCACTGTCCAATTGTATAAAAATGAGATTGCTACACTGCAATTTAGTACAAACATGAACCCAGTCAAGAAAATTGAAATATATCAAATATCATCTGAATATTCTCTCCATTAATTGTCAACATTGATATAAGTAGTCAGATAAGGACCAAATAGTATTTGGCAATGTTGGATCTTGGAATTATAGTTCTATAAACAGTGCTAAATTCTGGTCAAACGCCTTCCTTCTTTCTACACTTAAGACATTCAGGTAAGCTTAATATTTATGCTCCCCAAGATTCATTAACAGGCAGAGCTTTGAATTAGATATATATTTAAAAATATAGTAAAAGAGCTTACAAGCAAAGGAACTCTAACAATATCTAAACTTAAATCTAGGTCAAAACTGTTCTAGCAGCAAAAAACAAGAAGTCATCAGACTCAAAGAGAAATGAACAAACCAATTATAAACATCTGGCCATCCATTGCCCATATTTAAGCAAAATAACTGATTATTTTTTAAAAAAATCTTCCTCAGGAGTGCTTACTATTCAAATAAACGGAGATATACCTCTCTTACCTGTTACCACCAGAAAATTATTCAATGCTGAAAATCAAGAGAAGATTCTATCAAAACTGCTGAGGACTATAATATGAAATATGAAAGACATACTTACATATGTATCATTCTATTCCTTTTTGGGATAAGCAATATGCATAGCACAGAAAAGGAATAATAAATAAACTTGTATGTCACTTGTATGTTAACTATCAATGACTCTGGGCTAAATACTAAATCTAAGAAATCAAAGGCACAATATTTTTAAAAAATAGTTAAAAATAATTTAGTACACTTTTCATTGTACCTCAACATTTCTGTATTAGCAAAGTACTTTTTTCTTTCACAATGTTCACACGCTGCTTCATTTATGGCTCCCTGTCCTTTCTGAGGATTTCATCCTGTTCATCCAGCATAATGCTCTCAACTCCCATTCTGTTTGCATTTATTTAGCATCCATTCATTCTGAAATATAAATCATGTTTTACCACAGACACATAAGCATCTCATCCCTATGGCATTTAGCTTTAATATTTCTCTGGACATATCCAATGCTCATGTATTACATGTCTCGATATGAAGAAGAGCAGAAATAAACTAGGATGTTTTCTCCAATTTTGCCCATTTCTTGTACTCTTTCCACAAGAAGCCTGACAAACACCTTCTCAGGCATACTTAAGAAACTAACCCCACTGTAATTATTGCATTCATTCTTGTTGCCTTTCAATTTGTACAGGGAACAATAATGGCATTCTTCAACAGATTCAATGTTCTCACACATTGAACAAATTTCATGGCTACCCTACAGGAAAATCCTATCTACTTTTCCATCCTACTTTTAGTATTTCTTCAGTTAAACCACCTGCACCTGTAGCTTTACCATTTTCATAGCATTTATGACTGCTGTTAATAATATCTTCAGGGCATTTGTTTCAATTCTTTTAAAAATATCACTAACATTCCAAAATAGATCTCTACAACACTCCTCCCAACATTCCTTCACTTCAATTTCATCTAAAATTCTATATTGATCTTTATTCATGTTTCCACTCATTTTGCAAGACTCCCTGCTTATCCAGTCCATTTTTTGTTTCCATCAAAATAAGTATTTCCAATCAAAATCAACATTTTTCCATCAAACAATTTTGTTTCTATTAAAATCGGAGTGTAATCTTAGCTATTCCTTGCTTTGACTATATTCTTTGAAACTATGTTTCATCTCTATATTAACCAACTTATTTTATTCACCTTTTCTACAGCAATAATTATTTGGCTTTTTTATCACTCCATGAAGTATCCTTTTATATATTTCCAATTAAATAATTCAACACAATCTGTGACACTATTACATAATTCTTTTCACCTTTTCCAGGCATTTTCCACATTCCCTTTTTTTTTTCATTTTGAGATTAATCTAGTTTCTTAAAAATTTGCCATATTACCTTCTCTTTCTGTAGTCCTTCTATTTTCACATTTTTCCGTGTCCATTTTCCCAACATCCACTTTTGACGCTACTAAGAAATAATATGCCTCATATTCAGAAAAACTCATGCTTTTATATTGTATAGCTTGCTCACTAATTCTCTAATTTTTCATGATTAAACTATCAAATCAATTGCTCATTTGGATTTATATTCATTCCTTTGTCATGTGCACATATTAATAGACCTGTGTTTAAGCCATATACTTGAAAGAGATAATCCTTTTTCTAAGGATTATATTTATAGATATTTATCAATATTCATTCTCATTAATTTTTGGTCTTCATAAAGTTCAATCACATTCCCTTACTATTCTCACCTTATTATCAACCATCTATTCATCTCCCCTAACATTTGCTCAAAATATTGGTTGTTTTTTCCCAAAAAATCTTCTCTATTTTTTCTATTACACTATTCACCTGAGCATAACAAACATATGAAAAGTTAACCTAGGTTATCTATCAATACTTACTTTCTAGCATATATTTTAGTTTTTTCATTTATCATTAAATGTACATCTTGACTTTTCATAAATTCATCAACTCCACTCAAAAGCAGATCATCTTAATTAATAATCCTTTTCTTACTTTCATAGACTCAGAACACACCTTTTTTCTTTCATTTCATTCATTAAGTTATGCTTTTCAAATATTACCTTAGCTTTGAAGTGGTCACAAAAATATAGTTTTTACACATTTATCATAATATATAGTATAGCCCAATGCATTTTTCTAATACCTGTTAATAGTTGTATTTTTGCTTTTGTAAATGTGTGGTACTTTTACCATAAGAATTTGGTGTACTTTTGATTCTGGAAAAGTGTACTATGAAATGCAGAAATATGCTAAAATGTGAACAATAATTGTGCTATAGCTTACACACTGGTTAGAGATATACAAATTGAATCACTTTATGTTAAAGTGAAAATTGAACAAACTTATCCTCATTCCTACAAACAATATATACTGCTTTCTATACTAAGCTAAAAAAATAATTTGAAATTTCAGCACTTGTGTTAGGAATATGAGTCACCTAACAGCTATTTGGGTTAGAAATATATAAACCAGGATAGACATTTTAATACTGTCTCTTTAAGAGCATGCTAAAAACTGCAATTGGGTGTGGTTACTCAAACTGCCATAAAATGGAGCCAGAAACCTGGGTTGTTTTGGTCTTAGTCTCAGAAGAGAGTGTGAGTAAGTCTCTGTTTCCTTCTGTTGGAAAGTATTACTGTTCCTCCATTTTTCCTAATTGACTGCTATTACTGGATTTGATGTAAGTCTGATACTGGTTTTTTTGACACTGGGCTTTGTTATTGAATTATCCCTGGATTGAAAAAAACTGACTGATCTACCTGTGAATGATTTTGGATTGCTTATCTTGAACTTTGCTTAAACTGTCTGGAAGTAAAAACTTACATTTACTGTACAGTGTATCTGTGTACTGTGTGTGTATTATTCAAACACTACTCTCTATACGTCTCCCTGTATGCGCTCATTCTCCTAATGGGGAATTACCTCAACAACTTGCTCAACTATCTTTTTATAAAAGAACTTTAGAGTAATATTTTGGAACCTTCACTAGTAATAATCATTAAATATTATTCTATATCCAATGATCTTTTTGAGTAGCTATGTATCATATGAGCCACAGACAAAAAATTGAATTTAATTAGGTCCTCATTTTGAAAGGATACTAACATAACCCATACATTCCTAACGATGCATAGAACACAATTATCCTAACAATTCAACATTTCTCCAACTGATGTGTTGCAGTTTTCAGCTTTATACACTAATATCTGAATTGTCAGAGATTTTTTAAAAAAATAAAAAACACAGATTAATACAGGAATAGGGCTAATGAAAGAAGACACAGAAAACTCACATAGATCACAAAGGACCAGCTCCATCCATCCATTATTCTGCACCATTCCATAATAATAAGAAAATGCCCATGTTAAACAAAAGACTCAGGGAAGTCTCCAAACTACGCAGATGAAGGATTGGATAGCAAGATTCTGGGAAATTACAGCACTATATAATGCCAGACTGGATTAATAGTGTCACATACTTTGTGGACAACCTCAAAACAATTGACCCTTCCCCACAAGTTCCTTTCATTCATGTTCCCAAATTTTTATTAGTCTACATACTTATGTATTCCACAATATAAAAAGGGTTTCTGACGACATCTCTTTCCTCTCCAGTTTCATTCTCAATATAACCCTTTCCTCTTCTGAATTCCTCTGCAAAAGTTTAAGCAATGATTCCAATCCTGAGCTTTTAGAGAGGAGGAAATGGGGAAGCTAAAGAAGAAGTGGAAGGATATGCTTTCATGTTATGCAAGGATGGATGAAGATGTTTTCCTCCAATGGTGTGTGGATCACCTCAACAGGCTACTTAATATTGGCTTTGTCTTGGACTGCAGAAAAGATTGTCTTCCCTGAAAAAAATATGACACCCCCTACTCTTTCTTGGTCTTCTTTTCTCCTGTTTCTAAGGAACCTGAAGTGCTCCAATATATCAGTACTTCAAACATCACAGTTTGTGTTAATTCAAGCACTGGAATAGCACCTGATAAAACAAAACAAACAAATATAATTTGATCACAAAAGATTGGACAAAAAGGCCCCCAAAAGCAAGAAAAGACTCATTTACCCACCACAATAAAAAGGAATCTGTTCTCACGTACAATTCAAAGCAACGTATCATTGTATCTTTCAACAAGAAGAAGAAAGAGAACACATTGTAAGAGGTCAGATGCTTAGGCACCAGCTTAGTGGTAAACAACGTCTTCAATCTTCTGCAAAAGCAGACCCAGTTCTCAAGCTTGGCTTTCTTCTCTGGTAACACCTAGGTTTCCTATAATCCCAATATATTTGGAGGATAACAGTTTAGAGAAGTCTCCTATAGTTCCAAAAACAAATATTGGGACAAAACAGTAAGCAAGTAAGCATGCAGATTTATGTTGTGACACATGTTTACCTGCCAAACAGCTAACTGCTGTAGAAACAGGAACAGCTATTTCATCAAGTATAGACCACTGCAAACTGTTCACTGAAACTACAGCAATGAGGCTCAAACATGCACTTTCCAGATCCATTAATGAAAGCATAAATTATAAAGACCAAATATCATTCAAATATTTATAAAGTACATTCATGTAAATAAATTGCCTGTCCAAAACTGAGCTAAATTAATCTACATGAAGGACCTCACATCCTTCCCAGAAGCTTAAGAAGTTGAAGGAAGCTGTAGCGTGTTGAATAACAAAACTTTAGATGGATATCTTCTTGGGGGTTTTTTCTACTTTTCATGACTTTAATTCTCTTAACAAAGACAGTAACAAAGCATACAACACATTAATTTTAAAAAAGTATTTCCTTTGTATAAAGGGAAACTACGAAACAGGACACACTGACTGAAAAGCAAGTCAAGAGTATAACAATTCACACTGCTATTACAAGCAGGATTCCAAGTCATGATTTCTTTTGCTTAGAGACAGTTGCCATCAGTTGCCATGGAATGACACAGAGCCCATGGATACACAAACCCTTTCAGAAGCAGCTTGCCTTAGTAGCTTACCCTCTTCTGCATTTACATGAGCACTTGTTTACCCACTTAGTCCTTTCTCGCTCATTTCTGTCTCATAATAAAATTAGTTGGTTATTGTTATTATTGTTGTTATTATTCACTTGTTTCCTCCAAAAATGTATCTAGTTAATAGCAAACAATATGGAAGAAGAAAAATTCTTTTTATCATTAATGGTAGCAGACTTGTATATACCAATCCAAGAGAAACACAGGATTCTACTTTTCTAACAGGTTTATAAAAGGCTACTTCCTATATAGTCAGATACACCTTATCCAGTTTGCGACTCTCTTACAACGAATATAGTACAGCTATGGACAGCTCAAACAGACTTGTAGCTATGTTAATCATCCAAATGAATCCCCAATGTGCACACAGCTGATCTTAGAACAGCCACAACAGTTGCTGTCTTTCAAGTAAATGGCCAAGCAACCTGACAGGAACTCCAAATACCCTAGTTTCCTAATGCAGACTTAGGTGTGTCTAAAGCGTTTTTATGTTTAAACACATGCTCATTCATTCTGCTGAAACATTGGAGAAAGAACTTATAGATGTCATGTTTTCTCTTTCAGACAAACTGAGCAACCAAAATGTTTATGAAAATATTTTCTCTTGTAAGAAACAATTTTATTGACATCAGGGCCTTCTTCATACCAATAAGGAAGCACAAGGAGGTGGGATATCCAATACAAAAATAGAATATGCTGCGCAAAATTAACTATTTGAACACATGAGTATTATGCAGTAATATCACCTCCTCCACTTCCAATCTACATAATTTACACCAATATTTATTAGCAGCATGTGTTCCTTGGGCAAGAATGTCTAATTCTGTAGTCTCACATAAAAGTTAGGAAAAGCCAATTTAAAGCAGATGATTAGGGAATCATAAGGGGAAAAAATGGAATGGAATTAAGGATCAATACTGAATATAAGAGAACTTTTCAAAATGCCTCTCTATTCCAGTCAAGGTTTTGAAATATTACTTGAAACGTTATTGTCTGCTACCAGATTTTTTGGGCAGCTGCTCTGACAAAGTGTTGAGAATTATAAGCCAACATCCAATGGAGTATCACAAAGTCTAACTGCTGATCCACACTATTGTTTTGTCTTTAGAATAATTCTGGGTCATATACCACCACTTTAGAGTCAGGATTTTCTCACATTCATTGGAATCCGAGGCAGGAATCCATGAAGTCTCTTCAAGACAAAACAACTGATTGAAAACACCCAAACTATTTACTTCTCACATTGAGTTCCCACATGGTGGTCTTCCCAGATATGTTCAACTACATTTGCATAGGAGGGGGAGTCTAACATGTATAAAAGATACTAAGCTTTGGAGAAGGCTGGAACACACCAGGGTGCTGTCTTCCTCGAGAGAGACCCAACCCTACCCAAACTTCCTGAAGAACCCCAAAAGATCAGAATGAAGCTTCAGCTTTCCATTGGGCAAGTACAACGTGCACGTTCTTTTTCCAGTGATGTGTGGTGCGCGCGCGCGCGCGTGTGTGTGTCTGTGTGCGTGTGTGTGTTTTTAAAGGAAAAGCCCTGGAAGCGTGCCCCCTGAGTTCACATCTAAAGTCCACCCCACCCAGTCCACATCTGCTGCATCCATGCTTCCCACCTATCCCACGAAGATCCGAGATGATGCTCTCCTCATTTCCCCTCCACCCGCTTTCCAACACCCCGTTATGTCAGCGCCGCACCGCGCCACGCCTCCATAGCATGTTCATCTCCCCCAAACCGTGAAGCCCGCCACGGCCCGGCTTCTCCTCTGCATCCGTCCCCTTCCCGGACCCCGCACCGCACATCCCTTCCTTCCAGATGCGAGGACCCCCCCGCGGATCCCGCCCATCTTACCTGGGCACGCAGCTGGGCGCTGAGCGATCGATTTCCCAGGTGGCGAAGAGGTTCATGGGCACCGGGACCGGCCCGAGCCCCCCAGAGACCCCCGATGCCGCCGCGCAAGTGCCCATCGGGGGGAAAGCATTACTGGCCGCCCCCCCGGGCCCTGACCCGGACCCCAGCGAGCCCGCTGTCGTCGTCGTCGCCGCCGCCGCCGCCATCGCGCCGCTACCCTGGAACCTAAACTGGGTGCGGTGGGAGGGAAGGTGGGGGGCGGCCGGGACCCTCGGCCCAGCCCCGATCCCCTCCTTACAGCACGAATGGGGCGGAGCCTCTAACGAAGCAGCCAATCGGGAACGACGGAGCCAAACCTTGCCGCGCCGGTAGGCCAATCAGCGTGGAGGGGAGAAACTGTTTCCACAGCATCAGCCAATTCCGACGCGAGGGGCAGGCTTTGAAAAAGGGGAAGGCTTGACGAGGCGTGGCCTGGGGAAAGAAGAGTTTAAATAAGGGAGGGGAAACAGACTTTAAGGATTGGAAAGAACTTGAGTGACACGTAGTTTAACCAATAAAGAAAGAGACTACTAATAAAAGCATTCTTCATGTGTCTGTCTCAGTTGTGACTGTGTTGTCTTTTTTTTTAATTGATGTGTATTGATGTGTAATGTGGGATTTTCAATGCAATTAAACAAACGTGTATGGAAACGGTGAAGTAATATGGTACTTATGGCCAGAACAACCCTGAACACAAATTGTACATGGGAAGGGCAATTTGAGCTGCTGCTGGACCAAAATTTGCTCATCATCTCCAAAGATGTGGAGGAAAATCATCCCCCAATGTTAGAGAAATGACTGACAATTAACATGCACCCTCACACCTATCCAAGGGAGCACATGGGCTGGTCCTGGAGATGAAATCTAGGGCTCTATAATTTAGCAGGTCTCTAAATACCCTTTCAGGGAATGGCAGAGAATGGGCAAATGAAAGCAGGCCCAGTAACCAGTGAAGTCTATCCAAGTGTTGTTTCTCAACCAAGGCTGCTTTAAGATGTGCTGACTTCAACTCCCAGAATGCTGCCTGGGGGGTGCAAAAATATCTCTCTTTTGCTGCCATCTTGTAGTCATCCAGATTTCTGTTGCCCAGATCCCTTACCCCTACTATCAGCATAGGGAAAAGCTGGGCCTTGACACTGCATTTTAGCATTCCTATGTATAGCAAGCTAAACCTAGGCTTATTTCCAAAGTAAGTGTAAACAACTGGTCATACAGTAACCTTTAAATGGTATTCTTGTTAATTGCCATCAAATAGTTGATTAGTGTTGATTCTTAGTGACTACACAGATTTTCTTCCACACACTCTGTTCCAACATAGTCTTTCAGATCTTCTAGTACCCCTTGCACCCATCGCCACTGCAAGTGAATCCATCCAACTTTCTGCTAGGTGTCCTCTTTTTTTTTTCTTATTCCTCCCATCTTTCCCAGTATTATTGATATTTTTGGTTATGATTTATTTATTAAACTATTTTAAAGGACCAGAATAAATAGGTATATAAAAAGGAGACATTGTGCATCAGGATAAATAAATAAATAAATAAAAAGTAAATAAAAGATTTACAATTATCATAAAAATGTAAATTAATTAATTAAATGATGAACTATGTTCATTATGTTATCTGAGGAAAACTTGAAATATCTATAAAACTGTATTATATTAATTATTATGTTATATTATATTAGAGTTTAACATTGATAGTCCCACTATATGCACCCACTACATGCAGGTAATCATGCAAAAGAAAAATGGGGGTGGGGTTAAAAAAAAATTAAAAAATAAAAAATAATCAGTAAACAATATTGCAAACTGCAATTTTAAATTTTCTCTCATTGTAATAGCTGGTGATAGTTTCAGTACTTTCATAAACACTGAAATTTTTGCTAATTGGGGTCAATTAAAAACCACACACTAATATCCTAGTTTGGATTGTTATATGACATATGATATATAAGGGAGTTATTTTTAAAAAATTTTTTAGTCCAGTTTATATTCTGAATGCATACTGTTAATTTTGTTGTTGCTAGATGTTCCTCAAGTGTGGTTTCCCAGTCCGATACTGTCAGATATTGATATTGCCAGCAAAATATTGGACCAAATTTTTCCTCATGAGCATCAGTATATATCTTTTTTAAAATGTTCTTATTTATTTGTTCTTCTATGAACAATTCCTAGTAGAAATCAAGGTTTTAATTCAACCTTTTTCTTAACATAATGGTGTATTTCTTTTGAGGACTTCTGAGCTTTTAGATTGACCACCATGTTTGATAAAATGTTCCCTCTGTATCTCAATATTTCCAATATTTTAATGATATAAAGTATTTATTTTTATTTATATTCCATCCGTAAAACATTCTGTCTGGACTGTTGCTTCATGATTAAGTTTATATGAGGACTGTGAGATGTTCCAGGATTCCCATCTTTCTAAGAATATCCCATAATTTCACATGGTTCATATAACTGAAAGCCTTTCTGTAATCTTTGAAGCACATTTGGACTTATAGGGCTCTGGTTGTGGTTCGATGAGTCTAAGCATTATTTATTTTGCTAGTGTGTGAAGTTAGGAATATTGTGTTAGGTCTTCTTTCTCTGATATGTAAATTGACCTCTTCCAGTCTATTGACTCTTATGTATTATTCTCCTTTGATGGCATAGCATGGTTAGAACCTTCACTGATCCTTCTTCTGTTGTTTGCCATATTTCTATAGATATTCCACTGATCTGTTTAACCTCCTAACTTGGTAATTGCTAGAGTGCTCTCATATACTAATACTAAAGATTCCTATAAATATTATTTTCTAAGGTATCTTGGATGTTGACATCCCATATTGTAGAGAATGTCACTATATGTAAAAGAAATCCTGCCATAGTTGACCCTGACTACTTTAAAGGACTGACAATAATCTTGAAATCCTGTTAGAGATTCTCTGCATATTATATCAAAAAAGTCTAATGAATGTTATTTGATCAACAGCTGTATTGTAGCCAAATATTTTTGCTATATTCTTTCTGACTGTGAAAATGACACTATCCCTTCTTTATGTCCTGGTAGTAAATATTATGTTCTTGTGATTGAAAGTATCAGATTAATTCCCTTTCAATTCATTAATGCCTAAGATGTCAATATGTGACTCATCTATAGGTATACTGAGTTTTTCCATGTTCATGCTTCTTACATTCTATGTTCCCCTTGAGACTCTGCATCTTTGGATATTTCCCCCTTTGCATAGCAACATCAGCTACTAGATGTCCTAAAGGGTTTGAACTAGCTGTACAATCTATCACCATTAATAGCCAATTTGATGTAGTTATTAAAAGTATTGCCCTAGAAACCAAGTGACTGGTCTAGTCCTACTGGAGGCACAAAACCAGCTGGATGACTTTCAGCAAATCACCCTCTTTCAGCCTAGGAAGAAACAATAACAAATTAATCCTGCAAATGTTGCCAAGAAAATTGCATAGCTTTGTCATGTTGTTGCCAGGAGTCAAGAGTGATTCCAGGGCATAGGAGTAATAACAAACAATATTAGTACATCCAAAGTTGTTCAGCTTTTCCAACCTGAATCGTGCATCCTCTGGCTCTATATCTTTGCTTCTTAGAAACATCCCATTGCATTACAATGAGGTGGCAAACCAGGACATGTAGAGGAACAGAATATTAATCTATCAATAGTCTCAATCCCAGGCTATATACATAGCCATTTGAAGGCCTTGCCCCAATAATATAAATATATAAATAATTTTTTTAAAACGCTCTACTTGCAATATTACCAATCATGGCTAAGCAGCAATGACACTTACCCAACCATCTATAGGAGGAGGAGGAGGAGCAGTAGATTTGGAGAAAGATATGTATGTCCAACGTCCTTTTCTACATCCCAAAATGCAAAATATGCATGTGATGAAAATGAAACCCCTAATCTTCAAGGCCCAGTAGTTCAGTCAATCTTCACCTGTCGAGTTTTAATTCCCTTATATTGTGTGTGTGTGTGTGCCCTGCTGAACCACAAACTAATCAGTCACATTTTTAGCCTGGCATTTTCTACAAATTCAGCACACATGATCAGTTTATGGTTTATGGTAATTTTATGGTTTATCATTCAGTGAGTTCCACAAGGCTACAAATATTCAGGTACGTGGATAAAGATAGCCATGGGAACACAGTCATAAAATATGCTAACACAGCCATCAGATGAAAAGGAAGTGGTTCTGTATAACACAACACAGTATGTTGTACATATGTATTTCTCTATAATTACAAAGCAAGTCAGAAATGAAGTGGATATTACTTAAGATTCTCCACAAAAAAGATCTAGGAAAAGAACTTTAAAATTTTAACCTTTATTAATAAATCTGAAAGCCCTTTTTAATCAATATCCAGGTTAATCAATATCCAAAGTATTACTCATTGGCTGCTAAAAATTGTACAAATTCAAACTATTGTAAATACCATGATTAGTCACACTTCTGAAAACTCAAGATTGTTTTACTCCAGTAATGTATAAATATATATCATCAAATGCCAATGTGTTCTTTAAAAAAATTTGCTGCAGAATGAAAAAAGGATGTTAAACTAAAAATGATTATTTGGAGTGCTGGAAAATCAAAGTGATAATTAAAACAAAATATATGGGAGAAATTATCAAAAACAGAAATAGTCTTTGATATAATCTGATTTTTCCTCATTTTTAAGTATTGCACTATGTCTTTTAAATGGAAGATTGGGGCAAAAATATGCAGCACTACTGTGTATACCTTTCTTCTAGCTTTATTTCTGGTACCTTTTGCAAAGGATAAATATTCACCCTCTTTTAAAAAAGCCTTGTTACTTTTAATGAATTTGCCACCTATGAGATTATACTCGATCTATGAAATTAAATCAGGGTATCTCTTACTGTTTACAAGTATTTGCTCCCATGCCCAAAAGGAGATAGATACCTGTATCAGTCAAAAACCTTTGGTTCCCAGGAACCTTATCAATTCTTAAAATGGAGCAGGGAATACTGGTAACAATTAGATGATGGAACATCTTGCCTCAAAAGAGAAGAAAAGGAATATCTATGTATCCCATAGGAAATAAAAACAACTTGATGGTGTATACTCAATCTATTAACATCTTCTTGCCTTACTATTCCATAATAACATTAACACCGCAATGAGATCGCCAATAATAGCAACTAGAAACTCCCTCAAAGCAGTCAGAAGTCTCCTGGATTCTATAAGTTAGTGAGTTTTGTGTTTTTATCTTGATCACCTTTTTCTGCCTCAGACCTTGCTAAGCTAATATTTCTATGGATCATGCAGTGATTCTATAGTTGATGTGGAATGTAGAAGTAGTTCTCCCAATCTGAAATCTAGTGTGATTTACTATGTAGTAATTGCTTTCAGCAAGCTTTTGAAAATATGAAACTACTTTATCAGTTGTAATTCAATAAAAGTATACCTGCCTACTGCAGAAATATTGCACCTATAGCAAGTTGTCCATACAAACTTTAAACAGGAATAATTTCTAAACTGCTTTAGAGGAGAGTTGATCAGGGCTTTGGAGGCCAGTATTCAGGCACTTGTACAACAAGCAATTATCATGAAATAAGGAGCAGATTCTGTGACCTACAGAATCTATGCACATCATACATCAATAATTTGCTGAAATGGCAGAATGAAGCTAAAACCAAGAAGGGTTGTTGAAGATTTAAGTTTGTTGGCAGATTCAACCCCATGGTTACTATAATCCAATTATTACATAGAAAATGACATTTAATATATTTATTTTTGCAGTGATGCTTTATCATTTCTAGTTTTTATTTTAAAATGCTTCCAATACTCCTCACTTTTAAAAATCAGTAAATGTAGAGTCCTACCAATTAACCAAAAAATTAATTAGATGACCTCATTTTCTTTCAAATAGTTTCTTTGGCACTGCTTATGATATATGTTTTTCCCCTCATTTTGTCCATTATCAAATTGTTTTCTATTTTATGTACATATGCCTCCTATAAGGTAAGCATACTTGTTGCTACTTTGGCCAGATTGTGGTAAGAAATGGCCTTGTAAGAATTTAGCCATAAAATGATAATGTTCCTTTAGTTGAGAATCCCTTCCAATCTCTGTAATGAGATATCAATAAACAATCAACGTCTGTTCAGTTTGGTGCCCTCCAGCTATAAAAGAGGATCAAAGAAACAATTTGGAGCCAGCTTGTAGTTTAAATCCTGGGAAAAACAAGGGGATATAGAGCTTTGGGATTGTGGATTCAAAAAGGTACAGCCAATTACATACAAAGTTAGTGAACTCACTACTTTTCCAGGAATTCCCCCAAAAGCAACAAAAGTCAAAACACCCTTAAATCTTCAGCTGAAACCTACAGTAAGTGAAGGACTTATAGTTGAATATCAAATCAATATTTTAGAAATCTATATATTACTAAAACTTTGTGCCTGTTTGATTGTTTCCAACTCTCCATTTGGTGAAATTGTTCATCACAGGCAACAATTTTTGAATCAATATATCTCAAATCGGCTTGCAGAATGCATCCAAAATCCAGGCCCCTTGACTCCCATGGGATAAAAATTTGACAGAGTTATGACCATTTCAGTGCTGCTGTGCTGTAATACTGCAATGTTGCAAAAATCACCCACGGTCAACAGATTATCATTTCAATGGCGCCTGCTGGCTTCCTGTGGGAAGCCTGTGGGAAGTCAGAAGTTTCTATTCCCAGTGATTTTTTGCCTGCCTGTGGTCTCTCTGTTTAGGTAGGGAAATATATCTGAAACAATGACCCAAAGGGTCATGCTTGTCGATAATAGGGGTGTCAAACTCAAGGCCCAGGGGGGTGGATCTGGCCCGCAGGGTGCTTAGTTCTGGCCCAGGGGGGCTAACCTGGAAACAGTGAAAGACTGGCCGGCACTGCCTCTGCCAGTAAAAACGAAGCTTGGGAGGGCTCAGGATGGCCCTCTGGAGCTCCATTTTCATTGTCAGAGGGTTGCAGGAGGCTGTTGCAGCTGAAAACAGAGCTCACTCCGTTTTTGCTAGCAGAGCACTTGGGCCACCATAGGCGCCCCCAACACGAGTGATGTCAAGCTGGCCATGCCCACCTCGCCCCCCTGAGATCAAACACAACCCTCATGCTGCCCTCAATGAAATCAAATTTGACACCCCGGTCTATAATATACTAAGCTTCTAATGATTTCTCCTTGGTGTTTAATTCTGCAGAGGAAATCTAGGAGAAAATCAAGATTTTTCATAATTACATCAACCCTTTTAAAAGCTGCTTGGGATAGCTCCCATCATCTCAACAAGACACATTTCATGAATTTCTCCTTGCTATTAAAATCTGCATAGCGGCCATACCTCTAAGACACATTAAAATAAAGGTGTCACATATTAGAAAGATTTATATTGTTTCATATTGTTTCATATCATTGCTTGGGACCAAGGTATCTGAGGGACCATCTCTTGCCAGTCACGTCTCCCTGACCCACAAGAGCAGGGAGGCAAGGAAAGTTGTGGGTCCTATCCCCTAGGGAAATACACCTAGTAGGACCCAGAAGAAGGGCCTTCTCCATGGTGGCTCCCTCTCTCTGGAACATCATTCCCCCAGAGATTAGAATGACCCTGACTCTAGCACTCTTCCGGAAGGTGCTGACTATCTGGTTCTGCCAGAGGGCCTGGGGAGCCCAGAGTAGGATGGAGCCCATTAAATGGCTAGTGTGATATGTTGTCACCGGGGTGGGGAGTGGGGGATTATTTTATTATTTTATTTTATTAATTTATTATCTGATTCTCTCTTTTAACGGTTTTAATGTTTTTATGTGAGGTTTTATATTCTTGTAATCCGCCTTGAGTTGCCATGTGTGAATAGACGGCAATATAAATTTCCTAAATAAATAAAAATAATTGTGTGTGTGAACGTTAATGTCTGTGTGTGTTTGAGCACATACAAAATTTTGAAATAATGAAAAAAGCTCAGTTAACCAGGGAACAAATGGCAGATTCTTATTATAAGTAATCTGTTCTGACAGCTGAAAAAGAGCAGGGCAGCTGAACTTCTGTATCTGATAAGATCCTGAATTTCCAATAGCAAATAACGTCTGGCATATTATGATGCATCGAAGAAAAGGGGAACTCTAATTAATTCTTTAGGGACTTCCCTTCCGTACAGCCAAGAAGGGAATTAACTGCTTTACATTAGAGGTAGAATTTGTTATTGGGTAGTGGCTTCATTTTCAAATTCATCAATATGCAGGTATACCACTTTACACTTGTCCATTTAAACAATTTTTGGCCAGTTGAAAGAAGGAATAATAAAAACAAGCTTTCCTTACGGATCGATAAAGGTTAGCTTCTGATATATACGTGCTGTTACATATTTGGCAAGAAGAATTGCCTTGCTTTTAATAAGAATGAATGTTTTACATTATGCATGCAGGGGAGGGATTAAAGATATTCAGGTAGTCCTTGATTTATAACCACAATATGGATTGTGATAGAATCTCCATTGCTAAGCAAAGTAGAAAGGATCTTTTTGCCACAGTAGTTAAGCAGATCACTGCAGTTATTAAGTGAGCCCCACACGGTTGTTAAACGAATCCGCCTTCCACCACTGACTTTGCTTATCGGAAGCCAGTTAGGAAGGTCACAAATGGCGACCGCATGACTGCAAGATGCTGCAATCATCGTAAATACATGCCTGTTGTCAAGCACCCAAATTTTGATCATCTGATCATGAGGATGCTGTGAAGGTCTTAAGTGCAAGGTCTGGTCATAAGTCACATTTTTGGTGCCATTGTAACTCCTAACAGTCATTAAATGAATGGGTGTAAGTCAAGAACTACCTGTATTATTCTGTCCTAGGTGACTACAGGTTACTTAATGGCTGCCTTCTGAGCTATCTGCCTCTGAAACCCAGTACAGGTAGTCCTCATCAGGGGTGGGATTCAAATATTTTTACCACCAGTTCGGTGGGCGTGACTTGGTGGGCATGCTTGGCGCGTGTGCACACACTTTGCACACGTGTGCCAAACACGTACTTTGCCTAGGCGCAGAGGCATTTGCACAGGCACAGAGGTGTTCTAACTCACCTCCTGCAAACCTGCACTCTCCCAGTTGCTTCAGCAGCTGCCGCGTGGCACTCTACTGTGTCGCGCAAAGCAGCTGCGCTTCAAATTCAGAGGATAAAGGTGAGTGTGGAAACTGGCAGGCGGATGGGCCCAATAGCAGAGCGGTGGAGAGAACTCTGCTGCTCATCACCGCTACCAGCTCAGCAGAACCGGGCCGAACTGGTAGAATACCACTACTGGTCCTCATTCATTTAGTGACTGTTCAACTTTTACAAAGGCACTGGAAAAAAGTGGCATGATCGTTTGATCACTTATGACCGTTGCAGCATCCCCATGATCAAAATTAAGATGGTTGGCAACTGACTTATATTTATGACAGTTGCAGTGTCCTGGGATCATGTGATCGCCTTTTGTGAACTTCTGACGAGCAAAGTCAATAAGGAAACCGGATTCACTTAACAACCATGTTGCAGACCTAACAACTGCAGGGTGACAACTATAAAACATGTATAGAAAATATTTTATGAGTTGAGGTAACTGCCGGAATCCTGACACAGTGATTCACTTAACCCCTGTGGCAGGAAAGATCATAAAACGGGGCACTTAACAAATGTCTCACTTAACAGTAATTTGGGGGCTTAATTGTGGTCGTAAGTCGAGTACTAGCTGTAGTTGGAATCAGAGGTGGTATTCAGCAGGTTCTGACCAGTTCTGGAGAACCAGTAGCGGAGATTTTGAGTAGTTTGGAGAAACAGCAAATACCACCTCTGACTGACCCCGCCCTCATCTATTCTCTGCCTCCCGAGTCCCAGCTGATTGGCTAGGTCTTCATTTGTTGCCCTGCAAGGAGAACGGAGCAGGTTAGTCGAGTGGGGAGGGAATGAAGATTTTACAGTACCCTTCCCCTGTCATGCTCACCAAGCCACACCACACCCACCAAGCCACGTCCACAAAACCGGTAGTAAAAAAATTTGAATCCCACCACTGGTTGGAATGATAGCTTCTGTGTTCTGACTATGATTGGCCAAAGTAAAATATAGAACACTGACAAACTACTTGGTGTAAGCCAGCAAGCCTCTCCATATGTTCCTATTAAACACAGATTGGAAATACTTCAAAATAAGTCTCACCAGTGGGAAACACCAGGCAGTGCATTCTAGCATGCTTAAACATCCATGTGTTTTCGCATACTCATTTGTATATTATAGCTACATTCAACTAGGGTGGCTGTGTGTCCTATTTAACCATCCTCTATTTGAAGGGCTTTCAGAGGGCAGTTCCCTGTTTTATTTTAAGGTATCCTATTTCAGACTTCCCCAATATAGTTTTCTTGTAATGTACTAGAATTTCCAGCCAATTCCTCAGAAAGGAATTCTGAGAGTTGTAGTTCCAATATATACAAAAGGCAGTAGACTACAGAAAACTATCCTTTTTAAAAATCTGTCTAGTCCATGCCCAAATGTAAAAAAATAGAAATATAAGAAGAAGGAAAAGCAGGGACTTGAAATTGATAAAATAACATAGATAGTGGACTAAGCAGGCACAGAAGTTAACCTTGTCATAATTGTTAGTATTATAATAATTCATATTGTGGTCCTGTTTGACCAGGAAATCCCAGGACTATTGGCTAAATTGAGAAGTTGGAACAAAAATCAAGCAGAAACCAGTGGCAAACTGCTTCTATATCATTAGCCTAATTATTTAAAAAATTGGAACTTCAGTGTAAGCACTTATGTATGTATAAACAGACGTGCACCCATATATATCATGTATGTAAGCTGTGTTCTTTTAATTCCTTCATGAGGGGGTTAATGCCAGTAAGATTTCACCCTCAAATACATCCTGAGAATGGAAGAATGATAGATCTACCAATCACATTTTAAAAACATTTTTGCAGGAGGAGAAAATAGCAGCTGATAGGGAGTAAAAAAAAAAAGGAAAGTGTTTATAAGGGACATTTGTGGCATGCAAGCACTAACAGTTAAGGTTATTAATTCCAACCAGATATGATTAATGGATACAAAGCAATGTAGCAGCAGTTTTAAAAATAGTTTGAAATTATTCATCCAAGTAACCTGTTTCCCGATTTATTTTTTGTGTAAACTTCAACTACCATATCCTTATGAAGATGTGTGTTGGGGCGGGGGGAAATAGGTCATATAGGATTTATTTAGGATTACCTCAAGAAAACCCCCTCCCATTCTATCTATGGAGCTGATCGGTCTACCATCTTAATTTCACTTCCAGATGAGGAATTGGCCAGGAATCAGAACTGCACCTGAGGGCAGCAGCCTTGCTTAGATGTCACAGAGCTTGATCCTCGATTCTCTGACAGCAGATGGGACCTCAGAAGGAAGTTCAATAGGAACATCCAAGAATGGCCTTATTCTGCCTCCTTTCCACTCGCTCCCTTGCGTGAGGCAGTCATCTCATTCTGCCCAAGGACATGTCAGGCCTGATTTCCCTGGAGAGAGAATTCCTGAAAGACAATGCCATAGAAAAATAGTCCTGTTCCTTCTAACTACCAGCTGAGACTCTAATATTTATTCCAAACAGGGCTGCTTAAGGATTGTTTAAATATTAGATATCCTATATATTCATTCTCAGGACTTTCCCCAGATTTGTAAATATTTTATTGCTATGTGGGACATTCTGTATGTGCATGTGCATAAAATATAAATGGTACAAATTAAAAGTAGCAGGATCTGGTTTAATTTCTTGGTCCCCTCTTGTATGTTCTCTCATGTCTGATGAGAAACTATATCTGTCCAAGCAGGTCTTTTCTGCAATAAATTGCTTCCAAATGAGGAAGCACATGGGACCATTAAAAAATGCCATTCTATATGTCACCCCAAAATATGTTGAGGCATGGAACTCCCAAAGCACTAATTTCAACATTAGAAACAACTTCATGTTCTACCTCTGGCAAGGAATGCTTTATTGCTTACATCAATTTTTCTCAACATCAGAACTTGAAGATTTGTGGATTTCAACTCCTAGGATTCCCTAGCTGGCATGTGGAATTCTAGGAACTGAAGTTCACACATTCTAAACTTGCTGGAGTTGCGAAAACTGGGTTACATTACTAAGCTGGTAACTCTACTCCTCATCAGGGATCCAAGCCTAGAAATGTCTTATTGTATTTCTCTAATCAACAGCAGAGATTGTCAGGATATCCATGGCAAAGGGGCCCTTATCTATGGGGCTAGATCTTCAAGGAACATCTATTCTTCTCTACTGAATTGCAATAAAGTCAATGGAAAGTTTACTAACTAAGGATAGTCTGAGAACCTTCACAATATTGGAGCTACATTTGTGTTGGAAGAAATATCCTTCTGGGTTCAGTTCCAAGTGGGGAAAAAGACACTGGAAACATGGAGGCTGTTTGGAAGGTTTAATGGTGGACAGGACCACATGGCTTAGAGCTCCAAAGGGAAAAGAATGATCACATGCTCCAAGGTGAAAAGAGAAGATCAAGAAGGACCGATATGCTGAGAGTGCCTGGGTTTTATAACCTTTGTTGGGATTTGAATTGGATCTTGTATTTTGATTGGTTGTCAGACTCCCATGGGGCCATGCAGGGGCAACTCTGTAGGCTGTCCTGAGTTCCAGGCTTGGTTGAGCCTTGCTGGATGATGATGCACTGAAAGGGCTTTTGAACAATTGTTATAGTTTTACCTCGAGATATTTGTTATGTAAAGTATTCTGGCCCAGGCCTTAATGGCCCACCCATTAACAAAGGTGGGGGAGGGGCTGATTTTCTGCCTCTCTGAATTTCTACTTTACTCTTTTTAGGGGAAATAGTCTGCCTTTTTAAATATTTCCCAGGATATTTCATTTTTCTAGGAGAGGGGTGGGTGCTAACTTCCTACATTTGATTTAGAACAATGAAAATCATTTTTCAAGTCAAGGAAAAAAAATCTGGATTGCGAGCATAAAAATGAATTCTTCCCATTATCTTAAGAGATCAGAAATGAATAAAAATGACACTGCCTGAGATATATGTCAAAAACCTATGTATCACAAAATCTACCCAATTCTAATGTAATGTTCCCCAGTGTGCTGGACCACTTCCTAAATTCGTTGTCAGTATAATTGCCTTATAGATGCTTAAATCCTTCATTTCAGAAAGGTTGTAGTAGATTATCAATCAGATTATTGCAATACCATGTTTTTTCCAGATTCAGTCTTACTTAGAATTGAAATATTAAATCCAACCGCTTAAAATAAACATATTGAATTCAGTGCATTGTTTTGGGGGAAAAATCCCACCTCTGATTTGATGTTATCTTTATTGTATACAGTACTGCCTTTTGCCAATATTCTGAGTTTAAAATTCAAAGTAAACATGGGCCTAAGTGACAAAATCAAAATAATTATCTCCGCTCACGTTGTGATTCTTTCAGAAATTGATCCTACAAGGTGGGGGATTATACAGCTCAGCTAATCCTCTTGAGCCTCTAGGGATCTCTAGTCTTAAATTCTCATCTACCTTCACCATACTTGATATGCTCTCCAAAAGCTTCCTTTGTGTTATGTTATTGTGCTTGTGTGACTGCCCTTTAATCCAAGGACAAAATAAATGAATTTATGGTGAAATCCACTTTCAATGGATTGCTTGAACAATGTATTTTATGTTCTAGAAAGAAACACTGCAATTCTTGAAATATGTAAGAAATAACTAACAGTGCATTGGATAGCTTGTTAAAGTATAACACTGTGGACAAAAAATAATGCTTTTTTGTTAAGCTTCTCTCTCCTGTACAGCTATTAAAGATAACAGATACCTTTTCTACTGTTTTAACACCAATATTTGGGCGCGTCTTTTCACTTGTATGAATAAAAGATCATCAGAATTCCACAGCTCTTGCAGTGTATAAAATAGAAATAGCAGTAGAGATTCATAAAGTTGCAACAGCTCAAATAGCAAGAACCAATTGATCTGGTTATATATCTTCCTTACCCTCTCTAAGCCATATTTTTCTCCAACAAATAAAATAATGTATGTCAGCAAAGTTTCCTGGAATTTTAGTCTCTCTGAAATGTCAGTAGTGACTTTCTTGTTAGATCCATAGCTATGATTTTGCTAAGCAAATATTTTATTTACTGGAAAACGTATTAAATTAGATTGTGTTCAAATAAGATAAGATGTACAAGTAAACAACAATCTTATCTTTTATTTTTCCTCTTCCAGCAGAAATGCTCTCTGCATCAAAATAATGTGCCAAAGGTTTGAAAGAAAGGCCAGAAGTCATGGAGACATCCGTGGATGGTTATTCCTTGGGGAGTTTTTCTGATGGGGGCACAAGCCAGGCAAGGAGTGAATTTCAGGACTTGCAGTATGTCTTTCCTGCACACAAGTACACCCTTGTTCTACAGCCTATCTGTAGAGACTCAGCGACACCCAGTGACCACTTTGGTTAAGGCTTTCTGTTAATCTATGACACACTGCCTGCATTTGGATGGGAAAATGACAAAGAGAATCTTCTCCTAGCCTTATCATCATCTATTGTACAGCACTGGTAGTGCCTGCTTCCATTAGCAATTTTCAGATGTTATTAAAGGGCAGCCAAATTGCCAATTATTTCATGCATCATTAACTTTTAAAATAGTTTACAGAAATGTAACTGCATTATGCTGTTGCAATGGATACAAAAACAAAGACAATATATATTATGAGAATATAGCCATCCACCCAATATGCCATATGCATATATTTTCCAAATGCTTCTGAGAAAATAAATTGATTAATCTTCAAGGTGCACCAAGATGGTTTGAGGAAAAAAATATAAGAAAGATGTTTCTAATTATTTGAAATCAGTTTACATTCTGATTTGAATTATTTAGATTTGCTGAGTCAGATGCTAGTCTTCTTCAGCATGGCATAGACTCATGTTGCCCAGGGAAAGCTGTGTCACTTGCCAGGAATTTTTTAAAATTATACTTAGTATTAGCATGCAACCTCCTT
The DNA here is from genome assembly GCF_049901715.1 of Pseudonaja textilis. Taxonomy (NCBI): domain Eukaryota; kingdom Metazoa; phylum Chordata; class Lepidosauria; order Squamata; family Elapidae; genus Pseudonaja; species Pseudonaja textilis. Next base: position 39,533,620 of record NC_141990.1, on the reverse strand, counting down.
GGTCAAATTATACTTAGTATTAGCATGCAACCTCCTTGGTCAAATATTAGCTCCTGTACACTATTTAGTGCTGTACTTAATTGCTTTTCCAACATGAGGTTGCAGTATCCTAGATATGGGGCATTAGCGATCACTTGGGACACCTTGTAATTAACACTGTTGCTGTCTCCTATTAGGTATGGATTAGATATGGATATGAGATGTAGCTTATACCTTCTGGAACTGATGTGGTGCAACCCCAAATCATAGTAGAACTTTATGGGATCACTAATTAAAAAATGTATGTTTTCAAATGAAACTAATCGTAAAGGGTAGGCCTGCTTCAAGCCCCAGCCCAAGCAGAAAACTACAAGAGAGCTTTCCCAGTACTGAAGATTTTTGATGGACTTCTTGGCAACGCAAGACTTTGGACAAGCGAAATGAAGGATTTGTCTCCTTTCTTTTTCCATTACATCTTAGTTGAACAGCTAAGAAGCAGCAATAAGAAAGCATCTTTTAAGGCTAACTGGCAGCCTCATTTAGGTAATGCTCCATCTTCTAACAGCTCATGTGAAGGTTGAGTCTGCTGCCTAATGCTAGACCCAGATAAAAAAAATGAATGCAATGACCGGAAGGATATTTAGAGAATTGGGCAGAAGTAAAATGTGTCCAAAGTTTTTTTTATTTGTGTTACAGTTAAGCTCCGCAAATATTAAACCAGGCTATTATCTTCATGCAGGTTTAGAAGTCAGAAGCCTGGCATATAAGATTTTTTTTTTGATTCTGCCTTTTCAAAGTCCCTTGCCCCAGCACCCATGTTACCATAGGAGCATAAATTTCCTTAGTGCTGTTTATAGTTTCATTATTTTAATATGCCAGGGTGACAATGCTTATCTAACCTGTACTGAGTGTGTTACAAGAATAAATATATAGACGGCTTTGAAATGCAGCTTTGGTGCAACTTATATTTGAAATCAGCACTTGCTCAGGTTTTCTGAATACTATATAGGATTATATGTACTGGCCAGGAGGATACACATGGTATCTCCAGCCCACGGCTCTGTCATAACACAGAAAATTTTATCATGTTCCCAGGAACGAAAGAATAGCTCTCCTGCACAGCTTCTCACTGAAAAGATCAGAGAATGTGAATAGGGAAATATTGGGTTAGAGCCAGTGTGCTAAACTGCAAGCCTGAGGCCAGTGGACACAACTGGAAGAATCTGAAGAGCATGTTGCATAGGCACTCTTACAAAACTGCTACCATAGGGGACATGGCCAGACAAAAATATCCATTCACTAGGAAGCAAATTAGTGAGTTTACTCTCCTCTATCCATGCTGCTGCTTCCATCATGCCTTCTAACACTTCATTTTATCTTTTGCCTTTTCACAGCAGGCTTGGTAACACTTCCAACCAAATTATTGGACTATAGCCATCCACTATTTCTACAAAGACCTTTCGCATGTAAGAATGTTATTTTATTACTTAGAAAGGCAACTAAGTCTCTGATTCTAGTATGCCTATGTTCATTCCCAAGTTTTGTGAAATCTGCTCTCTGAAATCCGAAATCCACTAGCGATTTTGTTTTTGGATACTTACCGCTTTCTGTAGTTAAAACGAAAAATGTGTAGCCAAATGCTACTCCACAATCCATTGGGATTGTAAGCTGTCCCAGAAGAGGATAAACACAGTGCATTGATATATCATATGGATTGCTAAGTGGGCAATGGAGAGATGGAAGGAGTCACCTTCCCTAACTGAGAAGCAAATAGCAAGAAACACATGCAAGATATGTAAGCAGAAAGGATGATTATGGACCAAGTCAGTGCCAACTTTTAGCGACCCCATAGACATATTATTTCTTGTTCTTCAGACCTTCCACCAGTGCCTCCATAGTCCCCTTTATTGTAATCATCTTCTTTTTTGCTTTTCTTCTGTTTTCCCCAGAATAATAAACTTCTCAAAATTTCAGGATCTTTGCATAACATCCCAAATATGATGAGCCTGATCACTTGTGCCTCAATTGGGAACTCTAGGTTTTATTTTACCAGAAATCAGCATGGATAGACAAAATAAAGAAGAGATACTGAGACAAAAAATAAATTTATTTGTAAAATGTATTGGCCACCCATCTTACCCCTTTGTAAAGAACATCAAGAATCCAGTGCTGTTTAGGAATTTACTGTATATCATTGGTCCTTCACTATGCTTGATACAAAGGGACATCAAAATGTACAGAGGTCTGGCATATTTCTCAAGGATAGTATACATCAGGGTAAAAATGCTTCATTTTTACATATGAAGTGCTATCAAGGTCTTTCATATTTATGGAATATGAAAATAAATAAATAAATAAATTTTGACAGGCTAAAAGATGAAAGGGAAGGAGGAAAGGAATATGTGTGTGTGTTACATATCACACACACACACATATCTCAATCGCATACACATATATATTTCTGCTTCTTTTCAGTTGCAGATGAGAAATAAATGATTAAGCCAGCATAGCCTGAAATATACAACCCAGACATAATGCAGCAAGAAAGCCACACAGATATTCTGACAACTTTTCAACTATTTCCTATTTTCCAATAAAGGAGAATATTTGTAGCTCAGGGTCGAAATGAGATGTCTTTGATGCTCTCTGAGCTTGGTTGTTTTCTTGAAGATGTTTTACTGATTAGCACTGATGTTAACTAGTTTGGGTAATGAAGCTCTGCGGAAAAAAACAACCAAGCTCAGACAGCACCAAGGACCCCCCCCCTCATTTCCATGTTTCTTTAGCCTTAATCCTGATAGTAGAAACAGATGGAGCCACTGTTTATGATTAGTAGTCATTTTTCAGTTTGATAAGACATACATTTCACTAGAGTTAATCCCGAAGTTTAATAAAATGCAGGAAGGGGGAAGCTGGAGGGCAATTTGAATAATAATGTCACTTCAATAACTATTCTGGGAAGCATTTTCAGGCATAATATTACACACACACACACACACACACACACACACACACACACACAACACAAGCTTAAAAAAACATATTGTCTCTATATGTGATAACACCAAAGAATAGGTTTTAAATTATGAGAAAGTAGTTGATATGCACAAACAAGCTAAAAATGAGAAGTTTATATTATGCCACCAGGATCTCATCACTTTTGAGGGAGTTTATATATCAGTCCATAGTCCCATACTTGTAATTTGATAACTATTTAAATCATTTCTGTAAATCATCATTGTGGTTAATTTTGGTTGAACTCAACCAATATAGTCAATCATGGCTTGCTTAACAACCATGATTAGTGCAATCTTCAAACTCCATTGCTGAATTGATTAATGCTTGTCTTGGAAACTGATGATGCTACCTCATTAATAGAAAGGATTCTATCTTCTTCCTTTTAATAGTAGCTAAATTTGTACTATACTAGATGATAGGATACCTACAAACCTATCATTCTTGAGCAGTAATGGCAAGGTCACTATTTCTTCAAAAAAATAAATACCATATTACTTGGGCTTCTTTTATATCACTTGTCAAAAATTTCACAGGAGCAGTATTTCAATTCTAAAGTACAAAATAGTATTTCTTACATCATATATAAATCAATTCTATAAAACTTGTATCTTTATATACTTTTCTGATAGAAATGCTTATTTTGCTTGGATTAGTAGAAGAACCTTGTTGTTTATTTATTTATATAACACATTTATATGGCTGCCCAACTAGCACACAGTGATTCCGGGCAGCTTACACCATTAACATTCAGCAATATGACAAAAAAAAAACCCTAACATACCCCCCCCCCCACATACGCTTGTGTTTATTAGGGAAAAGATAAATAAAAATTATTTTGAAAATTAGTGCTGTGAAATTTTTCTTAAGGGCACACTTTCTCTTAAGTGCTTAACCTCCAGGAGCCTATATAAGAAAGCAATGATTAAATCCTATTACATAGCATTATCTCTCTGTCTGCATCCATTCACCTTTCTCTCCTCCACCAGAGATGTTGACTGCAATGCCAAACGTGGAAATTTGGAGCTGGGCAGAACAATCTTTCTGAAAATCTTGCTTGTTATGGTGGGGTGTTTTTTTTTGGGGGGGGGGTATCCATTATGTTTCTAAAACAATTTTGAAGGCAGAAAAGAGTTTTAAAGTATATTAACTATAGCTGGAGAAATTTCACCTGCTTATGAATATTTGTGTGTGTGTGTGTGTGTGTGTGTGTGTGTGTGTGTGTGTGTGTGTGTGTGTGTGTCCGTCCCTGCGTGCGCATGAGGGAGGACAATTATACAAGGCCTAAAGATATGTTCCTCTGAAAAATTAGCAGCACATCTTTTTGATTTGCGTATTTTCTGGCTTTTGCTGGCCAAGCATTTACATAGGGGGAGAACGTGGGATGCGGAGCACTTTCTGGGAAGAGAATAAAGGAGCAAGAGCGCACCGGGGCGGACGTACATTTTATACATAGATGGCTGCTCTCGTCTGGAATAAAACATCTGGAATTTAACAAAACAGGATGTTCGGCACAACAGCAAGGACCGTCCCATCCCTCGGGACCGTCCCGGCGTAGCTTCCTCCTCCCGTAAGACTCCCCAATAAGCCAACCGCTTCATTAGCCCCTCCGCCGTCCGCTCCTTCCTTGCCCCTTCCTTGCCTCCGTCCGTCTCGTTCTCTGGAGGGAGCGGCCATGCTGCCAACCTGCCGCCTGACTAACTCACTTTAATTCACTGCTTCGCTCAGCTCAGCACAGAGGCGCGCTTGGTCTCTCAGCAGCGCTCCCAGCCTCGCCGAGCCAGGCGCTTGCCAGACTGCAGAAACCGCTGCCGCCGCCCGCTGCCCAGACCAGGGGCAGCAGGGAGCTCCCCCCCCCCCAACCGCAGCTCATGTGGCTGGACCCTGAGGTCGGGAGAGCGGCTTCCCGCTCGCCATCCGAGGCGGCCAAGAGCCAGAGGAGGGCGAAGGCCAGGCTGGAGCGGAGTCAAAGTCCTGCTTTTCTCAGGCACCTCGAGGACTTTTGCGCGCGGGTGTGCCAGTGTGTGCTACGTCGCTTTTGCACAGTTCTCGGCCCCCTGCCCTACCGTTCCGCGCCCGTGGGCGGAGGAACTGCAAAACCCGGGAGCCACCGCCGCCGCTTGCGAGAATCGCTCTTGACCTTCGCTTCCCGCGGGAAGGAGAAGCTGCTTGCCCGGGTCGCGTCGCGGGGGGATGGTGCTGCTGGGCCCGGGGCCAACGGCTGCTCGTCACCTACAACGGAGAGGAGGCATTTGCGGGCGGGGGGGAAAGCAGCGAGCCGATCGGCGCAGAGCGCTCCCGGCTTCGGTCTACAGTAAGCTAGAACAGCCGGAAGGGAGCCCCCTGGAGCGGCGGGAAGCAACCGGCGTGCGGGACCTCGAAGAGCGAGGCAGTCCGGGCGCGGAAGGAGAAATTCGAATCTAACCGTAGCGATTAGCACGCCGGGGGGTCCCTTGCAAGAGATCAGCCTGAGCAGCTCCGGGCGTGGAAGGCAAGGCGGACGGTGCGGCTACCTCTCCAGGACTGGGAGGCTGTTAACCAGGCTGAAATCCACGCGCAGAACTTGCTGAGCATTCATTGGCTGCGAAGGGCGGCCTCGCTCTGCCGGGGATCTCGCTCTCGCCCTAACTCAGTTGATTAACTGACTGGATCGCTTCAGGATCCCTCCGTCTTTCAGCACTAAACCATCCCTCTTGAGAACTGGAGAAAAGTCCCGGAGCTTTCAAGACCAGCACTAGGTAATATTGGACTGCTGCTACTATTAATGATTATTAATTATTATTGCTATTATTATTGTCGTCTAAAATCATCCTTCATGAAATGAGCTTTGGTTTTTGTTTTGGCTCTTGGATTTCTTTGGAAAGCAGCCAAAGAACAAATTGATGCGGCAGTGAACGGGGTGGCTGGATTTGAATATGTGAGGGGGAAAGTGTGAACCTTAAGAAAATGTGTTCTTTGCTCATGAATCTTTAGGATCCTGGGCAAATGTACTGCCCTACGGAAAACTTAGGCACTCTTCTGAATGTTGGCAATCATTGAGATGCAGTTGTGTGTGTCCCAGACGTGGGGAAAATATGATTGTATGCATGTGCAGAGTCCAAGGAGTGACATTATCCTGAGGTTGTCAGAATTCTCATGTGAATACTGACAATCAGTAGTATTATTCACTATGCAATATATTCACTGAAATGTTTAAGATCTAATTGTAATTGGTAAGAAAGTTCACCAAAATTGATTTAATAGACATATAACTCTTACAGGAAAGAATGATCTGGATGAGGCTAAGTGCCTTTTTCCTTCTATTTCTTTTTCTATTTTCCTTCCCTACCCCAGATTGATTCTGCCATCTAGCCTACATCTCTCTGGGATAAAATAAGAAGGCATGAAAGAACCAGGCACAGAGTTTCTATATTGTGACATTTTATCCCTGCATAGCATGAATTATCATATTTCTGTGTAGATAGGCATCTCTCACACATGCAAACTCAATATGGTTAATATGGTGTGCTGAAAAAGATAGGCTGTATAAAGCACTTTTCCCAAATGCCACTTTTCAGATGTGCTACACTATAAATTCCATTGATTGTAGCCAGGAAGCCCCTTGTGAAAAAAAATGCAGCAATTCTATTCTTTTTGCACATGACCCAAAAACCAGCCAACCTGTTTAACTTTCTTCTCTGCTGCAGATAGACAGATAACAGTTTCTCTGCCATGTGTAAAACTGAGGCTGATACACCCCTTTTTTGATATTCTTTCGCAAGTGCTCCACCCCATCTCCAAAATCTCAAGTTAGGATTGAGCAACAAAAGGGGATCCATGCTTAGCAGATAGACCAGGCAGCCATAATTCTTATGAAGAGTCAGCTGCATCTCAACAAATGGATGGGTTCTGATAGATAGAAAATTGAAGAGGGTGTGTGTGTGTGTGTATATGCTGCTGGCCATTGAAAGAAGAAGTGAGATCTACATCAAAAAATGGACTTCTTGTCCTTTGCTTGCAACATTGGCTTTTTGCTTGGACTCAATTAAAAAAGCTCTAGCATTAAGTCCTTCAACTATGTTTAAGCTTAAGACACAAAAATTAAGAAGAAAAATATGAGGAAGTACCTGCTTTGTTTAAAGTATTGACATGAATCAGGGTAGGCAATATTGTAATATTTTTAGTGGGTCCCTGAAGTTTTGCCATCCAGTGTACAATTAAGCATGTTTATGGGGTGGCAAGGACTCGTGAGTGCAACTCGTTTCTAATCTGTTGGGTAAAAGGTAAACTGGCAGTCTGCAGGGAAATTCTGGGCAGGCATCAGGTGAGAGAAAGCTGATAAATCTTGGTTAGTTCAGAAGAATGGTAAGACAGACAGCTGAAGGAGGGAGTAGTAGATTGCCTTAAGGCGTATCATATGAAGCGTCTGTTTCCTATGAGTTAAGCTAGACTAATATGTGTGTAGAGCTTTATTTTATTTATATCTTGTCTTTCTGCCCACAGGGCAATCAAGGCAGCTAACAATACAAAACATAACTAGAGTTAAAATGTCATTGAAACAATTATAACTGGTATGAAAGCTAAGTCAGATTACAAAGGCATAGCTGAAAAAGAAAGACTTCTTTTATCTCAGAGTTGTATCAATTATGATTTCACATGGACAACATTTATATCAATTCCATTATGACATGTATGATATCACTTTCCCCCTTGTCCCTTCCAGGTGTCCATGGATGTGAGCCATATAGAAGAAATTCTTCTCCTATATGCCCAACAGACAGACCTCCGAAATTGAGACCTGCTGCATCCAGGCAAGTTCATTTTGAAATATGGGATCCCTCAGAAGATCAAATTCTAAATTGTTGACGGGCTTTAAAGGTTAAAATGAATATTTTGTACTCTGCCAGAGAAAAACTGACAGGCATTTATTTTTATGCTTAGAGTATTGCTTGGTAGAACTCATTGCATGGATTGGCCTTTGATCAAGTATGTCATTCACATGGGAGGGTGGAAATTTGGCCCTAAATATTGTTCCCTGTAGTGATGTAATGTTCAACCCAGCTTCTGGGTGATTTTCTGCTCTGCAGTTGTGTTCGTTTAACCCTAATGTAAGAATCCAGACAGAATTGTTTGTAGATTGTGCTTTATCATTTGAGTCTGTGGACTCAACCAGTTATGGTTCATTTAATAAATTGTGGTAAAGTAAACTATGGTTTTGCATGCTGGGTGATCATAGCTAAAAGAAGACTTTTTGATAAAAATGTATAAAAGAAATGCTTAAAAATTGGGGGCGGGGCCCTATTTACTGGCTGCACATTTCTTAATGTTGCTTTAATAAATTAGAAACTAGTTTAATAAATCCAGAAACTAGATTTACCATCAGGTGGACTATATGAAAGCCTATATACTAGCCTACATATTAGGAAAGAAATGTTTAAAAGTAGAAAAATATCTACTTACTGGCTACACATTTCTTAAAGATGCTGCTTTAATAAATTAGAAGCCAATTTAATAAATCCAGTATCTGGATATATCATCAAATGGACTATATGAAGCTGTTTATATTCAGCAGTTTCAAAGTTACCGTGACAAGAGAGAAGTGCTGACAATTTGGGAGAAATATTTTTACAGCGGCTGTTCTACATTCGCATTCCACACATTCTTAATTCCATACAGTACATTGTGTATTTATTTGTTTATCTATCAAATTTATGTCTTCCTATCTCATAAAAATTACTTTGAGTGGTGTGTAATATGTATGAGTTTGCAATCCCAGTGTTATTAATTTATCTAATGAATTATGGACATGAATTTGCCCCATAGATATAGAAACCTCATTTTACGTGAAAAGAGTGGTATCGCCTTTACCAAATGATGATACTATAGCTTGGACCCATCTTTCTTTGTTGGATGCTTAATTTTCTCTTGGCTCTGGTCTTCTTTGGAATCCAGCCAGTCAGCCATTAGATTTAAGACACTATAAACATTATGTCCCTTGTTTTTGATCAAAATTCTTCATCCTATTTAAGAACTACCTGAGGAACTTCTGAAATTTTAGATTTTAATGCCTCAGACCAATCTTTTTTTAACATGGCCTCTTTTCCATCTTGGCATAAATTATGGATCCAAAGTTTAAATTTTAATCAAAATCTTTTGGTTCTAAATTGCATGATTTTTGCTGCCACTTCCTTCTAAATCAAAGGAAGTCAATTTATTTTAAAAAAGCAAAAGTCTTGCTTGGTACTTACAATGTATCTCATTGTGTTGAATCATATGCTAAAACAGCCCCTGCGAAACCAAAGAACAGGATTTAGTTTCTAGGCTAAAAAGGGAGCATCCTTCCAGAGTATGGCTTTTGTGACTTCCAGCTGCCTTTCCCTTCTTTTTTCCCCCTTTGCTGTATAACCTAGCAAAGTGTGTGTGTGTGTGTGTGTGTGTGTGTGTGTAGTGTGTGTGTGCATGTGTGATGATACATTTTTCTGTTTCTTTTACTTCCTTAGAAGCTTGTTCGTTTCTGAATAAATGATTCCCTTTCACATAATCCTGAGTTGATAAACCTGTCCTAGACAATCAGTGGAGCAGACTAGAGCGCATGTGGTCTGCCAAGGAGGTTCAAGAAAGGCAAAAGGGCAGCTGCAACTATGTGAAGCACTGACCTATATTTTGCGGGATGCTTTGAAGAACCTCACCACCCTGGATAACATGAGTAATATTTAGCCTCTATTCCAGTTCCAAACCATTCTTAACCTGCTTGTAAATAAATGGGGCAATGTTAGTCTACATTTCTCCGTTACAACTAATTAACCCAGGCCTCTCTGTGAGCTAGAGAAGCGTATTAGTTCAACTACATAAGGTCAAGGCCTGCGACAGTATTTTACTACTTCCTACTTAATGTTGTGATGCAGTATTACCTAACAAGTTGCTCTTAAAAACCAGTTACACATCAAAGAAGCATAAATTCTTGCTTTTACTTGCAGCTTCTGGCGATTTTCTCCATGGATTTATATAAACAGCAGGAGGAATTAATCATAGGAAAGATCAGTGGACGGACTAGGAGAAGAAAATTTATATTCATATTTGCACGTATTTTTCTTGCACAGAAACCTGGAAGAAAAACACCATGTTGTAAGCCAGTCTTTTTTCACTGGCTTATCTGTCATTTTTCTCCCCAGTCAGGTTTCCTAGCAGCTTCAATCTTAGTTCTGTTTGTAAGTGCCATTGTCTGTAGTCTCACCTGCAACTTTTCTTGGTTTTTATGTTAGTTTTCACAGTTCTTCTGCAGTTTTGAATCCCATGAGCAATCTTCTGAAGTGTGACACTGAGAAATGCCTCAATTCTGCCTTCAAAGACCATAACCCAATTGCTAACCATGAGTCCTGAGATCTGGCACTACTTAATAGTCAATAGGCTCAGCCTATATAAGTATACTCAGGCATAAAGTTCCTTACGTCCCATGGGATATCAACTCCCCAACCATATATAAATTGCACTGCATGAGACTGACTTTTAACCTAAACATACTGGAGAAATCACAGGCAAGGCTTAACACATCATACCAAACATACCTGGTCATCTCTGCACACTTTCCCTATGTTGGAAATGCAATTCCCAGAATCCCAAGGCAATATGGTCAGTTCTAAGAATTTTGTCCCAATGTTGGCAGACTTAAGCTTGTCAAAATTAGTGCTAGGTCATGGATTACTTAACTGAGTTCCTGACATAAGTCACAGGAATACATAATTAGTTGGGTTCATATATTGCACTGAGCTATAAATGTAATTGATTCCATTCACAAAACAATCCAAGCCAAAATTAACCATGGGAGAAGCAGAACATATCTGTAATATTTCTTTTGCCTCCTTTGTTCTTTGTTTAAATGATTTAATTTTGTTCTGGTTTTGAAAGTGATGTACATATCTATTAGAAGTTCTGTTTTTTTATAAAATGAAATAAAGGGTATTTGAATTACTCACAAATCACTGTATAAATAGAATGCACTAACATTTCCTAGAGTAACTTAGCTTTTGCAAAAGAGTTCACAAGACAATTCTAATATAATACAGATGCTAAAATTGCCTCCCTGTGTAAGTGTGTAGAGAAGAGATGCAGCAATCTCAGTTTTTATTGATGTATGTCATCCATATGTTGATGGAATCTAGTCAATGAAGCACTTATAAAACTTTCTCTTGAAAATAACAGGATTTATTAAAAGTGCTGAATGATCATTAGATCATTCACTCATTTTTACCCAATACCATTCATGTCTTCATGTCTCCATAAATGGATTCCAGTAACTGTTATTATCCATTCTTAAGCTGTACACATCAAATTCTATTGTATCACTGAACCAGTAGAGTAAAGATGTCAATTTAGATTTGTAAGGAAAGCATATGCTTCAAACCCTAGGTCACTTCACAGCAATGACATGGAGTGATGTTGCTTAAATGTGATACTGTTCAACCTAAAAAACAGCTGTCTAATGGCCAAACAGATCACACCACAGCCCCAGTCCAACCATCTCTAAATTAGAATGAATGAGCTCTCTTCTTTGAGCAATGCCTGTTCCCATCTCTAGGGCTGGCTCTGGAGTTCCTCCAAAAGTAATATAATTCTGAAGGTGACAGGATGAAAAAGCTATTAAACAGAGAGGAACAATTTAAGTGTACTGAATTTAATTTAATTCAGCTTAAGTTTAAATAACATTACACTTAAATAGCATTACGATTCATAAGTAGGGTACAGATTCTTAAAAAACAAATAAAAGCATTGTTGTTAAGAGATAATAACTTAAAATAATTAAAAGAAAAACTAAACTCTAAAAAGGATGTTAGGTATGTTCAATTGCTTTCAAAAACTCTTAGACAAGGGATAGGAGTACCAGTCCAGACATGGAAAGTAACATTAGTTTAACCCAAACATTAAAAGGCTTGTGGCCAACTCTAATGGAACAAGGAGGAATTCCATGACCAGGGCATCTGTGTCCTGAGCATTTTCATTTGAGTTAGCCTGTAGTACTGCATTCCAAGTGCTTCAACAGCCCTAGAAAAGGATGCAAATGACCAGCTCTCTGCAAGGAATATAAATCCTTCCACTATCCCCACTATCCTGGCAGAGCTGAAGAAGATTCTTGGATGAGAAGCGAAACCTCTTCAAAGAAAAAACAAGAAAGTCCACAGTTGCCTCCTGAAAAAGCACCTTTGGGACAAGCATGACCTGGATGACTGAGAATCTCTACAGAGTGACTGCATTCTAACCACTTTTTTACCACAGTTCAGAATGTTCTTTCCAAAATTTCCAGTCTGAATCAAAAAAGAACAAGGGAATGGCTTAGCTGTATGTTGGGCATGTAGCTTATCTGGGAATTCCAGAAGACCTAACCCAGCCTTTGGCAGAGTAGTTGGTTAGGAAAGGCTGCTCTTGAGCTTGATCTAGTTTAAAGCTGTTGGACTTCTTCCTGGCCTTTAATTCATTTTCAATCTGTTTCCGAAATTTGGATACAATGCTCACATACATGATGGTAGCAATGTGTGGGATTACTTAGTCAGAAGTTACCATAACTACAGGTTAATTTATGAGCACAATTAGGACTAGAATCTTGGTTGCTAAGTGATGTGATCATTAACTGAGCCACTCATGTGACCGGACCTGATTTTACAACCATTTTTACCATGGTCATTGAGCAAATCCAGCTTCCCCAATTGACTTTCCTCATCGGAAGCTGACTGGGAGGGTTGCTAATTGTGATCATATGGCTGCAAGATGCTGCAATCCTTGTCAATGCAAGCTGGTTCCCAAGTGCCCAAATTGCAATCACATGGGGATGGTGTGATGGTCGTAACTTTGACGATGGGTCACATTTTCTGAGGCAGTTGTAACTTTGAACTGTTGTTAAATGAACTGTCGTGAGTTGAGGACTACCTGTGAAGAGGAAATGGGCATGTAAGCAGAGAGGGCAAAATGCCAGGAACATTCTCTGCAAGGTCCCTTAGAGGTATAAATAAGAAGGAAGCAAATTGTTAAGAGAACAAAGGGGAAAAAAATCACCTGAACCACTCAAAGGAAGCTGGGCCTGAACATATGGAAGGGGGTCCCCATCTATCCCAGCTTGTCAATAAAGCAAAAAGCCTTGGGGACAAAAAGGTCTACAAGCCCAGCCACTCCTTGAGAATATTTTTGGAACCAAGCTTGGCAGTTTCCATTCCTTTTAGCTAATACCTGGCAGCCTAGTTGAGAAGGACATTAAGTAAGCGTGAATGAGTGTTTATGCGTCTGTGTGAGAAAGAGCGAGCATAGCACGTAACCAGTACAGTTGAACCTGATTTGCCTTAATGTTCAGTTGAAAGAAATGGGTATTTGTCCCTAGTTATTTCCAAGCTGTTGACTGGGGCTGTGTATCTTGTCCACTCTCGCTGCACCCATTTGGAGAGTCGAAGTAGAAAGAAAGGGGAAGACAACAGTGGGCCCCAACATTTTGGGCACCTGGGGCCAGTTCCATGGAGAAAGGTTTTTCCACAGACCAGAGGGAATGTGGTTTTGCATGCTGCCTGCATTCCGTGGATGGGGCTTCGCTTGTTTCCACGGACTGGTTGCTGGCATGCCGAGGACCAATGCCAGTCCACAGACTGGGGGGTTGCGGATCCCTGGCTTACAAGATCTATGTGTCTGACAGGCTGTGAATGAGGGACCATAAACTGAACCTGTGAGCACATGTAACATAAGAACTTGAATTTTATTCATAATCTGTGCTGTAAGGCACATTTCTGAGGTCACAATAGAATTAACAACTTGTGCTGGCAATTTGAGAATTGGATGTCATTGATTCTGCAAAACATCTCCATAAAATGTAATATCAATCCATCCCTCGCTAGAATATATTTTTATTTAAAATCAAATATTCAGATCATCATTAAAGCTTTACTAAAGGGAATGATCTCTCAGTGATACTCATGGTTGGATGGTGGCTATAAAAGAGATCAGATCATTTTCACTGATAGCTTCTCCCCATGGAATTCCAAAAGTTTGTCCGGATGGATGGGAGGTCTTGACAGAAGGAAGGAAAGAAGGAAAGTGATAGGAGGAAAATCAGTGTTATCCATGTTTTTTTCCATATTGCACAGAGGGAAAAAGAAGCTTGCAATAAATATTTTCTAAGTACTGAAAGCATCATACTATTATGTTCGTATTGGAAATTTTTACACAGAGCGTGCATTTAGTACATTCATCATGGCTTGAATTAAAGGTCCCTGTTCAGTTTCCATTGCTTGAATGTTATATCTGTACAGTTTCTTTGACAACTTATAACATATTATGAGGTGTGTTTATTCAACTATAGGGAAATTAGATGAAGAGAGACAGTTAGTCAACATCCCACACATGCCAAACAATGAGTACTAACAATGAGCCTAGAGAAAGTCCATGGCTGCACATAAATTCTGTTGGACTAATAATATGTGTTCTTTGTTTCAGAATGGTTCCTCCCCCTCCTATTAACAAGTCCCATGTCTGCCTATCCACTACACTCATCATGAGCAGCATGGTGCTGATGGATGCTTATCTGGTGGAACAGAACCAGGGTTCTAGGAAATTGGCTATTTGCATCATGGTCTCAGTTGGAGACATCTGCTTCCTGGTGGTGCTCAGGTATGTTGCTGTTTGGGTTGGGGCTGAAGTGAGGACTGCTAAGCGAGGCTATGCCATGATCCTTTGGTTCCTGTATGTCTTTGTGCTGGAAATCAAAGTCTACTTCATTTATCAGA